>NC_090930.1:1219773579-1220076610 GCF_040938575.1 Ambystoma mexicanum | reverse complement strand
CCCGCGAACCACTGAAATACACGTTCCCCGCTTGGCATTTGCTGTTTGGCAGCCCTGTGAACTGGTCCAGGGTTAGCGCAGCCCTTTGCGATGAATTGGGAATTTTGAAGGCTTTTCCTTGCACGAGGGCGTTCTTGGGGGCGTAACTGCCGCTGCTGCAGGGTCGCTGCGCCACTATGCGCCACGGCTGGTTTTGGAGGCTGGAATACATGAATACGCTGTGCAATGAAATGGATTTTATCGCACGCGGCTGGCGCAGTGTATCGCACGGGGACACTGTGCGCCAGCCGTGTGCGCCACTTTTGTGCGAAATTCTATGAATTACCCTGAAAACGTACATTACATAATTTTTTTCTGTGTCTCTACCTCTCTTGCTTTAGATTAATTGCAACCTTTTGCTACTGAAGAAAACCAAATCTAATGCCGAACCAATTCATACACCGCCACTAAAGGCTGTGTTTCCACAGTGCCTTCATCATGTTCCTTCACAATTGCTTATTTTTCTAACAGGAATGGCATACTTTACGAAAATGCGTTTTTTACAATTCATTTTGCTTATTATAAGCCTCCTTGAAATTAATTGAAATGATATTGAACTATCTATCAGATTTAATTTGAGTCTTAAAAAAGAAAATGAGCAGAAAGACAAATATTGTGTCTTTTAAATGAAAGGACAATTCTCAAAGCGTCACTTATTTCACACTCCACTTCTAATGCTGTAATTAAATCTGCCAGTTGCGGAGCCTCCGTGCATTGCAGGGTCAAACTAATCAGAGCATGCGCCGCGGCAATGCACCGAGGTCGCCCTAATTGGCTTGTGACAGCATGGGAGTGAGGTACAATACTGTATGTGTTCAACAATAGCCCGAAGTCACTCAATTCCCATGGAATTACATGTCAGCACCGCCTCATCCTTGTAATATATGGAGACGCAAAGCTGCAGTGTTCTTTCCCACACATTAATTCAAGCTACTGCGGGTCGATGAAAACATCTCACGCCAAAAAATGGCCACTACGTAAACGTTATGACTTCATAAAGTAATGTGTTGGTTTGACTTGCGCACTTGGTTTGTTTTTGTGGTATTTCTTTCACACTTGGGTTTGTTTTGTGGCATTTCTAATTCGGCAAAATGGAGAGGTAAATACACAAGACAACGTTTGCTTAAACAATAGTGGGTACTTACAACCGAACTTTAAATATCTTAAGAAGAGGCCACATGTGAGCACAGATTTTAAGTGCAGGCGTTGTCCTAGCCGCAGAGTGAAGGGCTGCTTGTCTGCACAGTCTGTGAATGAAGAGTGTGCTTGTCGGACAAGTCAAATAGGAAAAGCCAGAGTTCGGTAGAATCAACAGCTTCTTTAGGACTCAAGAACAAGTCTCTGCGGGCATCAGTTAGAAAAAACTAGTCAGACTTCCAGACAAAAGCCCACGCGTCCTTATTTGAGTCTGGCACTAATTGTAAAATTAGGAGGTAAACTAATTACAGCATGTGTTTACCACCTACCTTAATTGAGAGTAATGCAAGCGAAATTCCTGCATGCAATAAACACGACATTAGCAAAATAGCCATAGCTCCTACCTTGACCACAACACAGCATACCGCAATGCCAGTTTAGCAGCCTATGATTCCTGCGCCAACCATAAACGTGCACATCCTCAAGAAAACCCAATGTTATTTTTTCTGAATCTGGCTTATCATTTAGATGCCCCATGGAAATGTGCAACTTGCTCAGTGTGAGTAAAATGCCACAGGCATCACTGAGTGGTCTAATGTAGAGCAAGGTGACCTGGAAGTGCAAGGATTGCTGGCCAGATGTGATTCGTGTATGTGAATCATAATGTGGGAGTCCTTACTTTCGAAAACTGTATCACTCACCTGGTCACTCCGCAGCATGTGTGGTGCAGCCATGTGGTTCATGATACTGCATATGGCCTGCATTTTTCTCATCCCATGCATGTTCTCTGTTAGAGAAAAATCTCATGAATGTGCTAATTGCCTTCTACCCTGGAGACCCCCAGCACTTTTGCTGGACGTTAGGACTTTTAATTTCTAGCCTGGAGAGCGTGAAACCTTTTTCCCACTCTCTCATGTATTTTTCATTGATTTGAATACTGTTTTCCTTTTGACTTTAGAGCCTGACAAACTCCATAAGTATCATCTTCTTACATTGTGACACACAGCATCATCAGTGCAATGACACAGGAACGTCTTCCAGCTACTCTTTCCAGGAACAGTGAAGTGAAATTGATTTTACTTACATTTTGTAACTTTCTAAACCAGCACACACTATCTTACAATAGAGTTCTGGGGGGGTTACTTAGTATCCCCTTTGTCTAGTTTATCATGTAACATTTGTATGTTACCCTTTCTACAATTAATGGCTGGTGGCAGTCGTTTACTTTTTCCTACCATTGTGTGTTTCTACCACGTGCTGCAATTGCAGCTGCAGTATAGCACCTATAGTTGCCCATTTCCTCAAAATGGCCCCAGTCTACTTTTTTCGCCATTTCTTGTTGGAAAAGTCCTTCTTGAGATGTAGTTGCAGGACAGCCACCCTGCTGTGTGAGTGACAGCTAGGCTGTGAATGAATGGGAGAAACCTGCATAAAAGGTAAGGCATTTGGGTATGGAAGGCAAAGTTGACCACCGGACGAAGGAATCCGAAGAAGAAATTGGAAGAGATGATTGCTGCAACTCCTGGACTGTTTGTTTGCCTGGTGAAGCCCTGCTGCATTGCCTAAGCTCCAAATTCACCTTGACTAGAGAAGCTCTGCAATGGACGACTTCTACCCTTGGGTTGGTGAGACACATCGACCCCTAGACAAACTCATCTGGAAATCCTCTCAGAACTGGCTGTACTTCCCTTGCTGTTGCAGGAACCGATTTCCATGGAGAGGAACACCAGAATGGAGTGTCTCATTGTTAAGACGGATTTCTGAACTCTGTCCTGGCGGCGCAGAAGTTCAGAAGGCCAACCTAATTACTTGGAACAGGGTAACCTCTGGACAAGCCAGACCAATCAAGGTAGCGATCGCGGCGGTCAAGACTAGGTTTCAAGAGGGGTGAGGGTGACTGAAAGCCCGCAATGAGCACACAAAGCAAGAGCGCTTACAAACTACTCCAAACAGTTGTTATATCAAAAATATAAACACATTTATTTTAAGGCCTTTAAAACAATGACCGTAGCGAGAAAATCACAATATCACAATATTAAACCAACACATACCATATCAACACAATATATATACAAATACACAGTCGCAAGCGTTTAAAGCACGAAATATGTAGTCCACCTGAAAGGAAAGGAAAACAGGCAGTGCGATAACGCTTTAGACTCAGTTCGCCTTCAGAGGCACCTAACTAGATGGAAGTCCGAGCCCTGCGAAGAGTGGAGCCTTGTGCTCAAAGTACCTGCCACGCCGGTGCCAACGGGCAAAAGGGGAAGCTCTTCGGAGGAAGTCAGGCAGTTCGGGTTAGTGCACAGCAGAAGGAGAACAGGTTCCGCAACTCAAGCGCAGCCTCCACAGCGGGCAGAAGCAGAGCGCGAGTACGGCCAAAAGGGTGCTGTTTTTACACAGCAGGGAAAAGCAATGGGATACTGCAGGAGGGCGACCAGATCCTAGCTAAACTACTCACCGGTCCCCGAAGCAAGCAGACCCAGGCTTCTCCACGTTAGTTTCAGCAGCTGGCAGGTTCAGAAGAGCAGGGAACGCCTCGTAGTCGTGTAGAGCAAAAAGACGTCCCAATCGACGAAACCAGCACAGTTTTGTTGCCGCAGCAGGACAACGGAGCGGCCGTGTGTATTCAAGCCAAATGTACACTCCTCCCTTCAGACTTGGGAACGCCAAGTGTACGAAGCGTGGGAGAGTGACAAGGACTCGAAATACAACACAACCTGGCGGCAGTTACAGAGCAGGACTCCCTTGTAAGCTGGTCAGTCAACTGGATGGCCCAGAGACACTTCCGAAGGCTTACTTGGCAGGAGATGATGAAGTCACCGGGAATAGCTGTTCCTGCTATTCCAAAGGTCGAAGCACCAGTACAGGCCTTCTGGTTCGATCCAAGGAGGAAAGGGTTTCACAGGACGACAGCAGTGCAAAGGAGGATTCCTTCAGCGGGTCACCAGCGATTCATCGGTCCAGCCTCTTGGTTGCAGGATACTTGGCTCCTGTATTCCTTCGTTCGTGAGAACTCAGGAGATCGACATGGCAGTGGTGTTTCCAGCTCCCTCTTATCCACGGTTCCCTTCGCGCCAAAACGGAGGGGAGCCAATGGGAGATCCGCTCATCAACACACATACCATACGTGGACCAATCACGGACCACGGTGGTCCCAGGCATTCACACTACCCCAGACTCTCTGGCACCCAGGATGTGTATTGGGACCAGACATCCCAGCCCACACCCTGGAGGCACACAAACGACATGTAGAAGCCCGCGAAAGCAACTACGTTTCGCGGGAAAGTACATGCCCAAATAAGGAAGGCCCCGGGTCGCCCGACCTGGGGAAGGTGAAGGGAGCAAGACGGTCAGTGGACAAGACAAAGGAGCCTCGTGGTCTGGCCATTTTGGAGAGCCAGGCCACCATTTTGGGTTCAGTGCAAAAACGTGCTCAGAACGGCAAAAGGAGCTCAAAATAAACAAAACGATCGCTGCCACCATTCGAGTCCCTGAATGACTTGCACCGATCAAATACCATCCTAAAAGAGTATCTAGGGTCTGTAGAAGGCTAGAGACCCAAGAGAGCTGTAACTTAGCTTACAGTGCCCTCTTGTGTCATGTTGCACTAAAGCCGCAACACGATAGAAGAAACTACGGGAAACAGTGTTCCCCGGTACTGACTGTCTTAAGGGCATGTCAGTTTCCCCGTAAGAAAAGGAGCGAAAGCCCAGAGAAGTGCGGCAGAAGGCTGTACTTCTCTGGCAAAGTCAAGAACAAGGTTAAGAACAATAGCAAAAAGTTTAGGGGTTGCCACATGGAAGGAAAATTCCCTACAATTACGGAATCTTTCCTAACACTCGCCCCTCCCAGACTATGGACAGGGGGAACTAATCCACCCCTGGATGAGTCTCTTGTTCAGGTCGGTAAAACATTCTGGACAACCCATCAGCATTGCTATGTTGGACACCTGGTCTATGCTCAATAGTGAAGTCGAAGCCTTGTAGACTTATGGACCACCTAAGCAACTTTGGATTCTCCCCCTTCATGTTCATTAGCCACTTTAACGGCTTATGGTCAGTCTGCACAGTGAAGTGGGTCCCATAGAGGTAGGGCCTCAGCTTCCTTAGGGCCCACACAACAGAGAAACATTCTTTCTCTACCGTGGACCATCTGAGCTCTCTGTCCTTAAGCTGGCGACTAATAAAACTGATAGGGTGTTCCTTACCCTTCTCATCTACTTGTGATAGTACAGCTCCTATCCCAGTGTCAGAGGCATCCGTCTGCATGATAAAAGGTCTTTAATAATCAGGGGCCCTGAGCACAGGGGCCTGGCACAAGGAGTCTTTTAAGCCATTGAAGGCCTTCTCACACTCGTCGGTCCAAGTTACCTTCTTGGGTTTCTTCGGAGTTGTGAGGGCAGTCAGAGGAGCAGCTATGGTGCCATAGTCTGCCACAAAATTGCGGTAATAACCCGTGAGTCCTAAGAAGGCTCTCACTTGGGTTTGCGTAGTGGGGGTAGGCCAGTCTTGTACTGCTTGTACTTTACTGGGTAGAGGCTGTATCCTCCCTCCACCTACTTCATGTCCAAGGTAAACCACTGAGCCTTGTCCAATCTGGCATTTACTAGCCTTTATGGTCAAGTGGGCTTTCTGAAGAGCCTGGAGCACAATCCTGAGGTGTTTCACATGGTCTTCCCAGGTGGCACTGAAAACTGCTATATCGTCCAGATATGCAAGACAGAATTCGTCCAACCCATTCAACACATGATTCACAAGCCTCTGGAAAGTGGCAGGTGCATTCTTCAACCCGAACGGCATTACCCGGAATTGGTAAAGGCCGTCTGGAGTAGAAAATGCTGTCTTCTCCTTGGCATGTTCTGCTAAAGCTATTTGCCAATAGCCCGCAGTGAGGTCAAACGTGCTGAGGTACTTGGAGGCACCCAAAGTATCCACCAGCTCATCTGTTCGAGGCAAGGGGTGTGCATCTGTCTTGGTGACAGCATTCAGAGCCCTGTAATCCACGCAGAACCTCAATTCAGAAGTGCCTGCTTTTGGAACCAACACCACTGGGCTGGACCAAGGACTACTAGAGGGTTCAATCACCCCAAGGTCTAACATCTTGTTGACCTCGGTCTTAATATAAGACCGTACTTTATCTGACATCCTGTATCCCCTACTTTTGGTAGGTACACTGTCTCCTGTGTCAATGTTATGTTTGCACCAAGGTGTCAAACCAGGGGACTGTGAAAACAGGGGGGAAAACTGCCTAAGCAAACTTTTCACCTCAGCCTGCTGATCAGAAGTCAGGTGAGGGGCCACTCGGACACCCTCAACGGAGCTATCTGAAGGACCGCTCTGGAACAGGTCGGGGAGAGGTTCTGACTCCTCTTCCTCAACATCTGAAGCCAGTAGCAGTGCTGCGATTTCGACTCTTGGGACGAAAGCCTTCAGCCTATTCACGTGGAACACTTTTGGAGCCTGTCCAGGCCTTCCAAGGTCCACTAAATAGTTTACCTCACCCAGGGGCTCCACCACTGTGTAAGGGCCTGACCATTTGTCCTGTAAAGCGCGAGGCCTTATTGGATTCATGATCAGGACTTGCTGACCAGGTGTAAAGTTGATGAGGGAAGCTTTCTGGTCGTACCAATGTTTCACCAGCGCTTGCCCTGCCTTCAATTTATCACTAGCCAAGCCCATCAGAAGTACCATCCGTTTTCTGAGCCCTAGCACATAGTCAACTACATTGGTAGTAACAGGGGGAGTGGGCATCTCCCATCCCTCTTTGACGATGGCTAAGGGTCCCCGTACGGGATGACCGAACAGAAGTTCGAAGGGGCTGAAGCCAACACCCTCCTGTGGTACCTCTCGGTAGGCAAACAGTAGGCATGGTAAAAGAAGATCCCATTTTCTTCTCTGGGGCTCCTCCAGAGCCCCAATCATGCTCTTTAACGTTCTGTTGAAACGTTCCACCAGACCATTGGTCTGGGGGTGGTATGCAGAAGAGAACTTGTAGGTGACCCCACATTCTTTCCACATAGCCTGCATATACTTCGACATAAAGTTGCTGCCATGATCTGACACAACTTCTTTAGGGAAGCCAACCCTAGTAAATATGCCGAGTAAAGCTTTTGCAACTGACTTGGCAGTTACAGTTTTCAATGGGATGGCCTCAGGATACCTGGTTGCATGGTCGACCAGCACCAGGATAAACCTATTGCCCGAGGATGTTTGCGGGTCAAGGGGACCGACGATGTCGATCCCTACCCTTTCAAATGGTACCCCCACAACTGGGAGCGGTACCAACGGAGCTTGGATTGTCGCGCCAACCTTACCAGACAACTGGCAGGAGGCGCAACTCCTGCAGTGACTTTCTACTTGCACCCCCATCTTGGGCCAGTAGAAGTGCATGGATAACCTTTGCTTGGTCCTCTTCATACCAAGGTGACCAGCAAGGGGAACTTCATGCGCCAACTGCAGGAGGAAGGGTCTAACAGCAAGGGGAACCACCAACCTCCTATGGTCTCCTTCTGTAGACTCTGTGGGCTCACTATACAGGAGTCCACCTTCCCAATAAATCCTATGCTTCCCAGGAGGTTCACCCTCAAGCTGGGAGCAGGCCTGTCTCCTTAGGCCTTCCAGAGATGGGCACTCACGTTGGCCTTTACTGAATTCGTCCCTATCAGGACCTCCTTCAACTAACAAGTCCTTTAGTTCAGGATGATCGTTGGGGTCGAATACTTCAGGCATCGCCACCTCCTCGTCAGGCCCGGGCGATTGACCAACTTCCTCCACCGCAGTGGTAGGCGAGCTCGGGGGAATATTCTCTTTCCCTCGTCTTGACTTGTAGACTCCCTTCGCCTTGGGTTTCCCCTTCGGCTGGGGCGGGGTATTGGACTTGGCCAATGCTGCCCGTGCTTGAGACCGTGTGTAGGGTCTTTCGGCAGTGTCTCCTACGAGCCCTAAAGCTCTGAGATCATTGCCCAACAAGACCTTTCCCGGGACGTTTCTCTGAATGCTCACTGGAATCCTGACTGCTGTACCATTCAAAGTAAGATTTACAGGGATCAAGGGAAACATACGGAGGGGGCCGTCAGCCAACTTAGTGGGCATCAGAGTAGCTCTGGCAACTTCCTCTGAGTCTACCAAGGTAGAATCCACTACAGTGCGACTGCACCCACTATCCCTAAGAGCTGGAGTATCCACTCCATTGATCAGCACACTGTCCTTAAAGTAGTGCTTGGTATTATCCGGAATCCTAGCATACGCCTCTGCGACTTTAGGCTCCCAGGAACCCAGGGACACTAAAACTACCTCAGCCTCTATTCCGCTGGGAAATGAGTCTGAGGAGAAGGATGCTCCTGTAATCTCTTCTTCCTCGTAGGAGGAGAAGGCCAGATTAGCGGAGTGGACCCCCAAAGGTCTAACTTTACAACGGGGATCCCCCTTCACATGGTCAGTTGCTCCACAAGAAAAACAAGCCCCATTGGGTCTGTTTACGTAGGGAGGCTTATTGTAACCAGAGTTCTGTTTCGGAGGCGAACCTCCACTACCCTGTGAGTTCTCTTGTGTCTTACCCTTGTTTTTCTTTTTGTGGCCCTTATGGGAAGAAGATTTAGCAGATTCCCCACCCTCCATATCTTTGGACTTTTTCCCTTCCTCCTGCTTACCAGGATGAGTTTTGTCCTTATGGGACACTCGATGTGACACCCATAAGTCTGCTGCAATGGCCAGCTTCTTAGGATCTATCTCCTTCGAATCGGCCAAATGCTGCTTAAACTCCCGGGAAGAAGAAGCAAAAATGTGTTCCAGCATGACCAGATTGATCATGCCTTCGAAGGTAGAAACCTTATAACCTTCAACCCAGCCAGTTAAGTTTTTCAAAGATTCAGCGACATAAGATACCCAAGTACCACCTTCCTTTTTCTTATACTCTCGAAAACGCTTTAAATATTGGGTCGGAGTCTTCCCAAACTTTAAAATGAGAGTTTGCTTTAACATTGCGAAATCAGCCCGCTCAGCCTTCGACATTTCCATAATGGCACTACAGCCAGAATGGGGCAGTCTACTGAGCAACCACGCAATCTTATCAGCATTGTCAACTTCCTGGACCTCGCATGCATACTCAAACGCATTCAGCCAGTCCATAATGTCATTCCTCTCTTCATACACACTGAGCAGATCTTTTGGAAACCGTGGATGAGAGGAAGCCCCAGAACCATGTCCAGGACCCTTGGATCCATTTGCAACCTGAAGCTTGGCCAGTTCCAACTGGTGATCCCTGTCTTTCTGTTTTTCTGCCTGTTCGATTTTTAGTTTGGCTATGCTGAATTCAAGCTCCTGCTGCCTAAACCGCAGCTCTTGCTTCTTGAATTCAAGCATAGCCTCCCCATCAACACTGGCAGAGGAAACATTAGACATTACATCCTCCCTGTCCTCGTGGTCGCGATGGATCAGTGCAGCGGCAGAACCATCGGTTCTGCCAGTGAGAGCAGCCCCACCACCTTCTGCACTGTCCTCGGAAGTTATAGCGTCAAGCTGCGCTTCTTGCCACGCCACGATTCTCTGGATCATTTCCAATTTTGTGCCTTGAGAGGAAACACCTCTCTCCGCACACATCTTTTTCAGCGTTTCTGATTTGGAAGCATTTAAAGTTAACAACGTATTTGTTTCCATACTGTTTGATAGGACTATGGCCTTTTAAAAGTTATATTACAACAATTCACTACGTGTACTGTTTGGAATAACCTGAAATGCCTTAGTTCGAGCGCAACACTGGATACCTTCAGTCGTATCCCACCGCTGTACACCAATTTGTTAAGACGGATTTCTGAACTCTGTCCTGGCGGCGCAGAAGTTCAGAAGGCCAACCTAGTTACTTGGAACAGGGTAACCTCTGGACAAGCCAGACCAATCAAGGTAGCGATCGCGGCGGTCAAGACTAGGTCTCAAGAGGGGTGAGGGTGACTGAAAGCCCGCAATGAGCACACAAAGCAAGAGCGCTTACAAACTACTCCAAACAGTTGTTATATCAAAAATATAAACACATTTATTTTAAGGCCTTTAAAACAATGACCGTAGCGAGAAAATCACAATATCACAATATTAAACCAACACATACCATATCAACACAATATATATACAAATACACAGTCGCAAGCGTTTAAAGCACGAAATATGTAGTCCACCTGAAAGGAAAGGAAAACAGGCAGTGCGATAACGCTTTAGACTCAGTTCGCCTTCAGAGGCACCTAACTAGATGGAAGTCCGAGCCCTGCGAAGAGTGGAGCCTTGTGCTCAAAGTACCTGCCACGCCGGTGCCAACGGGCAAAAGGGGAAGCTCTTCGGAGGAAGTCAGGCAGTTCGGGTTAGTGCACAGCAGAAGGAGAACAGGTTCCGCAACTCAAGCGCAGCCTCCACAGCGGGCAGAAGCAGAGCGCGAGTACGGCCAAAAGGGTGCTGTTTTTACACAGCAGGGAAAAGCAATGGGATACTGCAGGAGGGCGACCAGATCCTAGCTAAACTACTCACCGGTCCCCGAAGCAAGCAGACCCAGGCTTCTCCACGTTAGTTTCAGCAGCTGGCAGGTTCAGAAGAGCAGGGAACGCCTCGTAGTCGTGTAGAGCAAAAAGACGTCCCAATCGACGAAACCAGCACAGTTTTGTTGCCGCAGCAGGACAACGGAGCGGCCGTGTGTATTCAAGCCAAATGTACACTCCTCCCTTCAGACTTGGGAACGCCAAGTGTACGAAGCGTGGGAGAGTGACAAGGACTCGAAATACAACACAACCTGGCGGCAGTTACAGAGCAGGACTCCCTTGTAAGCTGGTCAGTCAACTGGATGGCCCAGAGACACTTCCGAAGGCTTACTTGGCAGGAGATGATGAAGTCACCGGGAATAGCTGTTCCTGCTATTCCAAAGGTCGAAGCACCAGTACAGGCCTTCTGGTTCGATCCAAGGAGGAAAGGGTTTCACAGGACGACAGCAGTGCAAAGGAGGATTCCTTCAGCGGGTCACCAGCGATTCCTCGGTCCAGCCTCTTGGTTGCAGGATACTTGGCTCCTGTATTCCTTCGTTCGTGAGAACTCAGGAGATCGACATGGCAGTGGTGTTTCCAGCTCCCTCTTATCCACGGTTCCCTTCGCGCCAAAACGGAGGGGAGCCAATGGGAGATCCGCTCATCAACACACATACCATACGTGGACCAATCACGGACCACGGTGGTCCCAGGCATTCACACTACCCCAGACTCTCTGGCACCCAGGATGTGTATTGGGACCAGACATCCCAGCCCACACCCTGGAGGCACACAAACGACATGTAGAAGCCCGCGAAAGCAACTACGTTTCGCGGGAAAGTACATGCCCAAATAAGGAAGGCCCCGGGTCGCCCGACCTGGGGAAGGTGAAGGGAGCAAGACGGTCAGTGGACAAGACAAAGGAGCCTCGTGGTCTGGCCATTTTGGAGAGCCAGGCCACCATTTTGGGTTCAGTGCAAAAACGTGCTCAGAACGGCAAAAGGAGCTCAAAATAAACAAAACGATCGCTGCCACCATTCGAGTCCCTGAATGACTTGCACCGATCAAATACCATCCTAAAAGAGTATCTAGGGTCTGTAGAAGGCTAGAGACCCAAGAGAGCTGTAACTTAGCTTACAGTGCCCTCTTGTGTCATGTTGCACTAAAGCCGCAACACGATAGAAGAAACTACGGGAAACAGTGTTCCCCGGTACTGACTGTCTTAAGGGCATGTCAGTTTCCCCATAAGAAAAGGAGCGAAAGCCCAGAGAAGTGCGGCAGAAGGCTGTACTTCTCTGGCAAAGTCAAGAACAAGGTTAAGAACAATAGCAAAAAGTTTAGGGGTTGCCACATGGAAGGAAAATTCCCTACACTTACGGAATCTTTCCTAACACTCATCTTTAAGTCAGACCCGAGCTCCAGGAAGATCCTCCGGACTCCCAAGAAGCAGGACTGACAGAGTCTGAGCCACCTCAACAAAGTTCTGGACCACAGATGCAAGGAAACTCCATAAAGGTAACCGAGAACTGCTGTGGTGATATTTGCAAGAGCCGCGAGAAGCTGAAAACGCGAAGTGCTGCTGCCGACCTTCAATTCGTAGTGCAGAAGTACTCAGACGTCCTCCTTCTTGTCCCCATGACTGAGGCCCAGGAACAACAGGATCTGCAGAACTGTAACTGGAAAAGAAGCCAGCTGGAACCAATTTCTTCAAACCAAAGGTACTGTAAAACTAAGGGGTTGCTTACCTCTTGTTGTTTAGCCTTGCTAGCGCTCCGTTGAGACTTGTCCTGGTTGCAGTTTTGCCCCCCCCCCCAGCTTGTGGCCCTACAGTGATTGCATTTTCTACAAAGATTTCTAAAACATTGTGCAAGACTTTTTACCAGCCTGCAAGAAGTGCTTCAGCTCACCTAGACTTTGGCTCAATTGACATTGGCTGTCCTGTCTCCCTGAAAGACTCTTCTTACCTCTGACTTTGTTCTTTAACTATCCCTCAACAAAAGTCACACATCAGATAACTTGTGTAGCTGGAAAAGGGTTACTTTACTTTGCATTGGAGGGTTCAAAAAGTACTTACCTGCTGAAGAATATTTGTTAACCATTGTTTTATTCCCTCATCTTTGCCTTTTGACACTAACTTCAGTATTGCTCTAAATGTGCCATTGATATATCAATGTCCACAATGTCCTAGTTATTTAAGTCACCTCAGGGTGTAGGACGTGTCTGTGTGTCATCCCAAATTGGTATCTACTGATTTAAGGAAACTGAGAGTGTGTATTTTTGAAGTATATTTGTTACGCTCATCTGATCTCTGCGGAGGTGTTGGGGCACGGTTGCAGCCCCTCCCTGAACCTGAATCACCCCCTTCAGGCCTCTCCCTCAGTAGAAAAGCTCTGAGCGGTGGTAAGTGGTGATACTGCTCTTGCGTGGAGATAAGAGTGTGTGAGTGCACCAATCTGTGATTGTTGTACCTCTCGAACCCTTCATTCCAAAGTACGGTTTCTGTGGGCATACCCCTGCCCATAAACCTCACCTGTGAATTATGAAAGATGAGCTCTGCGTACTGCTACTTCTGGCAGGGGCGCCTCAAATGGGATCTAGTTCCTTCACTGATCCCTGATAAGGATTAGTCCAGTCCAGCTGCAAATATGCTTCTCCTTATGATTGGTAAGTCTTTCTTGAGCTCTTGTGATGCTGTTCGTTCTGTTTCATGTCTTTATATGTTGCTTCTATTTATGCCTGCAATAATGTCTCTCTTCTGTTTTCTTCCCTTAGATGGAAATGCAGCCTCAATGCAGCTGTGAGACGCGAGACGTGGCCGGATGGAAGTTGGATGCTACTGCAATGTTCGACAGCAGGTAAGTGATGGTTTAACGAAAAGCGTGAAATATGGCGAAGCGCAACCTTAAACGGACTGTTTTTTCGATGTCTGATATTGTCTTCTGTTTTTCCTTGCAGGCGCTGCTGTCGACGATGGAGTGTGTCCTGCTGTGGTGCCAAGATGAAGATTTCGGAGTTCTGGAAAGTGTAAAGAGATCTACAGGTAAGAACAGCTTCCTCCAGTTGGTAAGTATGCTGGCAGGATGTCCAGGAAGCAGGATCTTCAAAGGTAAATCTGACCTCAGGCGACGGTGAGCGTTACGCTGCTTGCAAGTGCAGAATAACGTGAAGCGTCTGTCTTGAGGATCGGGGCAGCTTATATAGCTGAGATCGTGGGCACGCCCATTAGGGCCGGCATACCAACAGCACCCTGCCACTCCTAGAGAGTGAGCACGTGTGAAGGCAATCCATTAGCAGCAACACCCAAGAATACACTTGGGGCTGCTTAATGGATGGAATGTTTAAGGTTAATGCATCCTGCTTAATGGATGGAATGTTCAAGGTTAATGCATTTGAAGTGCTATGTCCATAATAAAAGCTTTTTGGTGTTAAAATAATGTTCTTGTTTACTTTTGTTCATGAGCCTGGCGCCAAAGGTGACAGGACAGTGTCCACCCAGGTCTCCTGTGCATGCAACCCCTGCTTGCCTGTTCCCATGACTTCATGACCATGACAATATTATTGTGTTACATACATTTGCTCCCTTCTAAAGAAGGCTTATTCAACGGACTGTTAAATTAATAAATAATTGTTTAATCGAGAAACCTTGAGAGCAAGTTTTCATTTGGATACCTGTCACTGAGAATCTCTGTGTAATAACCCTGTAGCGCATATTGACCCCTCTTGAGATAAGCCGGGCTGCTCAATCACTCTAGCAACTTGTGTAGTGCATGCTTATACCAAACGTTGGGTTAACTATTGCCAAGAGGACAAGGCTGGTGAAGTCTCTCACAGGGTACTGCATGCAATCTTGGCCTAACATTCTCCTTAGCCCTGCCCACAGTCGCCCTGTCCCTACGTGATGACAGTTTCTAGTTGGAGGCAAACATCTAATTCATGATCTGACCCACACAGGGTGCAGCCTGGATTTCCTCCTGGGAAAGCTCACACTGAAACATTTTGAATTCTTATGTGGCAGGATACTTGCTCTTATCCAAGCAAGAGCTTCAGCCTTGGTTTAGGAACAGATCACATTCCCCTGGCGGATGGCGGAACTCATGCAGCCTTACAGTGTCTTTCAGAGAACATGGCTGACACTCTGTGTCATGATTTGGCACCAGGGCTGGACTGGGGACCAAAAGTGATCCTAGAAATGTTTTTTTTCAAAGTGTCCCAATATTAACAGATACAGGAATCTTTGTAACAAATGCTTTACTTTATTCCACACAGAAAAGAAAGCCAATAGTGCAGAGTCCCACCCAGAAATCTCCAAAGTTCCCTGCATTCCAGTCCACCACTTTATTTGCACTAGGCAATGTGTGGTGGGGCTGCATAGCCTACAGCCCTAGGCTGTCCTCACCTCCCCAATGTCATGGTGTCCCCTTGCTACAGGTGCTGCATGACATCATTTCGTGACATCCACTTGTGTGTAGGTAGTTTTGGTAGCAGGTACAGTAAAAGGAGATAGTGACCATGGCTGCAATCCAACATGCATTGCCACTCTTGTGCTGAAATGCATGCTACCTGCTATGGCCACCGTAAACGTGATGGCAGTAGAAGTGGTAGTGGTAGAACTGGGAATAGTGGCTAAAGTGGCTTAGGTGGTGTGTTATATGTTTAACAGCATACGTGTTTTATGTTTTAATAAAAGGTACCATTTAAAGTTATCGCATGGTGTCTAAAGGTATGCTCAAACCTCAGAATATTCCAGCACACCCCACAAGGCTCTTCATTAACTCCAACCAGGTTGGCAGGGCTATGTACTTTCACAGTCACAAACTCAGTGGAACTGGACTACTGAACCCATCTTATCAAAATGATTAAACCAAAAAGGGACTGAGGATTGCCAAGCTATCTCAGTTTGTTCCAGTTCTGCCTGCAGGCCACATCAAATATATGTAAGCATCAAGAAAGGTAATATATAAGCGCCCCCTAAGCCCCACGCATTCTTCGAGACCAGGGGCTCCAGAAAAAGCTCTGATCTATTATTCCAAAGCCCTGTCAAAGCCCAGCAGCAGATCTTGTCAGGACATGTGCAATTCCTCAAACATAGTTGGTACCCATCTTGCCATGATCTTAGTTGAAATATCAATGTGGACTATATGTCTATAGCAACGTGGGTCCTTACAATCACTTCCTATACATACACATCCAAAGGATCGATTTGAAAGGGCACAGAGCTGAGATTGTTGTTGCCACTGAGACAGCACACAATTTGCAGTTAGTGAAGAGGTCCTTCTATAACTGGCCTGCTTCCAACAGTAGACTGAATGTTAGGAAGTGCTACATTATTTTGAAGCCAACAATGCCATGGATTTAATATCCCACTGTGTATACAATGCACTTACTACCAATGTATCTAGCACCCTTGTAAAGCCATTCATCTTAAACTCCTCTCTTGTGTCTTGGTTTCCTATTTAGTAGATTTTCAGTCCCGTTGCAGGCTTGGATATTTAAGGCAGGGCTTTATTAATCTGCCCTACATATATGCTGAGTCTTCAAAAGATATTCCTTTCACTGCTTCCTAGGAGACCTTTCGGAATTAATATTGTTTGTTGATCAGAGACATGCTGGCTGGCGGCGGGTGAGGGTATGAGAAGGGAAGTGGTTGATGTAAGGTTGCCTTTGAGTGTGGATGAGACGAAGGCAGTGATGGTGAGGCGGGTCATGGATGAGTGGCAGGAGAAGTGGGTGAGTGGGGTGAAAGGTAGGTGGATGTTTGGTATTCGTGAGAAAGTGTCAGTAAAGGTGGATTCGGGAAGCCTAGAATGGAGGAGGGGGGAGGAAGTGATGCTGAATCGATTGAGAATAGGGCATGTGGGGCTGAATGAATGTCTGTTTAGAGTGGGGAAGCGAGAGTCGAGGGATTGTGCGGTGTGTGGAGTGCCTGAGACTGTGGAACATTTTCTGATTAGGTGTGAGAGACATGCTGTAGAGAGAGAATTGATGAGGGTTCGATTGACTGCGCAGGGTGTGGCTGAGTTGAGTGGGAAGGCTTTGTTGGGAGGTGACGGGGTGAGTGGCAGGAGGAGGAGTAGTGTGTTGTTAGATTTTGTGAGGCAGACAGGGCGGTGGGAGGAATTGTGAGTTTTACGTGGGTTGAATGCTGAATGGTGGATAGGTGCACATCATCCAATTGGATGGGGAAGCGCCTGCGTGGGTCCGTCCACGCCTACTCTAATTTAAAGAAAGAAAGAAAGACATGCCCTATGGGAGGATATGATGTAGCCCCTTCTAACGTTTCTCTGAATGCCTCTTCTGAACCGTTTCCCTGTATCATACCAAATTAAATCTGACCGAATTAAACTTTTTCGAAAACAACGTATTCGAAATTAAACATTTTAGAATATTCACCTGATCTGTACTCATGTTTGGAAAAAAAAAAACATTATAACAGTATTACATGAAATCATCCAATGCTCCATATTAATGCAAATACACCTGGAGCAACTAATGTCAAGTTCGAGTTTCAACTCAAATAAAGGAACACACATTATAAATTAAAAAAAAACAATGAATAGCACAGGCTAGATTCTCAGTTGTGTTTCGGCTGCCTAGAGCGTATGCAAGGGGCTATTTTTAAGAGGTTTGCCACAGTAAAACATTCTCCGATATAGGAAAATATTGGGGTGAAATAAACTGGGAACATACTGAGAGCCTCAAGCTTGACATATGGCATTGTGCAAACTGGCAATGGCAAGCATTTAGTGTACTTGGTTTTGAGGAGTGCCCCGCGGTGTGCAGCCAGTTGCTCCTGGCTTGAAATGCTGATGATAGCCGCCGGCACAGTGTGAAATGGGTGGCTTGGGGTGGGATCACACATTGTTTTGGAACCGGCACCGGGTGGCCCGCTCCTACACCATGCTTTTACACCATGATCTCTGTTCTTGCCCCGGGCTAATAACAAAGATTCTGGGTCTAGTGGTATCGACCACCAATCCTTGTTGAAGGCTCTCTTAACTCAGACTGGCACAGCGTTCCTCGCCTGGAAATATTGCCTAGGTAGAGTGGCCTGCAGAATAATATTCAATAGATAGATTATCCAATAATGCCCCCATAAAGGAATAAAAACAATAATGACACAATCAGGAAGACACTGACAATAGTAGTGGGACTATCAGCTAGGCAGTGCATGTAATAATGGTCCCAGCCAGGCATGCAGTACAAAGAATAAGCTACTTACCTTTACGTGCAGTGTTGGCACCTAGGCTGCATAGCGTTGGCTCTGCAGATTTATTACTCTGCTTACAGTGATTATCAGCGCATAATCGAAACATATTATGATTGCGGATTTATGTAATTTGTCATTGTATAGCATTCTGTGTTGCATTCCCCCCTCCCAGAATGTATTATTTATATATTTAAAACATAAGTATACATACATTTTTTTCTACATTGAGGCCAATTTCGAAAACATCACCTTTCCGATCACTTATCCATGGTCATTTTCGAACACTTTGCATTTTCGAACACTTATATTTTGGCAAAATCACCTACATTCCTTCTGAACAGTGGGTGTGATCTGTGTGGTGATTCCTATGACACTGGCATGCATCTGTTCTGCCTGAAACATGATTTGTGGGAATTCAGTTGCAGGTGGTCATTTCAGCCATCATTTGGCATGTACGGTTCACATAGTCTTGCTGGGGACCCTGCACTCATTTCACATTAAATACGCTAACCAAGGAAAATGTAAACAGCCCTTTACCCAAGAAGATGCACCCATTGTATAAAGTTGGTGGGTAAGGTCTTGCTGTGTTAGATACACCAAAAATTCATTGACACTTGCAACAACTATCACACCATTCCAAAAAATGAGATTAGTTAAAAGAAGCATTATGAAACAGAGCAGGAGTTCCCCCCAGCTACTGAGTTGCACAAAACAGAGGACAAAACAGAGGACAGAAGCATACCGTGAACTTTTATCTACAACTACCAAAGTTCCCTCTAATCCTGGATTGCACTGGTGTGCCGCTTATCTAATATCTAATAGCAGACAGGATAAGGAATGGAAAGACCACAATCCTAATGTGCAACTCTAAAGGAGGTTCAGATGCTAGGACAGCCTCCTGCCTCGAGGCGTCCAACCCACTGCATTGTATACACAGTGTGTTACATAATAGGCCAACATACATTTGGTTAGTTTATTTGCGTTAACAATTCAATTGTAATGACCTATAGACCTAACTCAGTATGTACCATTGCTGTAAAGGGTATAACAAAAGTTTTTTAGTTTAGTAGAGAAATGGTAGTTAAAAATGAGAACACTCAAGTTATTCAGTATGGCAATCCTTTCATAAAAGTGTTGAGAAGACCAAAATGGCTATCACTCACTGGAGCAGGCCCCTCGGATCAACCGGGGGTGCCCAGCCAGCGATGAAGCAAAATTGTGTACTGTCTAACAGTTTTTGTAGTTTAACGGTTTCAGTGGTTTACAAGTTTGTTGCCCACGTTCTTCAGGACAGTCTTCGGGCGCCGATGTAGTGAAGTTTTAGCATCGGGAATGGAAAGGAAGGGTCTCTGAATTGTTCACCCTTCCTCCCTATTACTGCCGTGTAACACGTGACAAAGCTGGTGGCCCTGTAATGAATCAAACAAGTATTGTACAGGGTCACACTTGGGTTGCATAACTAATTCAATTAAATCTGGAACTATGCTGATTTTCACATATTCCAAAATACACTTCCATAATTATTCCATTACACATTCTATCTTACATCATTGCACCATATCTTTAACACTACACATGAATTCTGGACTGGTGAATAACTCCAATTCAGAATGCTTGTAAGGAACCGTGTTACATCAATCGTCATTAAGGCCGAGCCTACGTACCAGCCCTCAAGCAATATGTCAGAAAACAATGTCTTTCACTAACCTTATGTTGGCTCACTTGTGATGGTACGATATGATATGATAGGTAATGTATAACGCGCTCACTACCCAGAGGTTTCTAAGCTGCAGACCCAGGGATCGACCCTGTGGTGCTCCGTGTCATCTTGCTTCCAAGACGAGCATGTTGCCCCTGATCTATCCTCCTGAGACTAGTTTGTCATTGTAGTGTCCACCCATTATTATGGTAAATGCTGGAAACTGTTTTCCTTTTAGTCTTTGATTACAGGTAGCAGGCTATACCTCTGGGAGTGTGGATGTCATAGCCTTTACAGTAAAAGAAATGTCTGTGACCATCTCTAAGAAACACCAAAGGGGATTTGATTTAGAGAATTAGGCTGAAACTTCACGTCACCAGTTGGAGACGTATACACAACATTCATTTAAAATGTAATGCTTTTCCTGCAAAACTTGACTTACCTATTCCTGCATATTTGCGCGCACTATTCCAGTGGTAATTAATGTGTTTTTCCTGTGGTCGGTGACCCATCCAGGTAATCAAATGGGCGGCGATTCTAAGGCTTCCTCCGTGTAGGTAGTCAAATGCAGAGTGACTCCTAAAGGGTAAAACACATTGCATACAAGCAAGGGATCGGTGTGTCCCCCGCCTTTATTTACGTATCTACTCTCCCTCATCTCTTCTGTGGTTATGGCTGTATCTGTAGGCTGTACGTCGTGTTCAAAATCACACTCTTGCTGGACGCAACATAGCAGAATTAATCCAAGCATTTACCTAGTGCCGGCTTTCTCCGTGTATATCTGCATTTTCGTTGAAACACATGACCTCGCCTTCATGCGGATCACGTGTTTGTCTCGGACGTTGGCACAGGCAAGTCAGGCAACGCAGGCTTTGTTTTCTACAGAGCTGCCTGAGGAACTTAAATTCACTATAGCCATCACGTTCCCTAAATGGTTGTAATGTTTATATTATAGTAGGACTTAACAAAGCAATTAAGCAGCAGTTTGTTTTGCAAGTGGACAAGTGGTATTAATGCTATTGACTAGATCATGGATCGTACTTAATACCATAGGACTGACCCCCAGCTGATGATTTCACATGTTCTTGATGGCACAGGCTGCACGTCTCAGACATTGTTGTGACTCGAAGGTGGAACGCTTGTATTCTCCTAGTGGTACCCTATCTGATGTGTTCAAGGGCATGTGTGCCCTCATTCAAGAGGATAAAAGCAGAAGTTCTGCTATATTTCAAAATACTGTATTACTATACTGCATAACTACCCAGGAGTGTCATTTGATTGTTTCTCCATAATTGGGCTGACATGGGGAAGATTGTTCCATTGCAGTAGCATAGCCAAGGTCTATCGAAATATCCAGTTCTGTTCTTGTTGAGGGGCACACCCTTTTTTCAATTACTGCCCATTGTAGATCTGTATGGGCATGTTTGAGCTCTTGAAAATGTGCCACCATGGGTGCGTTTTCCCGTTTTTGCCTAATACATGACATATGTTCCTGAATTCGTTTTTTTATTGGTCTGGTTGTCATTCCGATGTATTCCAATTGGCAAGGACAGCAGATCAAATACAGTGTTACAGTTAGTGTAATGCTTTTGTCGCCATGGTGTCCGGAGGCCCAGATCCAATTCTTTTGTGTGTTTTTTTTCAAATTGCAGACAGTGGATTGGCCACACATAGAGTGACCTATACAGGAGCTTCAGAGCCCCACAAATGCCCTTGGCCTGTCACAATTTCAGAAGGTTGGTAAGATTGTACCAATATATCCCGTACATTTTTCATTTTCTTCATTGCAAATCTTGGTAGAGGTAGAACAATGTTTCCAACGTTCAATATTGGCCAAAGTTTGAGAATCTCTTTTTTTTATTCTGTTGGTGTTATCAGAATAGCTAAACACTGCAGTGATGGTCTGCTCTCCTTCTGGTTTATTGTTCTGTTGAAGTGCAATGTCTCGAGGGATGTTCCATGCTCATTTCCTAGCTTGTTTGATGATCTTCCTAGGGTATTCCCTCTTGTTCAACCAGTCACCGAGGATATCTGCTTGCGTCTCATATTCTTGCAGTGTGGAGCAATTTCTCCTGTAACGTCGAAATTGCCTGAATGGTAAATTCTGTTTCAGTCATTTTCGCGGAGGTAGTGGCTAATAGAGCATTGCAATAGTCAAGTTTGGCACCAATAGTTGCTCTGGCTATTGAGAGACAATTAGGCTTGGAATAGTAGGGTTTAGTCTCCAACAGATTTGTTTTGGCGGCAAGACAGCACCAGCAAGGTGGTAATTCCAATAAAGTTGATGAATGTGGCCCTAGAACAGTTTCACTACCTTGCCCATGTATCAAAAGATCATGTGGCTGCAGGGATAAGTGAGGATTGATTTGTGCCAAATTGACATGAATGCATTTCTGAATTTGTGAACAATTGTATAGTTTGTCCAAAGTTTTTATCTGACCACAATTTGAGAGTGATACAAGAAACATTACTGCGACCGGAAGGGCCCTTTCGGCACTTGCATATAGACTATGTTGATATGCAGGACTGATGTACTGCTTATAGATACATGCTTACTGTTGTATGTCTGGTTTCACATTGGCTTGTGGCTGCTCCCTGTGGCTGTAATGATGCTCACTCAGCTGCAACATTTTTGCGAGGGAGGTATTTCCAAATTGGGGGATACCAGATGAAATGCACTCTGACAATTTGACAATGGTCCGCATTTAGCGAATGACTTGATTGGGGAAATAACTGCCCTTCTGGGAATACAGCACAAGCTATGTACCATTTACCACAACAGTGTGACTGAGAGAATGAATGACTTACTAAAAGAGTGCTTGGCTAATCTAACACTGACATGTGGTAAGACATGGATGCACTGCTTACCTCTTGCTCTCTTTGCTTTGCGCAACACTCACCTCACTCCTCATGAAATTGTTACTGGTTGGAGAAAGCATGGGCCTATCTCTCCTGCATGTACAATTTTGGATGCTAACTCTTCTACTAACATTTCTGGGAGGAGTTTGATACATACCTCACAGCATTTACGAGATTGCTTGCCTATACTTCCCAGCAGACAAACCAAAGAATACAGACAGAGCAAACAGACAAATAAACAGTAACGAGCAGGCAAGGGAATTTCCACGAGCGGCACTTCTCTACCCCAGAGATAAAGTGCATATAAAAACCACATCAGAAAGTTTCAAAAAAATATTTTACTAGTCCACACACAGTGACATACTCAACACCAACAGCAGTCAAGGTTGAAGGTCACTGAGGATGGGTTCATCTCACCGACGTGCGCAGAGACAAGAGCACCAGCTCTTCCTGAGAAGAAGGGCAGAGCGCAACGTAATGGTGAGTATACCTCAACCTTCATTAACTTATTTTTGCAGCAATAAGGTTTTATAGAAGACCAACCAGGGTGAAGGAGGGAGTGTTTTGCAGGACAATGTCATTATAAGCAGACGGAAAAACATTTCTGTTCTATGAGTGTAATAATTTTAATATGCATTAGTATAGGATTATTATTATTATTATTACGTTTTCTTTTTAAAGAAAAAAGTGTTATAATGCTCAAATATTAGTGTGAATAGAGGAAAAATAAATGTTTTAAATGAAGAGGAGTTCCATCATGACACTGAAAAGGGGCAGGTTATATCATCCGGAAACGTCTGGTACGATGAAAGGTTACGTGTGGGAAGAGACAGGGTGAACAGCACATTTAAGTCTGCTCACTCATCCCACACATAATTGGGGCACCCAAGCTTTTCCTACCTCAGGGTGTATCATATGAGGAAGAAAGATGCCTAATGCACCTATCCCTCTGCAAAACTAGGGGGTCTATTTCAAGGTACAAAGGTTTCTGTCCAGTGGGTGGATGAAGGTGATGCGGCATACACAGGTAATTGTGTGCGACTTGACAGGATGGCAGAAAAAAGTGAAACCAAAAAGATGATAGTAGAATATACAACAGAAGGCTCTAAAAGGGGGGAGCAAATGATTATTGAATGCAAACGACTGCAGTGTGTAGATAAAGAGGGACGTAGCATTCCCTGGTGTGAGGGCAGAATAATGCAATGTTGTGCTGAATGTTTGGTGGGATTATAACAAAGTGCGGGGTCCATAGTAAACAATAGCTGCAAGGCAGTTTGGTGGAATATGTACATGCATTAACTAGGAAAGGTGAAACTCATCAACCAGTTTACATAAAGAGGTTAACACGATTCCCTCTGTGTTTCAGGTCCAGTGGGTCCATCCATTTGGGAACTAACACCGGCAGTGCCAATGTGATGATGAGTGCAGCGATGATACAGGGGACAGCCGTGAAAATGGAACTGTGGTGGGCATGTGAATCGAAGGCCTACATCAAGCTTCCTCCTGATTGAACCCCAAACCAACAACAACATGGGGCTTTCGTTAAAGGGGCAGTCAATTGTGCTGACAGAAAATGTGGTGCAGCAAAGCAAGGAGCAAACAATGCGAGGAGTACTAAGCAGAAAGAAGAGAGCACACAACTATTGATCTGACAAGAGTGCAGAAAATCTGGAACCAATTCCTGATGGGTTTTGACTGTTTTCCAAGGCAACCACTTTATTTCGTATCTTTACTGCTTCCAGGAGTGCAAACTGCAGCTAATGTCAAGTGGCTGCAGCTCACCAGATACAAGTTACTGAGCGTGTCCAACTCAACAGCAAAGGGCCTAAAAGCAGTAAACGAAGAGCTGAGGGCACTACATTTGTTGGCACTTCAGAATAGGTATGTGTTGGACCTTCTCACTGCCGTAGAGGGAGGAGTTTGTGCCAAGATAGGAAGCAGCTGCTTTACAGTAGTGCCCAATGGAGAAGCATCGAATGGAACATTGAAGAATGTTGAACAGAACTGCATGAAAGGCGCTGTGAAAGATACACACCTGAAACAAAAGCTTTTATAAATCATACAAACTAATTAGCATCAAAACACATTGAAACATTAGGTATGAAACTACATATGAAATACAGACACTGCATGAGGAGATGGCAAATGAAGCTAATGGAGTGCAATCGAACAATTGGTTGGGCACTTTTTTCACCTGGGGACCTGCTTGGCTCTCAGGAGTATTTTAAGTGACTGTCCCCACACTGGCCCTCATGCTCATCAACTTCTGCATTGCAAAGTATGTTGAGACTCTATACTAACAAAGGGATGAATGTTGATGGGGTAAATGATAAAAGTATGCCCAATAACATACTAACCAAGGGTGAAAAAGTTGATGGTGAGGTTGACTGGGTTACAATACCACCAGAGGATATAGAAAACTATGATGCCTATTGGATCTCATGCAATAATGATGGGCAGGGGTATATGCTGATAGAGTGACCATTGGAAGACTGGGAGGAATATGGAGGTGACATGAGTAGACTAAAAAGAGTATGGACTCCTAACTCCTAAAAAGAGAGCAGCAGAGTGGGGACTGGCAGAAGGAAAAGAGTTAGTTATTGATAGATCAATAAAAGGGGGAATAATATGGTAAAAATGCAAGTTTAGCATGGTAAAACAACATGAATTTATAAGCTGCAGGATTAGTCCACTAAAAGGGGATTGTGCTTAGTTGATAGCCACACAGTGCTATGCATTAGGCTGGAAAATGCCCTAAATAATTGTGTTTCAAGCAAATAACACATAGACAATAATGTTGGGTTACAGGTAAGTATACTGAGGCACTGTAAACAGGCCTCAGAGCTTGCTTCTCATTGGAAAGTAATTCATATTTTTTTTTACTTGCTTAGAAGCCACAGAGGTTGCCAGCACATTGCAAACTCCATTTTCCCAGGATCATACGGTAAGAAAGGAACAGCCTTTGATACTTTTGAGGTCAGGAAGCGAAGTTTGTGGGTGCCGTGCAAAGGCAGTGAATGCACAATCATTTTATAAATTGGCATATTAGTTTATGAAACTGGTCTAGGGACCGCTTCAAAATTTCCCATGGTGGTTTCAAATTACCCGTTTACACATCTTAGCCTGGGAAGAAGTGCAAAGAGTTCCTAGGATGCAACATTAAAACAGTAACTTGTCAATATTTCAAGGCTCTTGCATTGTCATTATTCATTGTATTCCCATGAGAAATGGATGGTGATGACCAGCCGCAGATGAATAAAGATCTGCTTGTAATTTAAAATATCTCAATGTTTTGGCACTATGATGTGGAAACTGTGGGTTACACAGGTAGTCAAAGTTGGTGCGGCAAGGTTTGCAGGACCCAATCATTTCAGGATAATGTATGTACCACTATAGGGGAAGGCGTAGCTTCACCTACTAGCTTCACATGGAGGACTAACCTAATGTTTCAATGTGTTTTGATGCTAATTAGTTTGTATGATTTATAAAAGCTTTTGTTTCAGGTGTGTATCTTTCACAGCGCCTTTCATGCAGTTCTGTTCAACATTCTGCATGCATCTTGCTTTCCCAGCTGTGACTAGACCCAGAATAAATTGTGTTACTTCTTGCTTGGTGTACACTCCTTTTTGTATTACTTTGGTAATTTTTTATTGGTGAGTTCCGAGGCAACCTGCAGTAAAAACACATGGATTGTGTCAATGAATAATTATTGTTAATTGAATTAACATGTTTGTAATTGACATAATTAAGCTGGTTCTGCTGGCACTGTCTCTTTTACAGTCGTAGAGTCAACCTAAAAGTCAAATGCCTCAGAGAACCATCAGTCAAAGGTGAGCCTTGAGTATAGGGTTGGGGAGATGCCTCTAAACCTACACCAAATTATTCTCTCAAATCAAGATCCAAATGAATTAAAGCTGTTACACTAGCACATGCATACAACATCAGAAGTAATAAGGTTCCATCTCAGGGACCCATTATAAAGGAATCCCCATTTAAAGGCATGGCTTACAAAAAGGGAGATAGTCAGGTTTCCCACACAGCAGCCAGGATTTCCAAGTGTGTTGGTTGATAGGTGTTTTCCGAAGAAGGCCCTATTTGAAACTGAAGGTGTGAACTTAATAAGCAGGCACAAGGATGTCTCCACTGTTGACGATTTCTACTTGACAAGCAATGGTATATGTTTGAATTTATGTTAGCCAAGAAATTAGTGCTGGTATGGGTGAAGGACACTGATTTGCTGGCTCTGCTACAAAAAGGCAACAGACTCTCCATGGTTAGTCACACAAGGATCATAGCAGAGCAGACATTTGGCCAATCGGTATAGAGTAAATTTAGACATTTAAAACAGGGGGCAATGCAGTCTGGCTTGTGTGAAACTCCATTGGGAACGCCAGAAAGGCCTGTATGGCATTTTATGATGATATCCAGGCCTTTAATTAGTGGACAAAACTAAATAGATAAGTTAAACCTATGGTGAAATAGAGCCAACCCAGAGGATGTCAGTTATTAAGGGCACACACTTTATTCCTGATTCTTGGCCTGGTGTTCTGTCTAAGGGTTTCCCTTGTTCCTGCTCAAAGAAAGATCCCCCAACACAGGTCAGGCACGATTGTGGTTGAATTCTGACTGTGTTGTGGCTACTCCTTCATTCAAGGGGGTTATATTGAAATTCTGGATGTTTTGAAAGCCATCTATCTGCATGAGCAGGACTTTTTCAGGGAAGCCATAAGGACATTCTCAATCGAACTACGTGCCAGCCTGAAGTTGAGACATACGCCTCTTAATGCACTAGCCAGGGAGGCTGTCCCTGCAGGTACCTTTGTTGCAGAGATGATGAACTTCAGTTCATTGACTCATTTAAATGGATATGAACTAGACTATAACATTGACTAGTAGTTCCTCTGCAGTATGATGAGGATGCCATTGGAGAAGAACAGCATCCTGGCCCTCTTGTACAGTCGCAACAGTGGCACCAATTGTCCATGGTAGTCCTCTCAAACATCTGACTGGAATACACAGGGTGGGGCGACAGCAAGTGCTATTCCTGTTTGAGCACACATTCTACAGCAAGCATCATTTTATGAATGGGTGTATGATTGCTCATCAATAGGGGCAATGTTGTGACCCTGTCGATCCCAGAAATATTCTGATACACACACATTTTGTTTTTCTTTTTGCATTATGGGAATTAAGTATTTGCATTTGCAAAGATTCTAAACACATTTATATTTTTTGCAAATGCAAAGAATGGATGGGGGTGTTACCAACCAACCTGCAGAGTTGTGGGCATGGGCTAGGTCTGGTGGATATCAGTGCAGATGTCCCAGCCCATGCACAGTACTCTGAAAGGCATTAGGAAGAACTGATTTATATCACAGCTTTGTCTCTCTCCCATGGATGCTGAAAGTCTGGCCTTTGAGGTAGAAATAAGATTTAAGATGCCTCCTTCTCCCTGATTGTCTCATGCCAGGGTGAAGTCAGAATGCTGACCCAACTGCTAGCCTGCTTCCACAAAAGGGAAAAGGAGGGGTGAAAAGAGGTTCCTAACCACTGTCTCCCTATCTGGATGCGTTGCCAGTAATGGGAGAGACTCTGTGCCAAGCGCAAGGAAGATGAAATCACTGTTGCAGCCCAGGTGCATTTTTACAAAAAATAACCATATATACATGTGCATACCTGTTTTGTTAAATGTGTGTGCTTCAGAGAGTGTTTGAGTGGCAGGTAAATATGTATGCATGTACGCAGCCTTTACCTATGTGTGCAAGTATATGTGTGCTTGCATTGTTTATGTGTGTGTGTGCATATAAATGAATGACGTGTCATTCCACCTGTAAGGCAACTATTTTTCAAAATCCCATTGCTGCCATGGGGACCTGGAATTGGAGTTGAGTGGCAGGTGAAATTTCAGTATCGACAACGCTGTCTGCTTTATTTTTTATTTTTATTTTGCAGGCATTACTGCTGGCTTTAAGGGCAAAGCAACATGAGTGCTCATGCGTACAGATATTGACCTATATCAGGCCAGGCTGTATGGATATAGTTTTTTGCAATGGAATTTTGACTGGCATTAAACACAAAGCAACATGAGTGTTTTTTGTAATAGATAATGGTGTATTTTGGCAGAGTCTCCATAAACATTGTTTCTTACTGTGGAATTATTAAAGGAATTAAGGGCAAAGCAACATGAGTGGTCTTGCACATGGATACTGGCTATCACAGACACAATTCATTTTTATTTATTTATTTCTATAGCGCTGAAAGCCTGTGGGCATCAGGGCACTCACATTGACACGATGGGGGCAAAACGTAGGACAAGGGCGTCCAAGCCCTCTTCTTTTATTATAGGATCCGGGGGGCTATCTTAGTAGAAGAGGTATGTCTTTAGTGTTTTCCTGAAACATTTCCAATCAGAGATCCCTCTGATGGACGAAGGTAGAGAGTTCCAGAATGCAGGAGCTTACCTAGACCTTAAGTTCTTTTAGTTCTAATTCTTTTAACAGGTTCCGATTTGATGATTGTGGATCTCTATCCGGGATGTAAGGAACAATGATGTTTTTTAGATACTTTGGGGGTTTTCTGCAGAGAGAGCGGTGTAGTAATGATCTCATTTTGAAGGGAATGTGTTGTTGTACCAGTAAGCAGTGTAAATCTCTCCTGGTATTGGTCATTTGGGACCTCCTGGGGATGGTCATAGCGATGCGAATAGCATCATTTTGAATTACTTGGCATGTCCTGATGTTAGACTTAGTCGCTCCCCATAGAAAGATGTTACAGTAGTCTAATCTTGATATTATCATGGCCTGTGCAATTGTGATTGCATTTTTTTGTTAATATATTGGCATATGGTACGAAGAAGCCTCAGATGGTAATTGCATTTTTTACAGAGGTTCTGAACATGAGTGTCTGAATTCAATGATGCCTCCAGAAAGACCCCCAAGGTTTTCTCTTTCGCTTGCATTTTGATTTTATTGCCTTGTAGCAAAAAGTGAGAGTAAACCGGATCGAATTTGGCCCTCACCTGGGGGGAGCCCAATATGGGAAGCTCAGTTTTATTGCCGTTAAGGCAGAGCCAGTTTAAGGACAGTTGCCTTATAGATGTTTTCTAGAGTTGTAGAGTCTTGCTGGTAATCACCAGTTAGCTCGATGACCAGTTGCATGTCATCAGCATAGTTCGTAAAGAAGACTCCTAACGTCTCCAGTAGTGAACACAAGGCATGCATGTAAAGTTTTAAAAGGAGGGGTGATATTGATGCACCCTGTGGGGCTCCATATTTTATTTGAGAGGCTGGGGAAGTGGATGTGCCCCATTGTACCTTGGAAATTATTTAATCCAATTTACTATCATCTCTGAGCAGCTCCCTTGTTGATGTATGTACTCTAGTAATCGCTCGTGACCAACAAGATAGAATGCTGCTGATAGATCCAATAGGATCAGCATCCCAGTTTTATCACTGTCAATGATCTCTAGCATGTGATTCTGGAGATCAAGAAGAGTAGTCTCAGTGCTATAAATTGGATGGAAACCGGATTGTCTACTGTGCAGTTTGTTATTGTTTTCTATAAATGACTGGATTTGATTTGTGGAAACCTTGTCCAGTATTTTTAAAAGAAACTGACTGTTTGTTATTGGGCAGAGGTTGCTTGGATCCTTGGGGTCCAGGTTTGTTTTCTTTGGGATGGGTGTGATGGTCACATTCCTAATATCTGGTGGCACTTCTTGATCTCAAAAGGAAGTGTTCACACATTGTGTTAGAAACCGTTCAAATGTGTTTCTGTTTTGAAGGATGATTTTAGGTGGTAGAAGGTTTAAAGGACAGGTAGTGGGGTTCAGGGACGCAATCAGCAGGTTCATATCTGTTGATGAGATAGGGAAGAAAGAGAAACCTAGGGACTGAGAGTTGGATAGATGGTCCTTCTTTGGGTTCAGCCACGTTATTAGCGTCCTCCAAAGGAACATTAAGGGCCTCATTACACGGAAGGCGGTGATCCAGGGTGCTATTAGCACCCTGGACCATGCCGGTAAATTACCGGCACCGCCTTGGCGGAAAGGGGATTTACCGCCCCATTCCAAGGTTGGTGGGGCGGTAAATCCCCCTTCCGCCATTGCCCTTCCCCATTCCCATTTCTGCCCCATAGGGCTCTATGGGAATGGGGAAGGCGTTAATTACGGCACGTAATTAGCTCCGAGGTCCCTTAGCGGGTTGGTTTTTAACGCCTGCAAAAAGCAGGCGTTAAAGCACCAACCCGCTAAGGGACCTCGTAGTAAGGCGGTAATGGTTAACGGTCACCGTTACCATTAACGGTGGCCATTAACCATTACCGCCTTCCGTGTAATGAGGCCCTAAGACTCTGAGTTGCTAAGATTTTGCCACTTGCCTTAGAGATTATCAGGGTAATTCATAGAATTTCGCAGAAAAGTGTCGCAAGCGGCTGACGCAGAGTGTCCGCGTGCGATTGTCTGCGCCAGGCACGTGCGCTAAAACCGATTTCCGCGCACAGCGTTGTAAGAGGATTCAATTCAACGCTACAGCTAAGTCAACGCCTAGTCTATAATACTGAATGAAAACCCTTATTGATATATCTTTATGTCCAGTTCATGCGTTCTGGATGACTACCCCTATATAACACCCCTCTCTTGGAATCCTCCTGACCCCACTGAGCCAAGAAGTAGTTCTGTTTTGCAAGTTTAAAGGTTTATTTGATACTTTAAACAATATAGATATATATATCACACTTTATAATAAATTAATAATTGAATATCACACTTAATCTGATATGATAAAGATTAACAACGGAGAATCTGGCACTAGCACACTTCTTTATAATCACTAAGGAGTTGACATGAAATGGATAAGATAGCAACAATACTTTTATGGTTTCAAATGGATGCAATGTGGAATGAAATGCAGTAAAGAAAATAACTTGATAGGATTGCAGCAAAAGACAACGTAATCACTTTCTTGGACAATTCACCCCCCCCTTTTATGCAATGCAAGAAAATGGAAGGAAGCACACAGTTCTCAGAAATGCAATTAAATGTGATTCAGTTCACCCAGCAACTTAGACTACAGAAGTTTAAAACACAGGCAAAATGCTTTTATATGTGCTGGCAATGTAGAAAAAAATATGCTAAAATACTTTTAATTCCCTCTAGGAGGTTCAGGGTGAGTGAAATCAAGTTATTATTAGTCCAGGCTCACTTTAGCAAGGATCTAGGAGTAATTGGTAGGTTAAACGAATTTTTGGCAAATGGAAGGCAAGAAGCTTCTGTTTTCACACGTGGAGAAATTTGCAAATCGCGGCAAAATTCGCGAGTGCGTTTTTCACGATTGCGGCAAAACTATAGGGGGTAGGAATGCCACGATTCTGAGCTTTCAGATGAAAGTTACTGCAAGTCTCTAGCCCAAACGGTTACAGAGTTATGACCGATTTAGTAGAGGGCGTTTTTAGTTTTGCAAATTTTAAACGCAGCACTTTTTCAGTTTTAAAAATGATGGCAGGATAACACAATTGCTAAGCTGCAGTTCTACTTAGATTAAAAATGGATTGAATTATATGATTTTAACTAAGAGATGTGTTCTGAGTTTTGCTGAGTACTCACAAGAGATTTTGAACCGGAAAGCGACTTGGTCACGGACTTCAGTCTGGTCAGGTCTTCCCGGGTTCCGCTCACAGCGCCTGGCCTCTGGAACTGCTCACAGCATCGGGGTCAGCACTCTGGATACAATGGCCTGGTCTCTGCTAGGCACTGGTTCTCTGGGTCGGGTCCTGCCTTCTCTTTGGATATTTCTGTCACCGGGTTCTTGCAAAAGTTCTTGGCAAAATTCAGACGGTGTCAGCCGGCTGTCTGAAGAGTTCAGTTGCAAAAAGATTTTTAGGCCTGCTGACAAATACTCTTGCTGGCAGTGGCCTTTTTGGTTAAGGTTCTGAAGTCTCTGTTTATCTTGGAGTCTAAGTGTTGGCTCTTTGAAGTTTGATGGAGGTAAGTATGGATTTTCCCGGCAGAGCTTCCAGCTGCAAATGGATTTGAAGGTCTCTACCTAAGTTTCAGTGGTCCATTTATATGTTCTGCAAGTGGGTGTGTGTGTTGGTCATAACTAAACTTTCCCCTCTCACTTGTCATTGGTCCAGCTTTCATTCCTCCCCTGATTGGGGAACTAAGTTGTGTCAGAGTGATGTCAGCCATTTATGATCTCTTGAAAAACCTCCCCTGTCATCTGTGCACCCAAATCTATATATGATCAAAATCCATATTTCACAGTTACACAGTTGTTTGAAATTACATATACATGGTGTGGCTGAATTTAGCCATGTCTCTGTCCAAATCTGTTGTTTCTAAGGGCTTGCATTCAGAAATGGCACATAATTGACTTTTTAACTGATTTTTCAATTTCTGACATTGACCCAACTTTACATACATGTGCGCAGGGAGTATGGACATTAACTGATGAAGTTTCAGATTTTTAACATGCATACATTTAGAGTAATATCCACTTTTCCGCTGACACCCCCCTGAACATACCACCGGTTCTAAAAACCTCTTAAACTGTGGGCAGAAAAATCACAAGAATTATGGTATCATTTATAAAATTTTCACATGTCCGCTCTATGAATGATCCATCTTTTTAAAGTTATGTTCTGGCTCCAAAGGGGTGTGGTTTCCTCTCAGCACAAGGTAGAAATACTGGTTTATCCAGTTCTGCCAAGCCAGCTTCTGTCTCCAGTTTCTCCCCCTCCCAGTTTCTGCCAAGAGTAAGCCACTTTTACGACCCCTGCAATATAAGATTTGCTTGGGTCCTGAAAGGCTCATTGTTCAAGAGGAAGCCATTTATGATCCTCTCAATAAACCCTCTGCCTGGGTGAAGGGAGTTGCATTGTTCACTCTCCTGCAGAGCACAGGTAATTCAATTATCAGATAGATGGTATATTCTTAGTGTGGCCAGCAAAAAGACAGATAGTCCTGGGAACACAGCTGTGACTCAAGTTTCACTCCTGATGGGGGTAGCTGTCAAGCAAAATCAAGTTCCTTAAGCCAGACTTTCAGCTAACTGTCATGTTTTTTGTTGCTTTTTTAAATTAACTTGCAATTTTACACATGCAGCTAGAATGCTGATTCTAAGTGCAAAACTATGACATTTCAACAGTTACAAAGGCATGTGACACCAAACATAGGTCACTCATTTAATCTAAACATTTTCGATTTTAGTGTCTTTAAATCCAGTGCAACTTAAACTGCTGACTGCATAGCAGTTTTGTTATAAGCATTGTTCTGGGCTCTTCATTTCCCAGATTTTGTAGGCACACAAAACTCCATTCTGCCAAATGTCTGCTGGTGTTCAGTGAATATTTTGCACATATTGCAATGTTTGAAAATAGGCATTTTGAGCCTGCCTTCAGAGAAACACAGGGTGGTTTTAAAACGCCGGCTTTTGGATAGTGGTGAGTACTGGTACTGCACCCATTTTTGGGATTTAAGAAATGAATTCCCCACAATTCTAGGTTGCATTTGGCAATCAGCATTTCCATTCCCAATGGTTTCAGACTACTGTGCGGGTAGTCCAATGGTGGTTTTAAAGCGCTTTGAAGCTAACCGGCGCTACTGTTTTTCCTTTGGCAACCCATTTCCCTCATGGCAACCCGGCCTTTCATTCTCGCACTGGTGGGTGGCAAGTGAGGCAACCATTTTGGTGGGCGCACAAACTGCGCAGCTTTCCTGGATTTCGGCGCACATGTGGGTTTTCCGCCATCTTGAATTTTCTAAGCCCACAGCACCAAATGTTGCAGCATGATTACTTGCACGTGGGTCAAGACACCCAACAAGCCCCCCCACGCGACTGCACTTTGAATTTGAGTCGATGGGGAGTCGGGTGCACAAGGGTTTTGACCCACGCACTGGTCTGTCCGCATAATCTTCTTCCGGTAGATGGCACAGTTCAGCATCTTTTCCCCCATCCGGTCGGATCGATCGGTTCTCCTCGCCAGTCCTGATGGGAGTATTGGGCGGTCCACTGGGCCCATTGGATCTTCGTTCCTGGTCTCCGGATCGCCCTCCTTGGCCCGTCTTCAGGTTTTCTTTCTCCCAGGACGACAAAGGAAGAGCGGCAACACCTACTCATAGACGTTTTTCCACCACTGTTGAGATGGTGGGAAGCATATGCATTTCATCATGACGAAACATTACATTCTTATTTTGATTAAAAAAAACAGTATAACTAAGAGACAGTTTCATGCAAATCACAATATTTTAGAGACTAGATGTGGTATGTTTTATGATTGGAACTGAATTAGTCTGAGACAGTACCCGCTAGGATTCCAGAGGATTCCTCCAGTTGTTGCAGAGTGTGCCTGGGATGGCAACATTTCAACTGGTTTATGTGGACCCACTTGTCTTCCCCCTCTGCCAAAGGACCTTTGGGGATGTGGATTTTGTAGGCCACAGGGGAGATCTTGTCTAGGATTTCAAAGGGTCCCTTCCATGTAGGCAAAAATTTGCGCTGCTTGGCCTGGTTCCTTTGGAAGTTGTATAGATAGACCCGGTCCCCCACCTGATATTCCTTCCTGGAAGTTTTCAGGTCATAATGGGTCTTCATGCTATCAGCCGATCTTTCTAGATTCCGCTGAGCATAAGCAAAAGCATGTTGAAGGTGTTTCCTTAAATTCTCCACATACTCATGAGTAGTGGAGGCATTTATCAGTGTCTGCTCTTGGGTCCTGTAGAGCAAATGCTGCGGAAGCACCATCTTGCGCCCAGTCATCAACTCAAATGGTGACATTTTGGTTGCAGATGAAGGGGTAGATCTGATGGCCATTAGGACCAGAGGTAATCGGATATCCCAACTTGGCCCAGAATCTGCCACAAACTTTTTTAAGATGCTCACAATGGTTCGGTTATATCTCTCTACTGCCCCAGAAGAAGCTGGTCTATTAGCAATATGCAGCTTTCTCTTGACCCCCAGTATCTCCCACATCTTTGTCATTACTTCACTGGTGAAGTGGCTACCCCTGTCTGACTCAATCCTTTGAGGTAGACCAAAACGGGAAAAGATGTGGTTAATCATCAAGGCAGCTGCCGTTTCTGCCTTGCAGTTTGGGGCTGGGAGGCATTCCACCCACTTGGTAAACAAGCATGTCACAGTCAACATGTACTTATTCCCCCTAGCCAAGCGAATCACAGGGCCTACAAAGTCGATTTGTAAATCTGACCATGGCAGTGTCATTCCCCTCTTTTGTAAAGGCGCCCGGTGCGTAAGGGATGATGGCTGAAATTGTGCACACACAAGACACCCCTTCAAGTATTGGTCGAGGTCCTGCCCCATGTGTGGCCAGTATGCAACCTCTCTTAAGATTTCCAATGTTGTGTGAAACCCCCTATGACCGGCGGTGGCCGCATCATGGGCGTGACTAAACATCAGGCTTCGGAATGAGGTAGGAACCACCCACTGATCGTGGCCAGCTTTGGATTTCCTTACCAACAAACCGTCTTGGATTCGGAACATTTTTGGACATTTCATCAACACTCTTAGGTCCTCTTTCCCAATGTAATCGGTATCCGTCAGGGGAAAGTTCTCAGGGTCCTCAAGGTGCTGGTAAAATTTACCAATAATTGGATCCCCCTTCTGAGCGGTAATCAAATCAGCATCAGGGGTCTCCTTACTCCATTGTACAATTGAAAGGTCGTTGTGAGCATTTGTCTGGGACCTAGTGATAGCAGTGACCTGGATTTCCCCCAACAGGGACTCAATCTCAATTTGATCCCCTTGGATGGCCCCGGTTTTGGCCAGCTGATCAGCTAAGTCATTTCCAGTTTTGTCTGGTCCCTCTACTTTGGAATGACCCTTGATCTTTTTCCAGTAGATGGTCATCCCATTCGATGTGACCAGATCATCAATGTTTTGGATCAACTTCCCATGTTTCAAGGGTTTGTTGTTAGCACATAACATGCCTCTGGTTTTCCAATTAACCAGGTGCTCCACGAACCCGTTCCGTACATAATCCGAATCTGTGATTATGACCAGTTCGTGGAGTTGATGCTGGACAGCAGTGAGGATGGCCTGATGCACAGCCATCAATTCTGCCACCTGACTACTTCGGGGACCAATTTTGTATCCAGCGGAGGGTTCTGGGGACTCATTCACCCATGCATTCCCTACGCCGGCCACCAGTTCTTTCTCCCCGTCGTTGTCAACATGGTAAGAGCATCCATCCACATAGACAGTGGGCATTCCCTCACACTTGTCCTCTTCAAAGACTTTGTGGGGGGAATTAAGGTATGCCTCCATGTTGTCCTTTATTTTTAGACTTTCGTCCTCGAGACAGTTTACTCTGGCACAATCATGCAAGTCAGCCAGACCTTGCGCGAGGGGACTCTTCTTGTTTTGGCCATATCGGACCTCCACAGGAAAGCCTTGCATTGACAGAATCCAGGAAGTAATTCGGGAATTACTCACATTTCCGGCCCGGATTCTGTCACTTTGGAGATATTGCAGAGGCTGGTGTGGAGTCGACTAATGGTGTTGGGTTTACCCCTAACCCTTGCTGTTGGAGAGAAGCATTTAGATGTATGTAAGCATCAGGGTTTTGCAAATATTGTCCTCTTTTAACTTTCACTTCCAGGGAGAATTGTCGGGTCCTTTCTGGGATGGTGACTTCCTCTTTAATCTGAATTTCAACTGCATAAGGTAGCAATTGAGCTGACCTAAATGCCTTTTCTGGATCATCAAAGCCCATGGGATTATCCGCTAATCGGGACCAAGCTTTGAAGTTTATTAGGTCCAAACTAATGGCAAAGCGATTGAGGATGTCACTGCCTAAGTAAAAGGCGGCAGTGACGTCTCGCACGACCCAACAATTATGGACTATGCTCTTGTTGCCAATGGAGATTTTGAGCATACACCTGCTTGGCAGGAGATGTTTGGAATTAGGCGCTTCCAGGTCCATTTCCCATTTGTCTATCAGTTTGAATGTGGGAATGGCTGGATCTTTTGGGAGTTGGCGGAACATGGCTTCGCTGATGAAGCTCTTACCGTTGTTCACACACACTCGAGCGAGAACAGAGTCCTTCCCATCATTTAACTGAACAGGGATGAACAACTGCTCTCCAATTTGCTGAATATCATCCAGGCTCTGAGCTGATTTCACATCTTTCTGGACTATAGGAGTGGGAGTTTCTGATTGTGGATTAGTATAGAATCTCAGAGTGTTTCCTTCCAGCGTGGAGTACCACTTTAGACTGGAAGGAAGGTTGATTTTCAGAAATAGAGAGGACCCCCCATCACCAGTCTGTTGTCCTACTGCTATTACTGTCACGTCTGGAATTTGGCTATTCTGGAAGTGAAATTCTACTTGGTCAGATTTTTGTTCAACCATGTGGCAGGTGCCGTTTAAACTAACATGGTTGACTCTCTGTTTTAATTTTATGGGTCGGCTAGTCTGGGTCCAGAGGACCTTGTTTACACAATCTATTAGGGGTGACAACCTTCTCAGGAGGTCATTCCCTAGTAAACAAGGGGTGCCCTCTGGAGTCACAACTATGACTGGGTGTTTCAACTTGTGTCGCCCAATTTTAATGTCCAAATCTGCAGTCCCCTCAACGGGAATTTCCTTCCCGTCAAAGTTCTGGAGTTGTCCAGGAAGTGAGGTGAGAGGAATTTGGTAATTCTCTCCCCTTCCTGCATTCAGTTCGTCAAAGGCCCTTCTGGACAGAAGGGTAGCTTGAGATCCAGTGTCCACCAGTGCCAAAATTGTACCCTGCCCCTGTACTTGTACCGGGGCATAGTATCTTCCCTCCTTCTCCTCAAGGGGGCACAGATAATGTACATTTTTGGGCAACTGGTGGGCTAACTTTCTGGTTTTGGACATCGCTAGCGAAGAGATTTGGGCAGAATTCTGTGGAGAGCCTTGGGAATCTGAAAGAAAAAATTGGCAACTGGAGATCAGAGCCATTGTGGGTTCCCCTGGCTCCGGTTCCGGGCCGCCCCCCCCTTTTTGGAGGCAGTCACCAGGATGGGTTTGAACCAGGGGATTTTCTTGCTGTTGGTTCTGGGATGAGATGGTGGGCGGCGGTAGCTCAGTCTCCACATCTCCCCACTCTGGATTTGCATCCCTAAGGACCCATTTTTCTTTGGGAGGAGTTCCCCCCTCTCTGAAGGAGAAGATCCTTTTCCCAGGATCCTCTGAGGATCCCTCTCCCTCAAATTGGAAGATCTGTACCTCCTCCTCAAACTGAGTCTGTTTGGGTCTTTTGTTTCTCCTACCCCCCCTCTGCTCCTTAGGAGGCAGACTTTCAGGGGCAAGAGATTTTGTTTCCGGTTCCTGGGTTTCCAGGGGCTGTTTACAAGTGAGGAAGGAAGCTTCCTCCAAGGCTTTACACCCCCCTTCCCTTTGTGCCTCCTCCCTGGGAACCGGTGAGTTATCGGGGTGCTGCCCCCGTCATTGTTCTGGAGCACCAGGTCCAGAGTTGGGTGCGTTCTGCGCCGGCACGCCCATCTGAGGGTTCTGCTGAGCCCTCAGTATGTGACCCATATCCCGTGCCATGTTTTGAACCTGGCGCTCTAACTGGGAAACCCGCTCAGGCTGATACGGGGCCCTGTTTTCTCCCCTGGGCTGATCCCAGGAAGGGTAGCTGTCCCTCCTCTGGTAATACCCCAGGTTGGGAAGATTTGGGTACCCCTCCACCCTTGGCCTCCCCTCTCCCGGATTCAGTGGTCTGGGCTCAGGGAATTGGAGAAAGAAGGATGGATGGTTTTGGGGCTGAAAGTCGGGTGGATATCTGGGGAAAAGGTTCTGCCCAGGGTTTGGTAAATTTCTGCCCTCCTGTGGGAAGTTTGGAGGGAAGTTCCCTGGGTTATGTGCTTGGCTGGATCCCCCACCCCTTGGGCTGGAGGAGTCCACACATAACCCAGGATGGGTCGATTTCCCTTGTAACGGGGACTTACATAATCAGGAGAGCGAGGGACCCCATTTGTGGGGCTGCCTCCTTGGCTCCCTGTCTGTGACTGACCCGAGGACCTCCTGGGCCTAGCATTATTAGGTGCAGGTAGGTTTTTAGGCCCCCCATCTCCAAATCCAAAACGGGGGTGACCTTTACCTCTGCCACCTTGGCAGCAGCAGGGGTGCTGTTGGCTTTGGGGTTTTTCTGGGCATTACTTTTGCTATCTATCGGTTTCTGCACCTCATAGATCCGGGTAGCCTGTTCAATGACCCAGTCTAAAGATCTTTTCTCGTGAAAATCCCTCACGAGCTGGGTCATGATATATTTGGGCAAGGCATGGAAAAACGTATTAATAAATTCTCTGCTATCCGTGCGCACCCTTCTTGTGGTCTGTGCAAAAGCACGCTTTAACTCCTGCACAAATTCTTGTGGGGCCTGATCCTCCCCACATTGCAAATTGTAGGCTGCCTTGCGAGCCTCTTGAGGATTTCTGTGAACAGAAAAATGTTTCAAGATGGCCGCCTTATAGGTGGACCATCTCAAATGATTTTGGTCCTCCAGCCCCGCAAAGAAACTGGAGTATATCGGGGAGAAGGTCCACTTTACATATTGAATACAGCTTTGGCTGTCCTTCAAATGGAAAGTCTCCATCATTTGTTCAAACAACTCTAAGTGCTCCCAAACAGAATACTTAGCGTTCTTATGGTAAGGCGTGATGACGCTCCTGATCGCCTTAATCTGCTTTAAGGGGTCCTTAAGCAAGGCCCTTTTTGCCTTATTGGCCTTTTTGGTTCGGGTAACCCTTGTCCATTCGTCCTCGGACTCAGAGGCACTGCTCCCTGAGGTTCCTGTCTGATCTTCCAGGTTTTCCCGGATTCTGCGAGCCTGGGAATGGCTGGCAGAATGTGGGGACCTGGTCTCCTGTGTCCTGCGCAGTTCAGAGGAGTCTTCAGATTCCTCCTTGCTGCCAGGATTTGCTGGGTACCCCCCCCACTGACCTAACTGGGCAGAGGTTTTCAGGATGCCCTTAATGGGCCTATTCTCCCAGGGTTCCCCACTGAATTGCACCATGCTTGGGTGCCCATGCCCAGATGCCCGCCCATCCATTCCTGGGAGGTACTGGCCTATGAGCCCCATGCTTCTGGCTGGATAGTAATCTGCCATCCCTGTGGCCCGGTGCTCATGTGCGCCAGGGGACATGTGGGTGGCAGAGTCCAGGGACTGAGAGGTATGAGGGCCTCTGGTACTAGGGCTCCTGAGGTTATGCTCCGGAGTTTCCATTTCCCAGCGAACCTCATCTCTATCCGCCCCTGCTCCCTGTTGCAATGCAAGAGCCTGCATTTGTGCCTTCAGTTCCTCAGTTAAGGCCTTACTAGACTCTATCAGTCTGTCCTGCATCGCTACCTGTTGTCGGAGCCTATCATTGTGTTGACAGAGGGCCTCATTTTCCCTCTGTGCTTCCTGGTTGGTCCTGGAGAACTGGGCCAGTCTTTGCTGCAGGAGGTTTACCTCCTGAGCTGTGTCCCTATTGGCCTGCTCCTTTCTTGCTAGAGCATCTTCCACCCTTCTGGTGTGCTCTACCAAGTTCTGGTTTTCTTTTTGGAGATCACCCAGCCCCTGGAGGGCCAGGTGATTTTCTTCAATTTCCTTTTTTAAGTGGCAGACTTCCTGGCCTAAAGTGTCTCTTTCCTGACTAAGAGCCTGCATCTGTGCTGCCTGGTCGTCCCTTTGCCGTTGAAAGGCACCAGCTTTTTGGCGCTCCTCATCAAACTCTGCCTGGGTATCCAGGTCTTTCAAAATTAGTTTGTTGCTCTCCTCTTTCTCTCTGTCTAGTTGGATTTGCAGGGTGGCTACCTGCTCTGTGCATGCCCTGTTGAAATTGATCTGTTGCTCCAGCTTTTTCTGGCTCTGCAGTAGGGAGTTCAAACTGTCTTGGTGCTCCTTCTGCAAGGCCAGAAATCTGGTATTCTGGTCTGTCTTTTCCTGTTGCAGTACATCCATGTCTTCTTTTATTTTAATGATATACTGCCTGGTCTCATTTTCTGCCTCCTGGCTTCTGTGCAGCCTTTGCTCAGAAGAGTCCAGATCAGATTGGGCCTTCTCTAACGCCATCTGTTGCCTTTTTGCCAGATCATGGCCTTCAGCACATTTATTCTGTATGGCTCCCATGTATAGGTACAGGTATGCCGCTATCCTAACAATCTTGTCGTGTTCATCTTTGGCCTTAGGAGCCATATATAGTTCACTCAGGGCCACATGTAATGGACCCTGATCTCTCCATAAGTCTGACCCTGTTTCAGTGACCTGTCGCGTGATGGCCTGCAACCAGGCATCCTGGCCCTGCTCAGCCCATTCACCTCTCACAAATAGTTTATGTAAGAAGTGCTCTCTGGCTATTTTCATATCTACCAAGGTCGTCATTCTAGAGATTGGTCTCTGTCCTGACTTACAGAAGTTAGTATTTTATTTTTGCAGAACAGAACTTTTCTTGGAGTGTCCCTTTTGAGGAATGCTTCACAGCATAATGCAGCGTGGTGATCCGACCGGATGTATGTATCCCGTCAGTTAGCACACTGTATTAAGCTGCACAAATGGTAAATCTAACCCAACGTCTCGGCTCGAGCCCCCAATTTGTAAGAGGATTCAATTCAACACTACAGCTAAGTCAACGCCTAGTCTATAATACTGAATGAAAACCCTTATTGATATATCTTTATGTCCAGTTCATGCGTTCTGGATGACTACCCCTATATAACACCCCTCTCTTGGAATCCTCCTGACCCCACTGAGCCAAGAAGTAGTTCTGTTTTGCAAGTTTAAAGGTTTATTTGATACTTTAAACAATATAGATATATATATCACACTTTATAATAAATTAATAATTGAATATCACACTTAATCTGATATGATAAAGATTAACAACGGAGAATCTGGCACTAGCACACTTCTTTATAATCACTAAGGAGTTGACATGAAATGGATAAGATAGCAACAATACTTTTATGGTTTCAAATGGATGCAATGTGGAATGAAATGCAGTAAAGAAAATAACTTGATAGGATTGCAGCAAAAGACAACGTAATCACTTTCTTGGACAATTCACCCCCCCCCTTTTATGCAATGCAAGAAAATGGAAGGAAGCACACAGTTCTCAGAAATGCAATTAAATGTGATTCAGTTCACCCAGCAACTTAGACTACAGAAGTTTAAAACACAGGCAAAATGCTTTTACATGTGCTGGCAATGTAGAAAAAAATATGCTAAAATACTTTTAATTCCCTCTAGGAGGTTCAGGGTGAGTGAAATCAAGTTATTATTAGTCCAGGCTCACTTTAGCAAGGATCTAGGAGTAATTGGTAGGTTAAACGAATTTTTGGCAAATGGAAGGCAAGAAGCTTCTGTTTTCACACGTGGAGAAATTTGCAAATCGCGGCAAAATTCGCGAGTGCGTTTTTCACGATTGCGGCAAAACTATAGGGGGTAGGAATGCCACGATTCTAAGCTTTCAGATGAAAGTTACTGCAAGTCTCTAGCCCAAACGGTTACAGAGTTATGACCGATTTAGTAGAGGTTGTTTTTAGTTTTGCAAATTTTAAACGCAGCACTTTTTCAGTTTTAAAAATGATGGCAGGATAACACAATTGCTAAGCTGCAGTTCTACTTAGATTAAAAATGGATTGAATTATATGATTTTAACTAAGAGATGTGTTCTGAGTTTTGCTGAGTACTCACAAGAGATTTTGAACCGGAAAGCGACTTGGTCACGGACTTCAGTCTGGTCAGGTCTTCCCGGGTTCTGCTCACAGCGCCTGGCCTCTGGAACTGCTCACAGCATCGGGGTCAGCACTCTGGATACAATGGCCTGGTCTCTGCTAGGCACTGGTTCTCTGGGTCGGGTCCTGCCTTCTCTTTGGATATTTCTGTCACCGGGTTCTTGCAAAAGTTCTTGGCAAAATTCAGACGGCGTCAGCCGGCTGTCTGAAGAGTTCAGTTGCAAAAAGATTTTTAGGCCTGCTGACAAATACTCTTGTTGGCAGTGGCCTTTTTGGTTAAGGTTCTGAAGTCTCTGTTTATCTTGGAGTCTAAGTGTTGGCTCTTTGAAGTTTGATGGAGGTAAGTATGGATTTTCCCGGCAGAGCTTCCAGCTGCAAATGGATTTGAAGGTCTCTACCTAAGTTTCAGTGGTCCATTTATATGTTCTGCAAGTGGGTGTGTGTGTTGGTCATAACTAAACTTGCCCCTCTCACTTGTCATTGGTCCAGCTTTCATTCCTCCCCTGATTGGGGAACTAAGTTGTGTCAGAGTGATGTCAGCCATTTATGATCTCTTGAAAAACCTCCCCTGTCATCTGTGCACCCAAATCTATATATGATCAAAATCCATATTTCACAGTTACACAGTTGTTTGAAATTACATATACATGGTGTGGCTGAATTTAGCCATGTCTCTGTCCAAATCTGTTGTTTCTAAGAGCTTGCATTCAGAAATGGCACATAATTGACTTTTTAACTGATTTTTCAATTTCTGACATTGACCCAACTTTACATACATGTGCGCAGGGAGTATGGACATTAACTGATGAAGTTTCAGATTTTTAACATGCATACATTTAGAGTAATATCCACTTTTCCGCTGACACCCCCCTGAACATACCACCGGTTCTAAAAACCTCTTAAACTGTGGGCAGAAAAATCACAAGAATTATGGTATCATTTATAAAATTTTCACATGTCCGCTCTATGAATGATCCATCTTTTTAAAGTTATGTTCTGGCTCCAAAGGGGTGTGGTTTCCTCTCAGCACAAGGTAGAAATACTGGTTTATCCAGTTCTGCCAAGCCAGCTTCTGTCTCCAGTTTCTCCCCCTCCCAGTTTCTGCCAAGAGTAAGCCACTTTTACGACCCCTGCAATATAAGATTTGCTTGGGTCCTGAAAGGCTCATTGTTCAAGAGGAAGCCATTTATGATCCTCTCAATAAACCCTCTGCCTGAGTGAAGGGAGTTGCATTGTTCACTCTCCTGCAGAGCACAGGTAATTCAATTATCAGATAGATGGTATATTCTTAGTGTGGCCAGCAAAAAGGCAGATAGTCCTGGGAACACAGCTGTGACTCAAGTTTCACTCCTGATGGGGGTAGCTGTCAAGCAAAATCAAGTTCCTTAAGCCAGACTTTCAGCTAACTGTCATGTTTTTTGTTGCTTTTTTAAATTAACTTGCAATTTTACACATGCAGCTAGAATGCTGATTCTAAGTGCAAAACTATGACATTTCAACAGTTACAAAGGCATGTGACACCAAACATAGGTCACTCATTTAATCTAAACATTTTCGATTTTAGTGTCTTTAAATCCAGTGCAACTTAAACTGCTGACTGCATAGCAGTTTTGTTATAAGCATTGTTCTGGGCTCTTCATTTCCCAGATTTTGTAGGCACACAAAACTCCATTCTGCCAAATGTCTGCTGGTGTTCAGTGAATATTTTGCACATATTGCAATGTTTGAAAATAGGCATTTTGAGCCTGCCTTCAGAGAAACACAGGGTGGTTTTAAAACGCTGGCTTTTGGATAGTGGTGAGTACTGGTACTGTACCCATTTTTGGGATTTAACAAATGAATTCCCCACAATTCTAGGTTGCATTTGGCAATCAGCATTTCCATTCCCAATGGTTTCAGACTACTGTGCGGGTAGTCCAATGGTGGTTTTAAAGCGCTTTGAAGCTAACCGGCGCTACTGTTTTTCCTTTGGCAACCCATTTCCCTCATGGCAACCCGGCCTTTCATTCTCGCACTGGTGGGTGGCAAGTGAGGCAACCATTTTGGTGGGCGCACAAACTGCGCAGCTTTCCTGGATTTCGGCGCACATGTGGGTTTTCCGCCATCTTGAATTTTCTAAGCCCACAGCACCAAATGTTGCAGCATGATTACTTGCACGTGGGTCAAGACACCCAACAGCGTATTCATGGATTTTAGGCTCCCAAACCAGCCGTGGCGCAGAGAATCGCACCGACCCTGCAGCAGCGCCAGTAACGCCCCGAAGAACGCCCTCGCGCAAGGAAAAGCCATCAAAATCGCTAAATCATCGCAAAGGGCTGCGCTAACCCTGGACCAGTTCACCGGGCTGGCAAACAGCAAACGCCAAGCTGGGAACGTGTATTTCAGGGGTGCGCGGGAAGTTCCACACGCGATTGGCCCAGTGCGAGCAAGGTATGTGTATTTCAGGGGTGCGCGGGAAGTTCCACGCGCGATTTCAGCAGGGTGGTGGGAGACATGCATTGTTGATCAGTAGTGCAAGGTGACATGTGGGGTGGCTGGGGGGCATGCCCATGGTGGATGGGCTGCCTGCGGGACATGAGCAGGGGTGCAGGGTAGTCCCCCGTGGTGTGGGCTGCCTGCAGGGGCCGTGGAGGTTGTGGAGCGTACACCTGGGAGGACCCACACGGCCAATTCACGTGTAGTACTCCCCAGAACCCCTGAAATACATATACCCTGCTGAAATCGCATGTGGAACTTCCTGCGGAATACACGTACCCTGCTCGCACTGGGCCAATCGCGTGTGGAACTTCCCGCGCACCCTTGAAATACACGTACCCTGCTGGAATCGCGTGTGGAACTTCCCGCGCACCCCTGGGATACACATACCCTGCTGAAATCGCTTGTGGAACTTCCCGCGCACCCCTGGAATACACGTACCCTGCTGGAATCGCGTGTGGAACTTCCCGCGCACCCCTGGGATACACATACCCTGCTGAAATTGCGTGTGGAACTTCCCGCGCACCCCTGGAATACACGTACCCTGCTTGCACGGGGCCAATCGCGTGAGAAACTTCACGCGAACCCCTGAAATACACATAGCCCGCTCCCCCAGGCCCGATCGCGTGAGAAAGTTCACGCGAACCCCTGTAATACACGTAGCACGCTCCCCCAGGCCCGATCGCGTGAAGAACTTCACGCGAACCCCTGTAATACACGTAGCACGCTCCCCCAGGCTCGATCGCGTGAGAAACTTCACGCCAACCCCTGAAATACACGTAGCACGCTCCCCCAGGCCCGATCGCGTGAAAAACTTCACGCTAACCCCTGTAATACACGTAGCACGCTCCCCCAGGCCCGATCGCGTGAGAAAGTTCACACGAACCCCTGTAATACACGTAGCCCGCTCCCCCAGGCCCGATCGCGTGTGAAAGTTCACGCGAACCCCTGTAATACACGTAGCCCGCTCCCCCAGGCCCGATCGCGTGAAAAACTTCACGCGAACCGCTGTAATACACGTAGCACGCTCCCCCAGGCCAGATCGCGTGAGAAAGTTCACGGGAACCCCTGAAATACACGTAGCCCACTCCCCCAGGCCCGATCGCGTGAGAAAGTTCACGCGAACCCCTGTAATACACGTAGCCCGCTCCAACAGGCCCGATCGCGTGAGAAAGTTCACGCGAACCCCTGCATACACGTAGCCCGCTCCCCCAGCCCGATCGCGTGAGAAACTTCACGCGAACCCCTGTAATACACGTTGCCCGCTCCCCCAGGCCCGATCGAGTGAGAAAGTTCACGCGAACCCCTGTAATACACGTAGCCCGCTCCCCCAGGCCCGATCGCGTGAGAAACTTCACGCGAACCCCTGTAATACACGTAGCCCGATCCCCCAGGCCCGATCGCGTGAGAAACTTCACGCGAACCCCTGTAATACACGTAGCCCGCTCCCCCAGGCCCGATCGTGTGAGAAACTTCACGCGAACCCCTGAAATACACGTAGCCCGCTCCCCCAGGCCCGATCGCGTGAGAAACTTCACGCGAACCCCTGTAATACACGTAGCCCGCTCCCCCAGGCCCGATCGCGTGAGAAAGTTCACGCGAACCCCTGTAATACACGTAGCCCGCTCCCCCAGCCCCGATCGCGTGAAAAACTTCACGCGAACCCCTGTAATACACGTAGCACGCTCCCCCAGGCCCGATCGCGTGAGAAACTTCACGCGAACCCCTGTAATACACGTAGCACGCTCCCCCAGGCCCGATCGCGTGAGAAACTTCACGCGAACCCCTGAAATACACGTAGCCCGCTCCCCCAGGCCCGATCGCGTGAGAAACTTCACGCGAACCCCTGTAATAGACGTAGCCCGCTCCCCCAGGCCCGATCGCGTGAGAAAGTTCACGCGAACCCCTGTAATACACGTAGCCCGCTCCCCCAGCCCCGATCGCGTGAAAAACTTCACGCGAACCCCTGTAATACACGTAGCACGCTCCCCCAGGCCCGATCGCGTGAGAAACTTCACGCGAACCCCTGCAATACACGTAGCCCGCTCCCCCAGGCCCGATCGCGTGAGAAACTTCACGCGAACCCCTGAAATACACGTAGCCCGCTCCCCCAGGCCCGATCGCGTGAGAAAGTTCACGCGAACCCCTGAAATACACGTAGCCCGCTCCCCCAGGCCCGATCACGTGAGAAAGTTCACGCGAACCCCTGTAATACACGTAGCCCGCTCCCCCAGGCCCGATCGCCGATCGCGTGAAAAACTTCACGCGAACCCCTGAAATACACGTACCCTGCTGAAATCGCGTGTGAGACTTCCCGCGCACCCCGGTATACACGCAGACGTATTTTTTATCAGCGGGTGTCCGTGTTTGTGGCTACCCCTTTGCACGTCATTTGTCCTGGAGGGCCACAGTATAGGACATTCATCATGGCAGTATATAGGTGCTATTTGTTGGCGCACCTTTTGGCGCACATTTCATACAGCCGCAGAGACGCTACCGCCTGCTTTTTTGTGGCGGTCGTGTTTGTGCCTGTGCGCTGGTTTGAGCGTGCGCTTTTTTCCCCTATTCTATTCCATGAATATGTGTTGTAGACGAGCGTGTGGGCGTTCCGCGCACTTGTGCCCTGTACTTCCCCCATGACGCCCACGTTTTGGCAAGTTGTTCCCCATTCCGAGTGTTACGCCCGTGTTCCGCCTACTTTTGTTGCGTGCGCCGCGCTATGTGCGAATTTCGCTGTGGCCTGTGCGATTTTCGCTGTGACCTGGCGCACGCTGTTAGATGGCCTGTGCGCCAACGTGCGCCGCGCACTTTTTTATCGCACATCCGCTGGTTTTCTCGCGCACGGACTTCCATGAATCGATGTGCGCTGCTTTTCGTGCGATTTTCGCACTTGCACTGCGATTTTCGCTATTCCACTGCGATTCGCACGTTTTTGCCCACTTGCGCCGCGCTAATTATTCCATGAATCGGCCTGTAAGAATCTCAAGACTCTGATTGATGCTTCCCAGGTTTTTACAGAGCATGTCAAAATTGCCATTCTGATGCAACGACTGCAGGTATACTTGTCTAATGGATGTTTCTAACCGGTCCCTCAAACTCTTGTGGACTCCCTCCACCCTAAGCCAGGATTCCATATCACCCAGGGTTAGTGTGAACTCAGAAATCAGTAACCCTTACTGTCTAGTCAATGTTCTCTACAATGGGAGGACCTAGAGTCCACGTCATTATTAAACTAACTCCCTCTGGGGATTCCTAAGGGTGTCCTGCACTAAGAATCATCCAAGAATGGTCTCACTGATATCCCTGTTCATGTTTGCCAGACACTCATTCATTCGGTCGCTCACTCCCTTTCACTCCTGTCCCTGATCTTGCCTCCCTAATCACTACACTCCTTTCTCTTTCTCTTTCTCCTCCTTCTACCTCTCTCATCTCCCCTTCCTTCTCTCTTCCTTTCTCCTCCCTTTTTCCCTCCCCCTTTACTACCTCTGGTCTTCTCTCTCCCTCTAAGCACTCTTCTTTCTTACTCTCACCTGTCCCTCCTCATCTCTCTCTCTCGCTCTCCCTCTAGCTCCACCATCCTCCCTCCTATTCTGTCCCTCCGGTCTCATGTTCCCCTCCACTCTATCTCTATCACTTCCGTCCTCCACCAACTACTTCTTCTTGCCTCAAATCTGTCCCTCTTCAAATCTCTTTGTCTCTTTCACTTCCTGTCTCTCTCACTCTACCTCTCTCTCACAGTCTCTCTTTCTCTTTCTCTCACTCATTCCCACAGACACAGACACAGTCTCTTTCTCTCCCCCTCTCTCACATTCCATCACACTATCTTTCTCTCTCATTGTACTCCATTCTTCCACGCTCTACAACCTACACCATCCCCTTTCATTCTATACATTCACATTAACCCTCACACTCACAGCTGCTCCCATTCTACTTGGTGCCACTCTCTTTCCACCACAATACCTCACCTGCACTCCACTCCACCTTCTGTCCTTTGCCTGGTCTCTCGGTCAACCTCCACACCTCCTGGCCTCACCGAAACACCTTTATCTAAGTCTGGATCTTAGCTGTATTTTATACCTATGTCCTACTTTTCGAGATCTCTGTTCCCTTCCTCACTGGCTCTGTGTTCCAACTAGCTCTACGACCCAATCTCCATCTATCTTTTCCCCTAGGATTGGGTAATTATAGTGCAACCATGCCTATGTGTTCTCTTATCCCCGTCCATTTTTTATGCAGAATTATTCAAGTAGTCTGTGTTAGATTCTGCAATGGTTCTGGGTTCCGTGTTCCTCTTTTGTTGTTCTGTGATAAGTAACACTTCTCTTTTTTATACAGGTACCTGAATGTCAGAGTTTGTCTGGAAGTCGTTGGTGTACTCTCATAGTCCATGGAGCTCTCCTGGTATGGCATGGCATGATGGTCCTTGTAGTTCTGAAATAAAGCAAAGAGATCTCAGCCCATACTTGAGAGTGCAAGGCATATGGTGATTGGCAGGTCTCGGGACCTGCAAACGTCCTCCTCCCACCTCTGTGGTAAGATTAGCTAGGGCATGCATCCTGGTAGCCCATCAACCCAAGGTCAGAAGGGAGTCCTGTCCCCTTTGACAGGGTCATGCACATGTCCTTGTCACATGGCCTATATTGGCACAGCCTGCATGGACATGGCTTCTTACAGTTACATTGTTACTGGCGTTAAAGGCAAAACAAATGAGTATTTTGGGCATATCATAGCCTATATTGGCACAAACTGCATAGACATGTTTCCTTTCAGTGGCATTGTTACAGGAATTAAGTGCAGAGCAACATGACATTTTTGTGCATGTGGATACTGGCCTAAATTGGGTGAGTCTACACAGATATGGTTTCCTACAGTGGCCTATTTACTGGCATTAGGAGCAAAGAAACATACATTTTCTTCTCGGCATCTACTGGCCTATTATGAAAAAGCCTAAATGAGCATCATTTATTACAGTGCCATCGTAACAGGCATTAAGGGCAACATGACATGAGGTTCTTGCATGTGGATGCTAGTCTATATTGTCAAATGCTCCATGGACATAGTTTCTTACAGTGGCAATATTACTGGAGTAAAGGGTAACTCAACAAGAGTGTTCTTGCTTGTGAATACTCACCTTTATTGGCACAGCCTGCATTGACATGTTTTCTATCAGGCACATTATTAATGGTATGTTTGGCAAAGGAACACAAGCATTATCACATGAGGATACAGTTATACAAAGAAATACTGGCACAGGTAGTATAGCTCAGTGGAAACGCGCTCTTCTTGGAAACAAGAAGATGCAGAGCAACAGAGGTTCCAATCTCGGGACTGCACTTCAAAAACACTTTGGTATTAAGTGCATTATAAAATAAAAGTAGTATAAGCATCCATTGGCACAACCAGCATGGACATGTGTACTTATAGTGGTAATACCGGAATTATGGCAAAGCCAACATGATCATGTTCCCGCATAGCAATACTGTTTTAAAATAGCATAAACATCATGATGCTGTCTTCTTTAATTGTCTTACTAATATTATTGTGCATAGTCAGTATCAACCTGTCTTCTTACACTGGTAGAATATTGGCATTGACTGACAACACTTTGAAACTACTCTTTTAATGCTTTAGTGCCGTATAACTGCGTTATAACTTGGCATAACATATTTTGTGGGATAAAACATCATGATAATGCATTGGGAAATGCTTTTATGCACTAGGCATCATTTGGATTTCTTTCATGTGTTGGCTTCCAAAACCAACTGCAAATTGCATGTCTTTTCATCTAATCTTTCCCAAAAATATGCTGTAAAATGCACCATTCTGACCTAAAATGTTAAAAATGTTCTCTGCGGGAGGAGCACCCCCTTGAATCCTTGGTTGGTTGGGGCTCCCGCCCTATCCTCAGCCACTCATGCATTATCATGGTCAATATTTATTCGCCCTACTATCTTTCTCTGATGATGTGAAGCATGATGTTGAACCAGGTGGCTTGGTACCACTGCATTACCATCCTTACAGGATCTGACCAACTGCTTTGGTGGACAACAAAAAGGAAGTGCAGGATTGATTGGCATTTAGGGTGATAATCTAGTGCTGGGGTAACTGGGCCACTACCACATTTCTGATTGCAGGGTCACATTAAATGATTAGGTTTTTCCTTGACTAGGAGTGAGAAAATTAGCTCATGAAATGTCTTCTTTATCTAATGGCCATAATTTAAATGACCCTATGCAAACATGGGATCCCATTACATAATCAAGGATTGGAGAGGTAGAGATGGACCAGCATGCACACACATGTCCACCATAGTCTTCAAGTACCAGGTCATGCTTTTTCCGTGTCTCAAATGATGCCCATGTGAATTTCGAGGCCTTGGCGTATTGAGTGTTATCTGGGCTGCAGTAGTTTGCCATGGCACACCTGCATGCAATCTCCATCTTCTATTGGGCCTGCAACCCTATGCATTCCTCTACCAATCGTCATAGTAAGCCCATTTGCTCTCCAACAACCCGGCAACAAAACTGGACTGTTGCTTCCTCGAGATACCTACCACAACACGTCTCACAATGCCTATGTGATTGACAGCATTGCCTCTGACAGTTTAACCGACAGATCTTAAAAAACGATTTTCTAGAAATCTGCACCTAGTAACACCAATTCCTGCTTGAAGCACCATTCCACCTTTGCTTCCATGGATCATGGATACCTTGCACTAACCTGTGGTTGCAAGGAGGAAGAGCCTTGGTGTTCCTTTGTTTTATGACCCATTACAAGTCATCACAATGGAAGGTGAGAAGGCCATTATTTGTAACTTGAGACATCCCGCAGTTGAGATGGCATGGATACTGTTAAAAAACCTGGTGTCATTTGAACAGTATCACAAATGGCATACGAAAGTAAACTTAGATGGATGGGCAACAAGGCATCCCTGTCTCTTATTATGTGCACCAATATACTGACCTTGGTACTCACACGATTCGCGGGCAAAACATACATTCTTGGAAATTCTCTGTATCCTTTGCAGCCTTTGTATCACCATGTGCCTCCTCACACAACTCCCCACTTAAGTCAGTCACGTGCATCCGACATCTACCTCAACCAATACACGATAGCTCTCCCAGACCCACCTCTAACAATCCAAGAAGGAACTATGAATACGGATGTGTGCATCTTATCTTACTGTATTTATTCATATATAATGATATATCCTTATGAATCAAAATCTGCAAATACCACAAAAGCAAATGGATATATGTCACATCAATTGACATCATTAAACGTTACTAAACAGATTATATCACTACACATACTGAACTACACAAAGCCAGGAAAGCAGGTTTTGAAGATGGAGGGCCTCATTCCGACCCAGGCATTGGACCATGGTGTTAATAGCACCATGGTCCATGCCGGTAACTTACCGAGTCCGCCATGGCAGAATGGGGAATTACCAGGCCATTCTGAGGTTGGCGGGGCGGTAATTCCCCATGCCGCCATGGCCCTTCCCCATTCCCATTTTTGCCCCATAGGGCTCAATGGGAATGGGGAAGGCGCTAAATATGGCACCGTAAATTACGGTGCCGTAATTAGCTCCTACGTCCCTTTGCGGGTTGGTTTTTTAACGCCTGCTAAAAGCAGGCGTTAAAGTGCAACCCGCAAAGGGACCTCGTAATCAGGCGTTAAGGGTTTAATGGCCCGACACCTTTTACGGCGCCGTTAACCCCTTAACGCCTGGGTTGTAATGAGGCCCGGAATCTGCGTCTGACAAGCTGTTTTGAACTTAAACTACACTCAGTGCTTACCATTGACTATCCTGAGTAGGAATACTGGGGGTAGTGGTTCAACATATTTAACATATTGCTTGTTTAGTTACTTGTGGCTGAGGTGTGGACAGGAAATAAAAAAACATGTTCATTGACTGTATTAAACATTGCTAAACACATGACATGATTACTGCATGTTTGCATGGTCTATGCATGGATGCATACACATACTGAATAGGTCTGGACAAACTTTCCTTCATAACCTTGAATCAGAAGAATTGCTGGTGAATCATCTAGATGGACTTCAGATGGACTTTCTTAAGAAGGACGGGTGGTTGATGCTCCTATTCATCAGGCCCAGGCAGCATTCAGAGCGATGTTGATGGAGGCAGGATTCTAATATTTGCAAAGGGTTAATAATCTTCAATGGTGTGAGGGAAGTATTCAGAAGAAGGGTAGGGAGAAACAGTGAATGGCTGGGGCCCCGTTAGATGTTGTGATGATTTTGCCTACATAGTGCTGTTTGAGGGTTTCCAGTGATTATAACGAATACAAAATAAAGAATGAATTTTAAACAAATACAAAAAAAGAAAAAATGCCAGGTTTTAAAATAAAATATATGTGGGGTTGGGGTAAGGGTTAAATCATGTGGGGCGGGGTTTGGGGTAGGGTTTTAAACATGGGGGAAATGGGGGCTTGTAAGCCCCCCCCCCTGAAAAATAAACAAACATGTATTTTTGTTATTGTTTTGAGTTCAGTAAAAATTAATTCTTTATTTATTTATTCATTAAAATCACATGTATCCCTGTGTGACATATTCAGCAATTTCGAGTGGATACTCGAGTGCCATCACCAGATATTTGAGGAGCAATGTGACCCACTAATCTGTGACCGTCTCTTGAAATTAATGGATGAGACATGTGACATTGAGTGACACCTGGGATGAAGCTTGGAGGTGGCTAAAACCTGGCATCCAACTCCTGGGCGAATGATGCTCATCTGATGTTGCTGAGCAGGAGCAGCAGAAATCTATGTAGGCAGATAGAACATCAGTTATTGTAATTATACTGAAAAGTGTGGATGAGACACATGGCATTAGATGACACCTGAGAGGAGTGTGGGGATCCAGGAAAACCAGTAGGACAGCTTGGGGGAGAGGCACACTTGACTGATTTTACTGTGACGTAGTCCAGACATTTGGTGGAGGGTGTTGAGAAACACACCAGTCCGTTTCCATCTCTGGATGTGAGCGTATGGGACATGTGCCATAGGTTGACACCTAGTAAAGGGAACAGGAGGAGCCAGGAAAACCGAGGGGAGGCTGTGAGGGAGGCAACCATGTCTGATTTTGTTGGTCAGCAGCAAAAGATAATCCGGCTGAAGCATAACCTCCTATTGACACTGAGGAGATCAGAATTTCATTTGGGTATCTAACTCATATTCCTAAGCCCCATCACAAATCACTCTGGATCACATGAGCCAGTATAAGAGAATGTATGGGTATTGCACTACAACAATTCATATCTAATCAGACCAAAAGAGGAGGTTGCACTTTCATTTCCGCCTTTCTAACTACACATGGAGTAGTTGAAGAGGGTAGGGGATTGGAAATCCCATGTTCTATCGCAGATAGGTTAAACAATTAATGATGCAGAGTTGAATGATGTCCAAGACAAAGCTGATGCTCCATCAGAGTCCAGATAAGATGTAGCATTACTGCTGGAAAAGCAGTGATACCAAAGAGATAAGATAAGAATATCACCACTGATGCAGAGGCTGCCTCATTCATAGATGCTTGCACCAGACTGGTATGCCGTGTCTTTAAGAAACAGCATTACACTGACAGATCACAACACACCTCACATCATTATATTGCACCCAGAATGCCAGCACCATCATGCCCACATTAATCAGGACTTTGTGCCAGCCCCCAGTACCACACAGAGAATAAACAGCAACTGGATCTGGCCACTTGCTCGCTCTGCCAGAAATCAGTGTGCCAAGTGAAGCCATGGACCATTGTGCTGTAGCACCATGCACAGACATGGGAAGAAGTCAAATGATCTGAGGTGGTCCTTATCCATACCATCTGAAAAGTAGCTTTCCTTCACCAGTCTAGCTGGCAATTACCATTTCAAGTACCCACACTCTTCCCCTTTTATCCCAGCGGTGATTAACAATGATTACCCATTTCCAAAGGGCATTGTAATGTATGTATTTAAGTGTGGACAGAAATATTACAAGTCACACGCCAAGCAGCTCCTGCTTGATGCTAACCTGGTTATAATGTTGGCAATAGATCTCTTGCTCTACTTTTTTGTGCAGACCCCTGGATTTCAACACGTTATGGGAAAAATAAATCCCCAATCGGAAGTTCCTGCCCAATGTGTTTTCTCTTTCAAATCATAACAGAATGTAACAATGACGGCCTTCCCAAGAAAATGGTGGGTACTACAGGAGCCCAGTGGTCAGAACACTGACAACATGTCTGTCACACCAAATTTCAATGGGTCAGCAGATGTATGCAATCTGGCATCAGGCACATGGTCTTTGCAATGGATTCATGTCAGAATTAATACGTCATTGAATCGGATGCCTCCATTAACAAATGTCAGATGCATCGACCCACGTTCAAGTTATTATGCTGCAACATTTGGTGCTGTGGGCTTAGAAAATCCAAGATGGCTGAAAAACCCACATTTGCACCAGTGCGAGCATGATGGGCCAGAAGCGCCATGAGTGAAACGTGGTGCCAATGGAAAAACAGCAGTGCCTGTTAGCTCAAAAAGCGCTTTGAAATCACCTTTGTTTCTGTGAATGCAAGCTCAAAATGCCTATTTCCAACATTGCAAGATATTTAAAAATGTTACTGAACACCAGCAGACGTCTGGTAGAATGAAGTCTTGTGTGCATACAACATTTGGAAAGATGAAGAGCATAAAATAATGTTCATAACAAAACTGGCTAGGCTGTGGATGTCAGCAGCTTAAGTGAAATGGGATTTAAAGCCACTAAAATCGAAATGTTTAAAATAAATGAGTGACCTACTTTTGAGTGTCACATAGGTTGCAACTGCTTAAATGTCATGGATTTGAACTTAGAATCAGCGTTCTAGCTGCATTTGTCAAAATTGTAAGTTTGATTTGAATGAAGAAAAATGGTAACAAAAGTGACCTTTGGCTGAAGCCTTGCTTAAAGGGACTGAATTCTGCCCGGCACCTACCCCCGACAGGAGTTGAAACTTGCCCAGCAACTGTATTCACAGGCCTGGCCTGCCTCCTGCTGCCCCACCAAAAGGAGATCACACCTCTGTGATTAAATCAGGGGAGAGGTACCTGGGAGCAGGGAAACAGAACAATGAACTTCCCTTTGCTCCAAGCAATTGCTAAATCAGGGGGTCGTAAATGACTTCCTCTTGGAAGGAAATGGGAGGGGCACTGCCTCTGTGAGCCAGCTGAGCTTGGAGGAAGTGGACAAAACAGAAATTCCCCCATGTGCTTAGGGAAACCGCACCCCTCTGGGCCAGAGCATAATTGTAGAATATGGATAATTCATAGTACATACTTGTCAAAATTATATCAATAATATCATCATTCCTGTGATTTTTCGGTGCACATTTTAAGAGGTGATAGGACTAAGTGGCATGTTCTGGGGGTTAGTAGTGGAAAATAGGCTTTCACCCCAAATGTATTTATGTTAAAAATCTGACACTTCGTCATCTGATGCCCATATTCCTTGCACACATTTGTGCAAATTCTGGAAAAGTTTAGAGGTTGTGTTCTGGATGAAAAGGGAAGAATTCTGTCAGAAGTGAACACAACATCTTGCAAAGAAAGGGATCGGATGGTTTGGCGCTACAGAAAATATGTTAACTGGACATATAATATTAGAAAAATTGTATATAGATAAATATGCATTTAAGTCAAGAATAGATTTGTGTGCAAAGTGACAAGGGGAGAGTTCTTTCTGTATGCCATAAAAATGATGTCTCATGACATGGGATGACTCACAACTCAATTCCCCAGTCAGGCGACAGAGAATCGTATAGCCTATCAGGATCCCCAGAGGGTTGGGCATAGAAAGTCAGCCTTCCCACCCATTTTCAAAAGACATAAAAAGAGCAACTGAGACCCAGGTAGAGATTCACTTTCCACTTTCTTGCGAAGCACTTTGCCGGACCAGACAATATCCAAAAAACCTCAGAACCAGAACTTAGAATCCAGACTTCAGAACTTGTAGCAGAGAGGCCTAGTCCACAAGCTGAATCCTTCAGAGACCACAGAATCCAGCAACCTAACTAAACTATTCAACAGCCGGGCTGTGCTGTTCGCTTCTGGCTAGAACTTTTGCCGGAACCAGAGACCCAGAACAGACCGCGGTGCCAGTACCAGACCCAAAAAGCAGACCTCTTTCCAAACCGCAGACCAGACCCAGACCAGACCGCTGTGCATTGCCAAGAACTTTTGCCAGAACCAGAGATCCAGATCAGCAGAGCAGATAGAACCGCAGCTAAACCTGTTGAACAGATCTGTGACGAGGCCCATTCCTTCCAAAATTAGGAGTGAGTATCCAGCCAGAGCTGTGCAAAACCAATCTCTTAGTTTAAAATAATCTAATTCAAACCATTTCCACCTATTTAGAACTGCATAGAAAAAGTGTGTCCATTCTGTGATGTCAAACCTATGAAAGTGTCATTTGTCGTTTGAATCTTACTTTATTTCTGAGAATCTACCTCCATTAAATCGTCCGTATCTTTTGAACCGCGTGTCCTAGGAGTGAGACTTAACTTTCATTTTAAAACCTAAGCTTTCCAACAAGCTCAAAACTGACTTTCTACTCCTTATACTTTTTCCGTAGTCGTGATCGACGCACTCGGAAAAAGTGCAGCGAATTGCAATTTGACTCAACTTCTTCACCTGTCAAAAAGAGCTGTCTTTTGCTTCCATTGCTGAAATTCGTTTCAATCTGATAATCCCTCATGCATCATTGCTAGTGTTGACCTGAACTAATTCAAAGTAGCTGTCACCCACCCTGAAACTCCTATAGGGAATTAAAATCATTTTTAGAATATTTTCACTTCATTGCCAATCACATGAAAAGAATTTCTGCATGTTTCAAAAGCATACCGGTTGCTCCAAGCTTGCTAGGGGGGGACTAGAATTTGTATTGCATTTGATTATATTCCTGAAAATTGTGTGCTCTTCTTCCATCTCCTTATATTGCATAGGGGGGGAGTGAATTGTCAAAAGAAAAAGTGATCATATTATCTCTTGTTGAAACCATGTCAGTTTATTTCTGTGCTGCATTCTTTCCATCATTGCTTTTCCTTGAAACCATAAAATAAGTCTCTGCTACCTTATCCTTTCTATACTAAATCCTCACTGATTGAATGGAGTGTGCAATTGTAACATTACCCATTGTTGATCAACATTAAATTCATAAGTGTGCTATCAAATATTAATTTATTCATACAAGTGTGATATATTACATGGCCACGGTAGTGGCCATGTAGTTATGGTTAAGTTGCTGTTTCCATAGGAAGAGCACTTTTTGGGTGGCTTATAAGTTTGCTCTCCCTGGACGGATCCTCACCAAACTTTGCAAAAAAAGTATTTGGGTGAAAGTTTGGTGAGGATTCGTCCAGGGGGGGCAAAGTTATAGGGGAGGTCCCAAAACTTTTTTTTCCCCATAGACTGAATGGGAAAAAAATTTTGCTCGCGCCTACAGCCCAAACCGTTGGACGGATTTCCACCAAATTTGGACCAGGAGCAGCGGCTTGGTCCCGAAAGCGTGCTTTTGCAAATTTGGTGAAAATCCGTCCAGTCGTTTTTTTTAAAATGACCAAAAAGTAGGTAAAAAAAAATGAGTGATATCTGTGTTCGGTTCGCGGACACACTTCCCTGTTCGCTCCGCGGACAGTGTCCTGATTGGCCAATCGTCTTGCATGATGTTCGCGGACATGCAACGTGTTCGCTGATTGGACGGCGTGGAGCGTGAAGCGCGTCAGATTTTTCGGTAGCGCCCGCCATCTCGGACAGCGCGGTGAAACTTTGTTCAAAATGTGTATTTTGTAGAGTGTGTTGGTGTGTAGGAGTGTTTGGGGAGGGTGGGAGTGTATGAGATAGGATGAAAGTTGTGTTTTCTTTTTGTGTTCGATTTGTTTGCAGACATCACGGGTGTTCTGAAATGTTCTAAATAAACTGACTGGGGGGTGTTCTAAGGACTCAATATGTTTCCGTTTTGTTCGCAAGCAAAGTGAAACTGTTCTAAGAACACTTGCGGTGTCCGGGGGTGTTCGTAGGGGGTGTCCTGAGGACGCTGTCCGTATTGTTCTCTGTCAAGTTGAATGTGTTCTAAGAACACCCGCGGTGTCCTGAAATGTTTGCAAATAAACAAAATGGGGGTGTTCTGAAGACGTTTTTGAGAACACTCCCGGTGTCCTGAAATGTTCATAGGGGGTGTCCTGAGGACGCTGTCCGTATTGTTCTCTGTCAAGTTGAATGTGTTCTAAGAACACCCGCAGTGTCCTGAAATGTTCGCAAATAAACAAAATGGGGGTGTTCTGAAGACGCTTCTAAGAACACTCGCGGTGTCCGGGGAGTGTTCGTAGGGGGTGTCCTGAGGACACTGTCCATATTGTTCTCTGTCAAGTTGAATGTGTCCTAAGAACACTCGTGGTGTCCTGAAATGTTTGCAAATAAACAAAATGGGGGTGTTCTGAAGTGAAGTGAAGTGAAACTGTTCTAAGAACACTCGCGGTGTCCGGGGAGTGTTCGTAGGGGGTGTCCTGAGGACGCTGTCCGTATTGTTCTCTGTCAAGTTGAATGTGTCCTAAGAACACTCGTGGTGTCCTGAAATGTTCGCAAATAAACAAGATGGTGGTGTTCTGAAGACGCTTCTAAGAACACTTGCGGTGTCCGGGGAGTGTTCGTAGGGGGTGTTCTGAGGACGCTGTCCGTATTGTTCTCTGTCAAGTTGAATGTGTCCTAAGAACACTCGCGGTGTCCTGAAATGTTCGCAAATAAACAAGATGGTGGTGTTCTGAAGAAGCTTCTAAGAACACTCCCGGTGTCCTGGAATGTTCGTAGGGGGTGTCCTGAGGACGCTGTCCGTATTGTTCTCTGTCAAGTTGAATGTGTCCTAAGAACACTTGCGGTGTCCTGAAATGTTCGCAAATAAACAAGATGGTGGTGTTCTGAAGACGCTTCTAAGAACACTCGCGGTGTCCGGGGAGTGTTCGTAGGGGGTGTCCTGAGGACGCTGTCCGTATTGTTCTCTGTCAAGTTGAATGTGTTCTAAGAACACCCGCGGTGTCCTGAAATGTTCGCAAATAAACAAAATGGGGGTGTTCTGAAGACGTTTTTGAGAACACTCCCGGTGTCCTGGAATGTTCGTAGGGGGTGTCCTTAGGACACTGTCCGTATTGTTCATTGTTAAGTTGAAAGTGTTCTAACAACTATCGCGTTGTTCTGAAATGTTCGTAGGGGGTGTCCTGAAAACGGTGTCCGTATTGTTCGCTGGCAAGTTCAAAGTGTTCTAAGAACACTCACATTGTTCGCGGACATTAAAAGTTTCCCATAGATCATAGTTGAAATGTTTGACTCTATGGATGTGATATGCTGCGGTGGTTGTTGCCAGGGCATAGAGTCTTGGGTGCATGGCCATTTGGCCATGCACCCAAGACTGTATGCCCTGGCAACAACCACCGCAGCATATCACATTCATATTTGCTTATAGCTTTGGGTGAAAAACAAATGTATAAGGAACAAAGGTATTAGATACTATGGATGTGATATGCTGCTATGGGTGTCCTTATTATTGTTTACTTACTGTTTGGTCTAGTAATGGGAGTCCATGTTTTTCTTCTTCATTTCTGTGATAAAAGAAAATAGCATGTTAGTATTAGTATTTTGTAATGACTTATTACATTTTATAAGCAAAATACTTTTTTTTTTTACCCTCATATTTAGTAGAGTACAAATCAGAGTACTGTGCAATTTGCTCAGTTTCTGTATGTGTTGCTAAAATCATTGGGTCTGTGGGAGAAAAAAAATCCATGTTGGATTAAAAAAAAACCTTTTTCTGTTGTGCTACAGTTTATTTGTTTGTTTGTTTTCAGTGTTCACTTGTTGTTTCTGGCTAATGCTTTATACTTTGCTTTGTTGTATTTTTTTTGGAGCAGTAACAAATTCTTCATTTGTTTTGATATTATAAAATTTTGGAGCAGTTAGATACCAATTGGCGTATTCTAACTGTCTATTTTTTTTAATATATTTTAGTGGTTTTGATTTATCTATTTGGATATTGTTAAATTTTGGGACAGTTAGATACCAATTGGCGTATTCTAACTGTGTATTTTTTGGTCTAATTTAGTGGTATTCATTTATCTGATTAGTTGTTGTAGAATCTTTGAGCAGTTAGATAGCTTTTGGAGTATTCTAACAGTTTATATTTTTTTAACACAAATTTACTTAAGGGTTTAAATACAGTTTATTTATCAACTTTTGGTTTTAAGAACATCAAATAAGCGTTTGTAAGATTTGCTGGTAATCTCTGCTTTAGAGTAATGGTACTATCATTACATTCAAACCATCCACATTTCTTTTTTATATATGCCGTGTAGTGCCCTGAATTGGTTGTGGCTCCTGCGTGGTAGATTATACCTATTGTTGTGAAGGTTTTCTTACCAAGTGATATTTGACTATGTGTGAATCCAGTCAGCTTGCAGTTGTTTTTGGTACCATCTGCATTGTAACGTAGAAGTATTAGTATTACGTATTTACTATGTGTTTGTATTACTAAAGTGGAGCGATTATCTGAATTGAAGGTAGAGCATAATCTACCATGGTTTGCATTTTGTACAAGTTTCTGAAATGGAATGGATTCACAATTTGGTATTGATATATATATGAAGCGTTCATTGGGAATTTCTTCTTGTGTCACATTGTTGCACAGAGTACATGTATGTTTCCACATGTATGAAATCTGGAAGATTTCATTTATAGGTATGTTTTTGTTTTCCAGTTCTAATAGTAAGTACATTAGAAATTCTTGTGGATCTTCCTGTGAGTTTATAGTGAATTTCACCATTCCAGCACAGTAGTCCAATTGTCGTCTTATTCCAAAACAATATATGTGTTGTCAGGATTGTTTGCTGCATTTCTGTGAAGTACTAACATTTGCAAACACAAAGGGTCTGTACTGTGTAAGTAAATGTTGTCAACAATTGGTGGTAATTGAAATAGAATATTCATTGCTACATTTGCATAACAACTTACACCAACTATATTTGAGAATTTAAATGGTCCAGGTAGTTCTGTATCTAACTGCTTTTTTTGGAGTTTGTCTTCCTTCTTTAAAGAAGTACCTGGTTTACTTTCTCTAATTGATTCTTTTTTGTTTGTGGTACTTGATGAAGTATTAGTTTCTTTTACTCTCTTTGGAGGATTTGCAGTGACGCCCTGTTGCATTTCTGTTTGATTTAGTTTTCTTTTACAAAGTTTTAGTTTTTGTGGAACAGAATATGTGTTTAGATGGGGAGTGTATAGTGAGCGAATTCTATTATATTCTAAAATGCAATGAATATCCGCGTTTACTTTTTACTTGCATCAAAGTTGATTAGAAATAGACCGTCCAGTGTACGTAAGCGTGATAGTGCTACGTAGCTCATGCCTTCTTTAAAGACTGTGTTACCAATATCTATCATTGCTTTGTCTAGGGTAAGACCTTTTGATTTATGAATCGTGACTGCGTATGCAAGAGTTAGAGAAAATTGTTCTCTGCGTACATACATATCTTTGAAGTGAAGGAATCTAGCTGTTGAGCGTCCTATCTGTTTTACTTCTGAAAGTTTGTCAGAGAGTATATTGACAAACTGAATTTTGTTGTCACGTGGGTATGTTTGAAAGCCAATAACTGTACCCAGTGCTCCATTAACTAGTCCTTGGTCCACGTCAAGGTTACGTTTAAGCATTACTCTGCAATTTAAGGATAATTTTAACATCTTTTCTAAGCCTGCTGTGTTTGAGATTGATTTTTCTAAATTATTTAGTCTTGTTGTGGCTTGGTCACACATGGGTAGTGTCATACCATGTACATCTAGTTTGTCTGTGGCGCTAATTTCCATTATTGGTTACATTTCTTTACTTAACATTATTTCATTGAATTTGAGACAGCTTGCAAGAGTTGGCATTAAGTCCATACAATTGACATTTTTGTGGGCTAATTGTTGCATAACATCTGTAGCACATGCATTATCGCCATACAGTGCATTAATGTGCCGGGTTTTCAATGTTGCTTCTGCTTCTTTAGAAAGTATACCAACTCTCAAACTTTTTAAAATGTTGGCATAAGTTAGATCTGCAGATTGGCACATGTGTTCTGTTAATTCTCTGTATTGGAAATGTTGCTAAAGGTTGACATTTCCAATGCTGCCAACAGTTTTACGGCAGAGTTTGTGCCCTAATGTTTTAAAAATAGGTTCACCTTTTACTGGTGTTAATTGAAGCAGATCTCCAAAAACAATAATGTGTTTTCCTGCAAAGAGCTCTTCATAGTCTGTTTTGAGTACTTCTTGTAATCTGAGGTGAATCAAAGCTAACATCAGGTTGGAGACCATGCTCACTTCATCTATTAGTAGCATTTTCATTTGTTTCAATACTCTGCATAATTCCATTGCAGCTTCTGCAGAAAGTTTGTAATAGTGTAATTTGTTCTGGTGTTCTACTGGTAATAGTAGTAATCGGTGTAATGTAACACCACCTATGCTGTAGGCAGCTAAACCTGTGGGGGCAGTGACAACAGCTTACAGTTTTGTTGTTTGTCAATTGTTGAAGGAACTTACTAATGATTTTGATTAGGAATGTTTTGCCAGAACCAGCTTCACCACTGACGTACAGCAGTATAGGTTTATAATTATGGCAGGAACATTCTTTATTTTCATGTTTTACACTATGTGCAATTTGTTTTGTTAATTCTTGAAAAATGCTACTTTGCTCGTTTAGTTTTGATTGTAGTATAGTTAAGTCTTCCTTATCTTCATACTGACACATGGTGTTTTCTACTTCTATCATAGCTAATTCTGCCTCATTTGTTATTAGTGGTTCTCCCAGTGGTTCTTGGCTTCCTGTTACAGAAGGTTGACTACTGTCAGGAGTATCCTTATCTAGTTGGGCTTGGAGTTCTTCTTCATGTTGCTGTTCATTGTGCAACATTGTTTTGTACTTGTAAAGTTTACATCAGTTATAGTGCTTTCATTTGCTTTGAAAGCATCCTCATATGAGTCATAGTTATCTAGTAATTGTTCTTCTTTTCTCCATGGTTTGAAGAGTTGTAGCAGGGACATGTAATATACTTCTTTATGTTGAAGAGTCTTCAATGACAATTTGATATGATTAATTAAATTTGGTTTAGTGAGTTTAACTAAGCTGCCTTCACAATCTGTCACTCTATATTTACCTTTTTTTTCATCAGGTTTCATATTATTTTTGTATGTGTAGTTTTGGGCTATTTGGTATAGACACATGTTTTCCAAAGTATTACTTCTGTTTGGGTAGTATGTGTCCAATAAATTGTTTTTTAAAATGTCTTGGCTGTTGGGATCATGTTTGGCTATTGTTTCTATATCTTCATATGATTTTAGAACTCTTTTTCTAGATTTAGCTGGACCAAGACTTAGCCATACTATATTTTCAGATTTATCATACAATGAAGTACCAGTTAAACGATCAGCTGCTTCATAAGATCCACATTCTCTATGGGTGAGCATTTTTATGCCCAAGCTGTATAATTTCTGAGATACTGTTTTATCTGATGACAGGTCATTCCAGAGGTCTTGGAGCTCTGTCTTTTCTGCTTTAGTTAAGTATGCTGTGACATATCATGCAACTGCAGTAGAATTGTCTGCAATTTACTGCACATCTACGTTTGCATTCCATAAGTGGGCAATGATTGCATTATAATCATTGATATATTTTTCTTCTTCTTTTCTTTTTATGTAATATGTATTTTTAGGTGACTTACATTTAACACTATGTCTAACTGAAGACATGAGGTTGTTTACTTGACCTGTATTTGTAACTGGTCTAGGGAAACCAAATCGGCATTTGGTGTAGTATTTGCCTTTGTTTTTGTATTTGTGACAACAATATTTTCCACATTTGTGTCTTTGAAATTGTAAAATTTGTGCATGAAGATCACTATTTGTGGCTTCTAATGGAATTTGACAAGTGACATATTTTTCAATAAACTGTAAAACAGTGGCATCACTGTCTTGACCAAATTTAGGAGCATCTTTAATCCATAAAAGCATGTGGATATGTGGTGCTCCTCTGGCTTGGTATTCTTTTCTCCAAAAGAAGTGTTGCACTTCTCCAAGGGGAGGAACAGTTTTATTACAAGTAAAATGTAGCATAGCAATGAAGCGATGGTGAAAATATCTTGAAACATTAACAGGATCCAAAGAACAAAGTTCTCCAGGTGTTAGAATATCTATGTTTGTTTTGTTTTTATTTGATATGTGTAGGAAATCATGTAAATCTTCCCATGCATATTCTGCACAACTTAATGTAACAAACCAAGTGGGTGGGCCAAGGTTTCTGATCATACAACGTACATCTCCATGACGTCGAAACCAGTACTCTTTAGTACCACGCATATTTGCTAATAGATTTGTAATATTTGATTGTAAAACCTCATTATTTTGTTGCACTTTCTCTAATAATTGTGTAGCTGTCATATTTTGAAAGTGTGATCCTGATTTTAATATGTGTGCAACTCCGTAACATAAAGTTGCTAGTTCACTTTCAAAGAGTAGGTCGAATATGTATTCCACATTTTGTCTAAATCTGGGATCTTCAGAATACATCCGTAATGAGCGGTATTCTGAAGCTGATATTTGAATAGGTCTATCATCATACCATCCTCCATTGCCAGTAGGAAAGAGTAGAGGAAAAGCACGTGCTTCTATACTTTTTTCCCATATACTGATTGGCGATCCTTTTGTTTGACGCATTTGGTAAGTTTCCAGTACATCTTGTACGGTGTCATTACAGTGCAAAGGATGAATTGTATAATGGTCTAAAGTATTTGATATTGTAGCAGGATCTAGTAGCTCAAATTGACCAGCTTCTTGTGTTTCTTGAATTATTTCAGTTGTATCTTTCAAGTTTTCTTCAATATTAATTTCTTTGTAATATTCATTATTCTCTTTAAGATATTGGAAGGCTTGTCTAACTTTATATAAATCTACCAGCTGTTGCCATATTTTTTTGTCTTTTGTAGGTACTCCATTTACTAATATAATTAAAGATTGCTGCATTGGACGTTGCACTCCTAGAGTATGCACATTTTCTTTTAGATTTAATGGTAAATAAACTACTTTTCCACAAATGCCTTTTACCAATTCAGAGGGAGGTAATTTTGCTGTTTTTGGTTGAAGGCGTATTATTGCTTGAAATGGGTGTACTGTTTGAATTATGATGCTCTCATATAAATTAAGTTGTTGTAGAGGTGTTGGTACTAGGTATAATTCCAAATTATTTGTGATAGAACGTGAAGGAGTTTGGTTGTTGTCAAGTTTTGTAGTGCAATAACTGCAAAGTATTAAGGGCTCAGTTATTTCATATTTGTTTTCTGCTACAAGGTAGAGAGCTAATTCAAACCATTTAGAATCTTCATTGTCTTCTATTTTGTATGATAGTCCCACAGTTTATGTGTTACTTTTATAAAAAATTCTACAGCCACATACACATACATGGTTTGGTACTTCAGTTTATGCACTTTTAAATTTTAGTATTTCTTTTTTGTATGTGTTTAGCAAAAGGTTGCCATGTGTAGAATTGTTGCTTAATTGGTTTAAAGCTATTTCATTCTGTAAATGGCTTTCACTTCCAAAATATTTTTTCTGGATATAGTGAATTTCTTCAAGTAGGTCTTTTGCTGTACCATGTAGAAAAATGTTATTTAACTTTGCTAGTTCGAAAGCAGGACTTTTAGCATAGTACAGTTTATAGACTAGATTTCTTATAGTTGAATGATGTGTTGATATCCTTTTGATATCATGGAAAGTGGTTTTACAAGTAGGTCCTGTAATGCAGGCCAATGAATGTCCTTGTAGTCCTGTGTACTTGCGCACTGGATAGGTATCTATATTTTGCAGTAATTTAATTTTGATTTTGTCTTTGCTTTTTACATATTTATTGAGGAATTGGGGTAAAGATTTGAAACATTGTTTGGGAATGTTACACATTGACGTGCATGGCCATTTGTACACTAGTCGTTCTGATTCAGTTGAATGGAGGGGTAATTCTAAGTTTTCAGGGCATATTTTTGTAAGAAGTACTTCTTGTTCCATTATGGTATTATTCACTTTTTCTTAACCTCGACCACTGCTATGTATGGCAATTGTATTTGTTTGCTTTTGTTTGTACGCTTCTTCATTAAAATATGGTTCTGTGCTTGTAGTGTGATTCCATTCACCTCCGCTGATACTTAAGAAGTTCTTTCTGTTGATATTTCGCTTATTGAGAAGTCTTTTTTGTAATTTAGTTATTAGTTTTGTTAGTGGTTTCATTTTGTTTAACAGTAAAATAAATAAATTTCTTTTGAGAAGAATTGCACTGTCCATCAATGCTTCTAAGATTAATTTCCCACGATAGGTTTTAAGCTTTGAACCTGATTTCTCTCCTGTTTTTAAAAGATTTTGAAGGACTTTGTGACGGTATGTTTTGGCTAAAATACTTTTCTTGGTATGCTTACTTTGCACTATATTAAAATTTGAAGAAGTAGTTTTATCTGTACTGATAGCTGATTTTCTGTTCATTGTTTTTTGGTTTGTTTTACATTTTGATAGAGGAAGTGAAGTTGTTGTACTTGAAACTTCTTGTGTTTCACTAAATGATTGTATTAGCTGTTTTGTTTCAACTTTTTTTACAAATTCTGCTAGAGATGGATGCTTATGTTGGACACCTTTATTTTCATTTGCTCTACTTTTGCGTTGCTTTCTACGGACTTGGCTTTTGGTAGGCATTCTTTAGGGTCTGTTGAAAAAAATAAAAAAGATATGGGTTGGGGGGTTCTGGAATGTATGTGTGCTGTGTGCATGAGTGTTTGAGTAAGATGGTAATTGTGTGATTGTGCATTGGGAACTAAAACTAGTAGGGACAGGTATTCTTGAATTTATGTGTTACTAAACTGGGGTTCAGATGACAAAAAAAAAGTAAGCTAGTGGCGTGGAAAAGTACAAATAGTAAATCTAATATATACAATTAAAACAGTTGTTTGTTCTATAATATGAAAATTATAGTGGTTCAGTTGGGTAATTTGTGTGTCCAAAAATAGAAATTTGTGGGCCATTCTGGCTGTAAATCGCTGTTTATGACAAGGACATTTTTGGACAAAATGGTACAAAATCTCTATTTTTAGAAACCGAAATAGCTTGTATTAACGTTATATTATATTTGATTAATAATACAAATATTATGGTGATATTTTACTTACTTTTTTTTTTAAATTAACAGGTAACTTCTTAGTTTTTCTTTCTTCTTCGAATTTGGCTGCTTCTTTTCAGGAAACTGGTCTTCACTGCAATCGTAAAAGCTTCAAATTAGTAACTTTGTTTGTATATAGCACTGTTTTTAATTTAGATATTGATTTTTTAAATTGAAATCCTCAGTGCCTTCTGCAAAACCATTAAACTAATTTATTTACATAAGATACATTGCATCAGTTCAGTACATAAGATATGTTCTTAATGAACAAATTGTAATGAATGACTAACTGTAGCAAAAAAAAAAATATCTTTACTATGTCTTGTGAAATTTATAATATATTAGTGAATACCACTATTTCTGTAAGTAAACTGTTCTAGGTAATAGCGCCTCAATGTCATGTCTAATTTAAAGTAATTAAGTAAATAAATAAATAAAAACAAAAAATATGAAATTGTATAAGTATTTTTATAAAGGTTTAAACATAGATTGTGTTTGCATGCAATTTTGTTTGAATATATTTAGTCTATATATTTCATTTAAAAAATGTTAGTTTAACATGATTTGAGTGTGTGTGTATAAAGAAAGTAAATAGTATAAAGGTTTATAAGTGATAGTTGATTTTAGGAAATTGAAAAAAGTACACTAAATTCATTTTACAGATTTTACAAGGTAAAAGTCTGTTTGAAAATGTGTTAATCTACTATACAGAAAATATGCATACCTGAAGTTTGTGTTCATGCATATGGATATGCATGGAGCTGCAAGTAGAAATCTTGAAGACTTGTACAGTATTTCTGGTAGATGCTGCTTGCCAATGATATGACACTTGTACTCAGAGAGATTCAGAGTACATTTGCAGTGCTGATCTATGATGATGCAGTTAGATGTAGAGGTCTTGAATGTGATTGGTGCATGGCCATGTGATTTTTGAGGTACATCCAATGAGGGAATGGCAGAGAGAGTGTAGTGGAAATGGTAGAAGGCTGTTCATGTTACGATATGTCCGCGGACATGGCGCTAGTTCGCGGACATCGGGAGTTACATCCGGTGATTTTTGGGTTCAGAAGTCATGCAAATGAGAATAAGCACTGAAAGGGATTGGTCAGGAAAGTTTGGTGGGTGTGTTGTGCCAGGAGAGATTTTCTCAGATACTCTTTTTGCTGAGAGAACAAAAGATACCTATGGCTGTGTGTTTCAGAAAACAGATTGTTTGGATTTTAGGATATTCGTGGATACATTGGTTGAAGGTGCATGCAGAAAGCTGTGGAGTAGCTGTAGATCTTGGATTCCCACATGTGGAAGTACACTGGCATGGAGTAAGTGGAATGAAGTGGTTGGACTTGCTACCTCTCTGTGCTACTTAGGAGACAGAGCAACATCCAGACATAATTGTAATTCATTGTGGAGGGAACAGTTTAGGACATGTGACTGGATTTTTATTTGTAATTTGCTATGAAAGAAGGACTTAGGAAGGTTATGGACATGTTTCCTAATTCTCAAGTGATATTTTCACGGATTGCGCAGAGACAAATGTGGCTTCGTTCTTCTTCATTTGGTCCACAAATGGAAAAAGTAAGGCACAATGTTAATAAGGCTGTTTGTGCCTTTCTAAGAGATTTTGGCATGTCTTCTTTTCACAATGAAAATATTATGTTTTGTAGTACATACATTTTTCGCAGAGATGGAGTCCATCTTACTTATGCTGGCAATCAGATTTTTCTGAGAAATGTACAAAATGCATTGCAACCTTTTTTGGAATTACAACAACGATTTTGAAGTAGATGTTAAGCATTTACAATTTTTGACTTAAAAACACCACCCAAAGGCTCTTTTCAGAGCCGCCACTTCTTCCCAGAGAAAATTACAATGTTTGTGATGTAGTAGCAACCCAATTTTTTTAATGTTCGCGAACTGTCCGCGGACTTCTAAAAAATACAAAGAGCCATGCTTCATTTATTTTCACTTCTATTTTTTAACTGGGAAAGGCGGCTCTGAAAAGAGCCTTATTTTTTTTTGATTTTTGTAATTTTGTATTTTTTTGGTTTTTCAGACACGACACACTAGGAGAGGAGGGTAAAGGAGGGTAAAGGGGGACACCAACCACAGGGATAAGAAAGGGCGAGCTGAGAGAGGAAAATGTAGAGTGGGTTTTATTTGGGTAGTGAGCAGGTCTTCTCGTGCTCTGAGACGATAGTCTCAAAAGCACTCTGAAGTCGCTCTCCCCTGCAGAGTACTGTGTCACAGTACATACATACAACTGTGACCCTCGAAAGGTAAGGGTCATCAGCATTCTGTATGGCCTGTGAGGCAGCTTGAGGAAGACGCTGTCCCACAGAGGTGGTCCTTGTGGTGACAGGATCGGAAACAGAGGATGAAGTAGAGGAAATCAACCTGCTACGTTCTTCGCAAGGTACAACCCTGCGAATAGCCCCAGAGTGAAATGACCTCAGGTGTCGCTTCATAGTAGTGGTCCCAAAGCTGTACTTACCGTGCTTCCCGCGACTGAGTATCATTTTGCACTCATTACAGGTAACACGGTTCGCACGAGCCTTAGGAACATTACCATGAATGGTAAATAACCGCCACACCCAAGACTCACGCCTAGTGTGGGTAGTAGGGTTTTCCTCTACCTCATTCTCATCATCCTCTTCTTCCTCCTCCGCATCCTCACTCCTGTTCCCCTCTTCAGGCCCTTGGGGAGGTGGTGGTGGTGGAGGGGGTGGGGGTGGTGCTGAAGCAGGTGCAGCACCAAGTGGCAGTTCAGCAGCCAAGGATGCCATCTCAATGATGGTGTAGTCTGCAGGTGGCAGCAAAAATCACTGTGTTCTGAAGAACAGCCAGAAACACAATGGGAATAAGCTCTTGGGCGTGGTCTTTTATAGGGGTGCTTGTGCGCGGTTCGCAGACATGCGCACTGTCTGCGGACAGATCGAACACAAAAAAAGGATCGGAAAGTTTCAAAAGGTATATCGAAACTCAAGATTGCTATGTGGGACTTGTGCCATGGTGAGATTTTATTGAAAAATATTATGAATTAACTGAAAATGTACTTTTAAATTGTTCGGGGACACGAACAGTGTCCACATTTCAGGGCACATGATGAGCGTGGGCGCGGTCATATGATCCGTTCGCGAACTAGTCCTCGAAGGAAGCGCCTGTCCGCAGGACACCAAGTGCACGGAGATTGGTTAGCGCATGCGCATTGATGTCCTACGGACACTGTTCGGGTTCTGAAGTAATTAAAAGTGCGTCACACGTGAAACGAACATTTCAGGACACCGCGTGTGTTCTTAGAACAGTTTAAACTTGGTAGCGAACAGTAAGGACAGATATAGTGTTCTTCAGGACACGTGTAATTTCGTTTATATACGAACATTTCAGGACACCAATTGTGTTCTTAGAACAGTTTCAATTGGGTAGCGAACACTAGGAACAGGTATAGTGTTCTTCAGGACACCTCCATTTTCGTTTACGTTCGAACATTTCAGGACACCAATAGCGTTCTTAGAACAGTTTGAACTTGCTAGCGAACAGTACTGGACAGGTATAGTGTTCTTTAGGACACTTTAATTTTTGTTTGTTTACGAACAATTCAGGACACCGCGTGTGTTCTTAGTACAGTTTCATGTTGCTAGCGAACACTACGAACAGTTGTACTGTTGTTCAGGACACATCATTTTCGTTTAGTTACGAACATTTCAGGACACCAATTGTGTTCTTAGGACAGTTTTAAGTTGATAGCGAACATTACGGACAGATATAGTGTTCTTTAGAACACTATAATTTTTGTTTCTTTACGAACATTTCAGGACTCCACGTGTGTTCTTAGAACAGTTTCAACTTGCTAGCGAACAGTACGAACAGGTGTGGTGTTCTTCAGGACACCTCCATTTTCGTTTATGTACGAACATTTCAGAACACTTGTATTTAAATGAATGGTTAGTGTGTTACATATATGGGTTACATTTCTTATGTATTACCATATATAATGTGTGTGTGATGCTTTTTGAATTTGTTAAATGTTCCTATATTATGATATAACAATCAAACATACCCCCCCACCCCCCCCCACAGTTTTTAGGTAGTGGTACTGTTCTCCGAACATGTCCGCGAACATTAAATAAGTTCGCGGACATCAAGTTCATAAGAAGAGATCTAGTCAGTTCCATATGACATGTATATAAAGTCAAAGTCATTATTGTTAAGTTGTGCTACTAAAAAACTATGAAATTCAGTTAAAAAAACTTTGTTAAAGGGACGTTATGGTTAAGTTGCGCTACTAAAAACCTATGAAATTCAGTGAAAAAAACATTGTTAAAGGGACGTTATGGTTAAGTTGCGCTACTAAAAACCTATGAAATTCAGTGAAAAAACTTTGTTAAAGGGACGTTATGGTTCCAAGTAAAACCGAAAAACCCTTGAAATTCGCCAGCTATGGTAAGCGAAGCAACCATAACTCACGCCACCACCGTGCACTGCTAAGACTAGCACCCAGGACATCAAAGATGACATCACAAATGTCATTGATGACATCACTGATGACATCACATGTGTATGTACTTCTCATGAAATATGTGTAGAAGGGATTCTTATTATGTTGCGAAAAAAGTGTCAAGAATCATTGCAAGAAATATACCCTAATAAGTGCATTGAACGATGCATTGATATAAATAGAATCCTATTATGGGGTTCTATCTAGTATACTAAGCTACTCATACAGAAACATAACATTGTGTGCAGCGTACAAGATGAAGGTATGATATTTGTAATGTTAATATGTTGAATAATGAAATGATAATTGTTTTCTTAATAGATTGTTGTGTACTGTGAAATATGTAATAAGTAGCTAATAAAACCCATGTATTACATAATTGCATTACTATCGACAAAACACAAAGACACAAGAACACATACCAATATGGGTATATACAGGGAAAGTGAAGTTAGCAAAAAAGCACAAGTAGTAGCAGAAACAATTCATAACTTAACTGATTAGTTTCATGCAAGTAAATGATTGCTCTGTTTCAAAGCTGCTATTTACCCTATGTATATGTATCACTTGATGTGATTGGACCCTAAGGAAAGTAGTGTGAGTACAATGTATACAAATATGACCATATACAGGGAAAGTACAGCCATAAAAAAAACAACAGAACTATCAGAAAGTGCTCATAAGTCTAGTGATTATCTTTATGCACAAAAAGGATTGCTGTCTTTCAAGCTTGTGTTTTCCCATATGTATATGTTTCATATGATGTGACTGTACTCTAAGGGAATTACTGTAAGAACCTACTAGAAGGATATGTCCACAAATAAAATAAAATTCTTAGTTTCGGACTGTTACTGAAGAAAACCATGTGGTCTAGACGTGTCAGCAAAAGAAAAAATAGTGAGCCAGACATGTGATGCCATCAGTGATGTCCTCAATGACATTTGTGATGTCATCTTTGATGTCCTGGGTGTTAGTCTTAGCAGTGCACGGTGGTGGCGCGAGTTATGGTTGCTTAGCTTACCAATACTGGCGAATTTCAAGGGTTTTTCGGTTTTACTTGGAACCATAACGTCCCTTTATCAAAGTTTTTTTACTGAATATATATATATATATATATATATATGTATATATATATAGTTTAATTTTTCAAATAAATCTTTTAATTTGCAAAACAAACCTACTTCCTGGCTCAGTGAGGTCAGGGGGATTCAAAGAGAGGGGCGTTATACAAGGGTTTATCATCCAGATCTATGAACTTGTCAAAAAAATATATGAATAAGGGCTTCCCTTGGGCATCCCAGACTAGGCATTGACTTAGTTGGAGTGCTGAATTGAAGTCACTTTACAGAGTGGTGGCTCGAGCAGGGACGTCTGGATTAGACTACCACTTGTGCAGCTTAATACAGTGTGCTAACTAACAGGATACATAAATCCTGTTGGATCACCACGCTGTGTTACACTGTAAAAGCACCCCTCAAAAGAAGGACGCTCTAAGGAGACAGTCTGTTTTGCAAAATAAAATACTAACCTCTGTAAGTCAGGAAGGAAATCAATTTCCAGAATGACGACCTTGGTAGATATCAAAATAGCCAGAGAGCACCTCTTACATAAGCTATTTGTGAGAGGTGAATGGACGGAACAGGACCAGATGGTGTGGTTGCCGGCAATCGCACTCAAGATCACTGCAAAAGGGTCAGACATATGGAGAGATCAGGGTCCATTACATGTGGCCCTGAGTGAACTATATATGGCCCTTAAAGCCAAAGATGAGCACGACAAGATTGTCAGGATAGTGGCATATTTATATTTATATATGGGAGCCATTCAGGACAAATGTGCTGAAGGCCAAGATCTGGCAAATAGGCAACAGATGGCATTAGAGAAGGCCCAATCTGACCTGGTCTCTTCTGAGCAGAGGCTGCACAAGAGCCAGGAGTCGGAAAATCAGAGTAGACAGTATCTCATTAAAATCAAAGAGGATATGGGTATCCTGCAACAGGAAAAGTCTGACCAGGATACCTGATTTCTGGCCTTGCAGAAGGAGTACCAAGAAGGTTTGAATGCCCTACTGTAGAGCCAGAAAAAGCTGGAGCAACAGCTGGACTTCAATAGGGCATGTGCAGAGCAGGTAGTCACCCTGCAAAGCCACCTAGATAGGGAGAAGGCAGAGAGCAACAAACTGATTCTGAAAGACCTGGATACCCAGACAGAATTTGAGGAAGAGCGCCAGAAAGCCGGTGCCTTGCAAAGGCAGAGGGACGACCTGGCGGCACAAATGCAGGCTCTTAGTCAGGAAAAGGACACCTTAGGCCAGGAAGTCTGCCAATTAAAAGGAAAAATTGAAGAAAATCACTTGGCCCTCCAGGGACTGGGAGACCTCCAAAAAGAGCATCAGAACTTGTTAGAACACACCAGGAGGGTCGAAGATGCTCTGGCAAGAAAGGAGCAGGCCAGTAGGGATGGGACTCAGGAGGTAACCCTCCTGCAGCAAAGACTGGCCCAGTATTCCAGGACAAACCAGGAAGCACAGAGAGAGAATGAGGCTCTCTGCCAGGACAATGATAGGCTCCAGCAACAGGTAGCCATGCAGGAGAGACTGATAGAGTCTAGTAAGGCCTTGACTGAGGAACTGAAAGCACAGGCTCTTGCATGGGAACAGGGAGCAGGGGCTGATAGAGATGAGGTTCGCTGGGAAAGGGAAACACCTGCGCATAACCTCAGGAGCCCTAGTACCAGAGGCCTTCACCTCTCCCAGTCCCTGGACTCTGCCACCCCCATGTCCCCTGGCACACATGAGCACAGGGCCACAGGGATGGCAGATTACTATCCAGCCAAAAGTATGGGGCTCATAGGCCAGTACAACCCAGGAATGGATGGGCGGGCATCCAGGTATGGGCACCTAAGTACAGTGCAATTTAGTGGGGAACCCCAGGAGAGTAGGCCAACTAAGGGCATCCTGAAAACCTCTGCCCAGTTAGGTCAGTGGAGGGGAGTACCCATCAAATCCTGGCAGCAAGGAGGGATCTGAAGACTCCTCTGAGCGTCACAGGACACAGGAGACCAGGTCCCCACATTCTGCCAGCCATTCCCAGGCTCAGAGAATCCGGGAAAACCTGGAAGATCAGACGGGCACCTCAGGGAGCAGTGCTTCTGAGTCTGAGGATGAATGGACCAGGGTTACCCGAACCAAAAAGTCCAATAAGGCAAAAAGGGCCTTGCGTAAGGACCCCTTAAAACAGATTAAGGCAATAAGGAGTGTCATCACCCATTTATCACAAGAACACCAAGTATTCTGTTTGGGAACATTTGGAGCTCTTTTAGCAAATGATGGAGACTTTGCATTTGAAAGACAGCAGTAGCTGCACGCAGTATGTCAAATGGACATTCTCCCCAGAATACTCCAGTTTCTTTGCGGGACTGGAGGACCAAAATCATGCAAGATGGTCCACCTACAGGGCGGCCATCTTAAAGCACTTCTCTGTTCACCGGAATCCCCAAGAGGCTCGCAAGGCAGCCTACAATTTGCAATGTGGGGAGGATCAGGCCCCACAAGAATTTGTGCAGGAATTGAAGCGTGCCTTTGCGCAGACTACCAAAAGGGTGTGCACGGATAGTAAAGAGTTTGTAAATATGTTTTTCCATGCCTTACCCAAATACATAATGACCCAGCTAGTGAGAGATTTTCACGAGAAAAGGTCACTAGACTGGGTCATTGAACAGGCTACCCGGACCTATGAGGTGCTGAAGCCCATAGAAAATAAAAATAACGGCCAGAAAAGCCCCAAATCAACCAGCACCCCTGCTGCTGCTAAGGTGGCAGAGGTAAAGGTTGCCCCCATTTTAGATTTGGAGATGGGGGGGGCCTAAAAACCTGCCTGCACCGAATAATACTCAGCCCAGAAGGCCCTCGGGCCAGTCACAGACAGGGAGTCAAGGAGGTAGTCCCACAAATGGGGTCCCTCGCTCCCCTGACTATGTAAGTCCCGGTTACAAGGGAAACCGGCCCATCCTGGGTTATGCGTGAACTCCTCCGGCCCAAGGGAGGGGGTGATCCAGCCAAGCACCTAACCCAGGGAACTCCCCTCCTAACTTCCCACAAGAGGGCAGAAATTCCCCAAATACTGGGCAGAACTTTTTTCCCAGGTATCCACCCAATTTCCAACCCCAAAATCATCCATCATTCTTTCCCCAATTCCCTGAGCCCAGACCACTTAATCCGGAGAGGGGAGACCAAGGGTGGAGGGGTACCCAAATCTTCCCAACCCGGGGTACTACCAGAGAAGGGATAGCTACCCTTCTCCGGATCAGCCCAGGGGAGAAAACAGAACCCCGTATCAGCCTGAGCGGGTTTCACAGTTAGAGCGCCAGGTCCAAAATATGGCACGGGATCTGGTTCACATGCTGAGGGCTCAACAGAACCCTCAAATGAGCATGCCAGTGCAGAATGCCCCAAACTCTGGGCCTGGTGCCCCAGAACAATGACGGGGGCAGCACCCCGATAACCCACCGGTTCCCTGGAAGGAAGCTTCCTTCCCCACTTGTAAACAGCCTCTGGAAACCAAGGAACCGGAAACAAAATCTCCTAACTCTGAAAGTCTGCCACCCAAGGAGCAGAGAGGAGGTAGGAGAAACAAAGTACCCAAACAGACCCATTTTGTGGAGGAGGTACAGATCTTCCAATTTGAGGGAGAGGGATCCTCAGAGGATCCTGGGAAAAGGATCTTCTCCTTCAGAGATGGGGGAACTCTTCCCAAAGAAAAATGGGTCCCAAGGGATCCAAATCCAGACTGGGTAGATGTGGGGACTGAGCTAGCGCCGCCCATCATCTCATCCCAGAACCAACAGCATCAAAATACCCTGGTTCAAACCCATTCTGGTGACTGCCTCCAAAAAGGGGGGGGGCGGTCCAGAACCAGAACCAGGGGAACCCACAACGGCTCTGATTTCCAATTGCCGACTTTTTCTTGCAGATTCCCATGACTCTCCACAGAATTCTGCCCAGATCTCTTCTCTCGCAATGTCTAAAACTAAAAAATTAGCCCACCAGCTGTCCCAAAATGTGCATTATCTGTGCCCCATTGAGGAGAAGGAGGGAAGATACTATGCCCCGGTACAAGTTCAGGGGCAGGGTATTAACTAAATGCAGGTAGGGGGGAGAATTACCAAATCCCTTTCACCTCTCTTCCTGGACAACTTCAGAACTTTGACGGGAAGGCAATTCCCGTCAAGGGGACTGCATATTTGGACATTAAAATTGGGTGACACAAGGTGAAACACCCAGTCATAGTAGTGACTCCAGAGGGCACCACTTATTTACTAGGGAATGACCTCCTGAGAAGGTTGTCACCCCTAATAGATTGCGTAAGCAAGGTCTTCTGGACCTAGACTAGCCGACCAATAAAATGAAAACATAGTGTCAACCATGTTAGTTTAAATGGCACATGCCACATGGTTGAACAAAAATCTGACCAAGTAGAATTTCACTTCCAGAACAACCAAATTCCAGACGTGACAGTAATACCAGTAGGACAACAGACTGGTGACGGGGGGTCCTCTCTATTTCTGAAAATCAACCTTCCTTCCAGTTTAAGGTGGTATTCCACAATGTAAGGAAACACTCTAAAATTCTTCACTAATCCACAATCAGACATTCCCACTCAAATAGTCCAGAAAGATGTGAAATCAGCTCAGAGCCTGGCTGATATTCAGCAAATTTGAGAGCAGTTGTTCATCCCTGTTCAGTTAAATGATGGGAAGGACTCTGTTCTCTCCTGAGTGTGTGTGAACAAAGGTAAGAGCTTCATCAGCGAAGCCATGTTCCGCCAACTCCCAAAAGATCCAGCCATTCCCACATTCAAACTGATAGACAAATGGGAAATGGACCTGGAAACACCCAATTCCAAACATCTCCTGCCTAGCAGGTGTATGTTCAAAATCTCCATTGGCAACAAGAGCATAGTCCATAATTGTTGGGTCGTGCGTGACGTCACTGCTGCCTTATACTTAGGCAGTGACATTCGCAATTGCTTTGCCATTAGTTTGGACTTAATAAACTTCAAAGCTTGGTCCTGAACAGCAGATAATCCCATGGGCTTTGATGATCCAGAAAAAGCATTTAAGTCAGCTCGACTGCTGCCTTATGCAGTTGAAATTCAGATTGGAGAGGAAGTCACCATCCCAGAAAGGACCCACAATTCTCCCTGGAAGTGAAAGTTAAAAGAGGACAAAAATTGAAAAACCCTGATGCTTCTATTCATCTAAATGCTTCTCTCCAACAGCAAGGGTTGGGGGCAAACCCAACACCATTAGTCAACATAGAACATGACACCATTCCAATAGAGGTGGATAACAGCGACTTAAAGAGTATTACTCTAGCAGCAGGCACCATTATTGGAATGCCGGTTGATGACCGACTTTTTTCCATTGATTTAGGAAATGAACTGTTAGGACTAAACCCCAAGGACGGTTTTGACAGTGACATTGATGACAATACAACACCAGACAAGATCTTTACCCGGCATGGGGAGAACTTCCTGGTGTTCACTTCCTGCCCTTATGGTAAGGAAGATGTGACTTGTGACTTTAGAAGGGATGAGGTGATTTTACAGGTCCATGAGGGCTGCCTTACCCACCTGAAGCCTCCAGTCCAAATCAGCACCCTGACCAGGGACTTCTCCAGCCAGCTGGAGGAGGCCGCTGAGATAGCAAAACGAGAAGTCTTTCCAGGCTTCAGGCAGATGGTGGAAGAGAGAGTCAACCTAGCTGATGCCTGTGTGACTCTGGAACGGAAGCAAAAGTTGAAACAAGTTTTATTGGATTTCCAAGATCTCTTTGCGGTAGACTCATATGACTGTGGTCGCACCGACATCCACACAACAACAATTCCCACGGACCCTGGCATGACTCCAGTGTTTTTGAAGCAATATCGCTTGCCTCTCACATCCAAGGAGTCCCTTACTAAAATAATTTTGAACCTTCAGTCCCGGGGAATAATCCGTCCAGTACACAGCACCTTCAATAATCCGGTGCTGGGAATATTGAAGCCAAACGGCCAGTGGAGACTCTGCGCCGACCTTAGGGAGCTCAACAAACGGGTCCATACTTCTCGATGGCCTCTTCCCTACTTTGACCAAGGGCTGGCCCAGATCCAGTGGTCACAGGTATTCACTGCAATAGACCTGACCAATGGATACTGGACTGTTCCTGTCATTACGAGGACCAATACAAGCTGGCTTTTACCTTTGGGTGCCAGCAGTACACACAGACCCAGACTCCCTTTGGATATCTCAACTCCAGCAATGAATTCAACATTTTGCTACATAAGGCCATGCCCGACCTGGGTGCGAGGGGTAACCTGGCTTATATGTAGATGATGTCCTCATCAAAAGTTCATCTGTGGAGGAACACATAGCAGAGATCCGTTATGTTCTGACACAGTTGAGGGCCGCCGGAGCAAAACTTTCCTTTCAGAAAGCACAGTGGTACAGAACCCGAGTTAATTTCTTGGGGCATGAGATTACTCCTCAGGGTCTCTGTTCCCAGGAAAAGAAAGTGGAAGCACTTCAGAAACTAAAGGACCCCACAACTCTGCGGGAATTAAGGAGCCTCCTAGACTGACTAATTACAGCAGAAAGTTCATTGAGGGCTACACAGAGATTACCAGAGCCCTGATTCATCTCTTGAAAGGGGGGTCAAGTGGTAATGGGGTCCAGAACAATCCGAGGCAGTAAAACAGCTCAAAAGAAGCCTCTCACAAGCGCCTTGCCTAGTTTACCCTGTCAGAAACAAGGAGTTTTTCTTGGAGACAGGGTTCTCTAATACATGCTTGACTTCAGTATTATATCAAAAGCATGACAAGGTCAATAAAGTAATCTCCTATGCGAGCAAAACTTTATCCTCCGTGGAGGAAAAATTCAATGATTGTGAGAAGGCACTCCTGGCAACGGTGTGGGCATTGAAGAATTACTGCCCGTTTATCCAGGGGGAACACATCATAGTGGAGACTCTACACCAGCCTCTGCAATATTTCCAAAGAGACAGAATCCGGGCTGGAAATGTGAGACATTCCCGAATTCCTTCCTGGATTCTGTCAATGCAAGGCTTTCCTGTGGAGGTCAGATATGGCCAAAACAAGAAGAGTCCCCTCGCGCAAGGGCTGGCTGACTGGCATGATTGTGCCAGAGAAAACTGTCTCGAGGACAAAGTCTAAAAATCAAGGACAACATGGAGGCATACCTTAATTCCCCACACAAAGTCTTTGAAGAAGACAAGTGTGAGGGAATGCCCACTGTCTATGTGGATGGATGCTCTTACCATGTTGACAACAACGGAGATAAAGAACTTGTGGCCGGCGTAGGGAATGCATGGGTGAATGAGTCCCCAGAACCCTCCGCTGTGTACAACATTGGTCCCCAAAGTAGTCAGGTGACAGAGTTGAGGGCTGTGCATCAGGCCATCCTCATTGCTGTCCAACATCAACTCCACGAACTGGTCATAATCACAGATTCAGATTATGTACGGAACGGGTTCGTGGGGCACCTGGTTAATTGGAAAACCAGAGGCTTGTTATGTGCTAATAACAAACCCTTGAAACATGGGAAGTTAATCCAAAATATTGATGATCTGGTCACCTCGAACGCGATGACCATCTACTGGAAGAAGATCAAGGGTCATTCCAAAGTAGAGGGACCAGACAAAACTGGAAATGACTTAGCAGATCAGCTGGCCAAAACCAGGGCCATCCAAGGGGATCTAATAGAGATTGAGTCCTTGTTGGGGGAAATCCAGGTCACTGCTATCACTCGGTCCCAGACAAATGCTCACAATGATCATTCAACTGCACAATAGAGTAAGGAGACCCCAGATGTTAATTTGATTACGGCTCAGAAGGGGGATCCAATAATTGGTAAGTTTTACCAACACATTGAGGACCCTGAGAACTTTCCCCTGACGGATACCGATTACATTGGGAAAGAGGTCCTCAGAGTGTTGATGAAATGTCCAAAAATGTTCTGAATACAAGACGGTTTGTTGGTAAGGAAATCCCAAGCTGGCCATGATCAATGGGTGTTTCTTACCTCATTCCGAAGCCTGATGTTAAGTCACGCCCATGATGCGGCCACCGCCGGTCATAGGGGGTTTCATACAACACTTGAGATCTTAAGAGAGGTTGCATACTGGCCACACATGGGGCAGGTCCTCGACCAATACTTGAAGGAGTGTCTTGTGTGTGCACAATTTCAGCCAACATCCCTCACACACCGTGCTCCTCTCCAAAAGAGGGGGATGACACTGCCATGGTCAGATTTGCAAGTCGACTTCATAGGCCCCGTGATTCGCTCCTCTAGGGGAAATAAGTACATGTTGACAGTGACATGCTTATTTACTAAATGGGTGGAATGTCTCCCCAAACTGCAAGGCAGAAACAGCAGCTGCCCTGATGATCAACCACATCCTTTCGCGTTTTGGTCTACCCCAAAGGATTGAGTCAGACAGAGGTAGCAACTTCACCAGCGAAGTAATGACAAAGATGTGGGAGATACCGGGGGTTAAAAGGAAGCTACACATTGCTTACCGGCCAGCCTCTTCTGGTGCAGTAAAACGTTACAACCGAACCATTGTGAGCATCTTAAAAAATTTGTGGCAGATTCTGGGCCAAGTTGGGATATTCGATTACCTCTGGTCCTAATGGCCATCAGATCTACCACTTCATCTGCAACTAAAATGTCACTGTTTGAGCTGATGACTGGACGCAGGATGGTGCTTCCCCAGCATTTGCTCTACAGGACCCAAGAGCAGACATTGATCAATGCCTCCACAACGCATGAGTACGTTGAGAATTTAAGGAAACACCCCAAACATGCTTTTGCCTATGGTCAGCGAAACCTAGAAAGATCAGCCGATAGCATGAAGACTCATTATGATTTGAAGACTACCAGGAAAGAATACAATGTAGGAGACCGGGTCTATCTATACAATTTTCCAAAGGAACCAGCCAAACAGTGGAAATTTCTGCTTACATGGAAGGGACCTTTTGAAATTGTAGACAAGTTCTCCCCAGTCGCCTACAAGATCCGCATCCCCAAAGGCAGTTTGGCAGAAGGGGAAGACAAGTGGGTCCATATAAATCAGCTAAAGTGCTGCCATCCCAAGCACACTCTGCAGCAACTGGAGGAGTCCTCTGCAATCCCAGAGGGGGAAGCTCCAGATTAATACAAGTCCAACCCTAAAATATTCCACATATAGCCTATAAAATTCTTTGATTCTTGAATGCAAATGTCTCCTGATGTATAAAATGTATATGTTCGCCCCACCATTAATAGTGGTGGGGAAATGTCTATGAATATGTTTCTGCCGCTTTGCTTTGTCATCCTAGGAGAGATAAATCATGAAGATGGACCAAGGAGGACGGGAGCGAAGATCCGAGGGGGCCAAGGTACCGCCCGAAACTCCCATCAGGACCGGCGAGGAGAACCGATCGATCCACCCTGATGGAGGAAAAGATGCTGAACTGTGCCATCTGCGGAATCGGAAGAAGATGATGCGGACATCCCAGCGGGTGGATCAAAACATCCATTGCACCCGACTCCCCCTCGACTCAAAATCAAAGTGCAGTCAGACGGGGTGGCTTGTCAGGTGTATCGAACCACGTTCAAGTTATTATGCTGCAACATTTGGTGCTGTGGGCTTAGAAAATCCAAGATGGCTGAAAAGCCCACATTTGCACCAGCATCCAGGAAAACCATGCAGTTTTTGCGCACACCAAAATGGTCGCCTGACCTGCCACCCACCAGTGCGAGCGTGATGGGCCAGAAGCGCCATTAGTGAAACGTGGTGCCAAAGGAAAAACAGCAGTGCCTGTTAGCTCAAAAAGCGCTTTGAAATCACCTTTGCTTCTCTGAATGCAAGCTCAAAATGCCTATTTCAAACATTGCAAGATATTCAAAAATCTTACTGAACACCAGCAGACGTCTGGTAGAATGAAGTCTTGTGTGCATAGAAAATTTGGAAAGATGAAGAGCCTAAAATAATGTTCATAACAAAACTGGCTGGGCTGTGGATGTCAGCAGCTTAAGTGAAATGAGATTTAAAGCCACTAAAATCGAAATGTTCAAAATAAATGAGTGACCTACTTTTGAGTGTCACATAGGTTGCAACTGCTTAAATGTCATGGTTTTGAACTTAGAATCAGCGTTCTAGCTGCATGTGTCAAAATTGTAAGTTTGATTTCAATGAAGAAAAATGGGAACAAAAGTGACCTTTGGCTGAAGCCTGGCTTAAAGGGACTGAATTCTGCCTGGCAACTACCCCCGACAGGAGTTGAAACTTGCCCAGCAACTGTATTCACAGGCCTGGCCTGCCTCCTGCTGCCCCACCAAAAGGAGGTCACACATCTCTGATTGAATCAGGGGAGGGGTACCTTGGAGTAGGGAAACAGAACAATGAACTTCCCTTTGCTCCAAGCAATTTCAAAAAGAAAGGGGTCATAAATGGCTTCCTCTTGGAAGGAAATGGGAGGGGCACTGCCTCTGTGAGCCAGCTGAGCTTGGAGGAAGTGGACAAACCAGAAATTCCCCCATGTGCTTTGGGAAATCACACCCTTCTGGGCCAGACCATAATTTTAGAAAGACGGATAATTCATAGTACATAATTGTCAAAATTATATCAATAATATCATCTTTCATGTGATTTTTCTGTGCACATTTTAAGAGGTGTTAGGACTCTGTGGCATGTTCTGGGGGGTACTAGTGGAAAATAGGGTATCACTCCAAATGTATGTATTTTAAAAATCTGACACTTCATCATCTGATGCCCATATTCCTTGCGCACATTTGTGTAAACTCTGGAAAAGTTTAGAGGTTGTCTTCTGGATGAAAAGGGCAGAATTCTGTCAGAAGTGAACACAACATCTTACAAAGACAAGGATCGGATGGTTTGGCGCTACAGAACATATGTTAACTGGACATATAATATTAGAAAAATTGTGCATAGATAAATATGCATTTAAGTCAAGAATAGATTTGTGTGCAAAATGACAAGCGGAGTGTTCTTGCTGTATGCCATAAAATGATGTCTCATGACACGGGATGACTCACAACTCAGTTTCCTAGTCAGGCGACAGAGAATCCTATAGCCTATCAGGATCCCCAGAGGGTTGGGCATAGAAAGTCAGCCTTCCCACCCATTTTCAAAAGACATAAAAAGAGCCACTGAGACCCAGGTAGAGATTCACTTTCCACTTTCTTGCGAAACACTTTGCCGGACCAGACAATATCCAGAAGACTCTAGAACCAGAACTTAGAATCCAGACTTCAGAACTTGTAGCAGAGAGGCCTAGTCCACAAGCTGAATCCTTCAGAGGCCCCAGAATCCAGCAACCTAACTAAACTAATCAACAGCCGGGCTGTGCTGTTCGCTTCTGGCTAGAACTTTTGCCGGTACCAGAGACCCAGACCAGACCGCGGTGCCAGTACCAGACCCAGAAAGCAGAGCTGTATCCAAACCGCATACCATACCCAGACCAGACCGCTGTACAATGCCAAATACCTTTGCCAGAACCAGAGATCCAGACCAGCAGAGCAGAGAGAACCGCAGCTTAACCTGTTGACCAGATCTGTGAGGAGGCCCATTCCTTCCAAAATTAGGAGTGAGTATCCAGCCAGAGCTGTGCAAAACCAATCTCTTAGTTTAAAATAATCTAATTCACACCATTTCCCCCTATTTAGAACTGCATAGAAATCATGTGTCCATTCTGTGATGTCAAACCTATGAAAGTGTCATTTGTCGTTTTAATCTTACTTTATTTCTGGGAATCTACCTCCATTAAATCGTCCGTATCTTTTGAACCGCGTGTCCTAGGAGCAAGATTTAACTTTCATTTTAAAACCTAAGCTTTCCAATAAGCCAAAACCGACTTTCTACTCCTTATACTTTCTCCGTAATTGCGATCAACGCACTCGGAAAAAGGGCAGCGAATTGCTATTTGACTCAACTTCTTCACCTGTCAAAAATAGCTGTCTTTTGCTTCCATTTCTGAAATTCGTTTCAACCTGATAATCTCTCATGAATTATTGCTAGTGTTGACCTGAACTAATTCAAAGTAGCTGTCACCCACCCTGAATCACCTATAGGGATTTATTTTCACTTCATTGCAAATCACATTAAAGGTATTTCTGCATGTTTTAAAAGCACACCGGTTGCTCCAAGCTTTCTAGGGGGGAACTAGAATGTGTATTGCATTTGACTATATTCCTGAAAATTGTGTGCTCCCCTTCCATCGCCTTATATTGCATAGGGGGGAGTGAATTGTCAAAAGAAAAAGTGATCATATTATCTCTTGTTGAAACCATATCAGTTTATTTCTGTGCTGCATTCTTTCCATCATTGCTTTTCCTTGAAACCATAAAAAGTATTCTCTGCTACCTTATCTTTTCTATACTAACTCCTCACTGATTGAAAGGAGTGTGCAATTGTAACATTACCCATTGTTGATCAACATTATATTCATAAGTGTGCTATCCAATATTAATGTATTCATAAAAGTGTGATATATATATATATATATATATATATATATATATATATATATATATATATATATATATATATATATATATAATTTTTCAAATAAATCTTTTAATTTGCAAAACAAACCTACTTCTTGGCTCAGTGAGGTCAGGGGGATTCAAAGAGAGGGGCGTTATACAAGGGTTTATCAACCAGATCTATGAACTTGTCATAAAAATATATAAATAAGGGTTTCCCTTGGGCATCCCAGACTAGGCATTGACTTAGTTGGAGTGCAGAATTGAAGTCACTTTACACAAATACAAACATTACACTTTAAAGTTGTCAATTTAGAAGCATTGCCCATTAAGCATTTCAATCAAAACACAACCTTTCAACCCCCCTGCCCAGGTGGTAGCATGCAAACCAATAAATAATGTTTGATTAGGATACCAACTGTCTTTAGCGACAAAACAAAGCAGCTCTCACATAGTTATACAATGTAAAAATAAAATCCACATCAAGGAGGAGGAGAGACAACTGTGGTTAGGACCTCAAGGTTTCCATGTGGGCTTAGTTGTTGCAGACATTGGACATAATGATCTTGCCACGTATGAACAAGCAAGACAATGCATGTCCTCTGGTTTGCGCATGACATACGGTTTATCAGCAATTTTGAATCTGTGAAAGAACTAGTGTTTCTGGGCCAGATTGTCAGCTCCCATTTCAGCCATATAGATCATGCAAGAATTCCACAGCAACTGCAGGTGCCATGCATTTGAACTCCACTTTGCACATATTGCACAGGCTACACAAAAATTACAAAACCATCATAGGTTACTTCAGCACTCAAAGCAGAGCGCTGGATAAAGTTTATTTTATTACAGTGACAGTGGGTGTGTCTGTCCTGCTCTATGACCTTTAAAGGAGTCCTTCAAATGGGTTACCATCACAGTGCGTCCCTGAATGAGACTCTACGTCTGGTGTACCTTTTAGATCTCAACCTGAACAACAGGGCTCGAGCCTGTGTCTTGGGAGGTGACGTTAAAGCAGCACAGCTGGCGTGAGAATCGCTTTGAGTTTGAACAGCTACCAGCCTGGCATGTCAAGCTCATGAATAGCAGCGTTAATGGACAGTCAATCCCTTGCCTCAGTTGAAAGTTTTGTGAGCAGTGAAGTAGGAAAATCTGGGATAGACCCTCCACAGTGATTCTAGAATCTTGAATACTGGTGGGTCATCAACAGGAATCGATAGTGGATCATAAACTTTATAGGTTGCTGACAAATCTACTGGACCCTTCGACTTTCAGAAGGAACAATGGGCCTCATTACATGGTAGGCGGTAAGGGGTTACCGGTACCGGGAAGTGGACCGGTACCGGTAAACCATTACCGCCTTACTATGAGGTCCCTTTGCGGGACCCGACCTTAACGGCTGGTTTTACCAGCCGTTAAGGAACGTGCCCGCAAAGGGACCTTGGTGCTAATTACATTACCGCAATTTGCAGTACCGTAATTAGCGCCTTCCCCATTCCCATTGAGCCCTTTGGGGGCAAAAATGGGAATGGGGAAGTGCCTTGGTGAATGGGGAATTACCGCCCCTGCTCACCTTGGAGTAGGGTGGTAATTCCGCCATCCACCAAGGTGGACACAGTAAAATACCGGCGGCAACCATGGCACTAATAAAAGTACAGGAAGAAGTTGAATCTTGCACTTCGGTACATTCCCTTAAACAGCAGGTGTGTTTTGTTTAGGGGTTTGGGTTGTGCGTGGGAGGGGGCATGGAGATAGGGTTTGTGGGGATTGGGGGCAGGTCAGCAGGGAGCATAGTTCCACTAATTCTTTCCGTGCACTTCGACAACTGGTTAAAAATATATATTGCTCTGAAAAACATTATATAGTTTGAATGGAATGCACATTGGATCCTTATTGTTCATTGTTTGTGATTGGAACCTTTGCCACAAAATAATGTTTGTGGGCTGCCCACATGCATGTGTTTTTAACTGTTCTCCCCACCAGTGCGCTGTCCTAAAGCGTTGTTGTGTTGCTGGAGCTATTGTCTCGATCCACGGGAGAAGGTGTGCAGTGCTACATGTGGAACAGTTAAAAAACACATACATGTTTTTCAGAGCAATAAATACTTTTAATGAGAACATAGAAACATGACTAGAAATGGGCAGGAGTGCAGAAACCATCGAGTGCAAAAAGCATTGAAATACGGTGCATAACATAAAAGTATCGCCAATTGTGCGTGTCAAAACGGCCAAGGAAATTTTGGTGTGGTTTGACCCGGTCCTCATGGCTTTAGGTCCTTTCCTCTAGCTCGTCTCATGGTACGAGTTGGGTATCCGGCACACAACGTGGTATATCATCTAGCTGTTCTCCAGAGCTTTCCTGCATTCTCCTGAGGTGGAGGAAGGCGCAGTTTGGCCAGAAAATGAGTAGTGGAAGTCTGGTAGGCAGATAAGGCGAGGCATTGATGTATTTATACGTCTATCCTTCTCTGGACTATTGCTAACTGGAACTCCCCACTTCTACCACTGATATCATCGTGCCCACCCCCTTCCCTCTGACTCTACCCACTTCCTCCGCTGATACCCTTGGAGCTGCTCACGTTGAACAGTGAGTGCAACCTGCACCCTGTATCGGCTGTGGGCTGCTGTGAGCTAATCCTGACCAGGAGGACTGCATTCATTTCTCTGAGGGGAAAAAAACCTGTGTTGGCCATATACACATGGGTGCTTGCCAAGTACTAGAGAGGAGCTAGCTGGGGTCAAGGACACTGCAGCAGCGGACCGAGTTCAGCAGTCCTCTGGTCCAGGAGGGCTGCTCCACCCTGAATCCGGTGCTGACTGCCCCCCTACTTCTACCATCACCTAACCATGTGGGTGAGTGATGGTGAATGTGATGACTCGATCCTTTTGAGCCATCTTTGGCCATTTGTGTGAAGCTTAACCATGTGTGGCGGCAAGGGTAGGGAGCGTCCGGTTGCTGCATATTGGCCACCACCCCCCCCATCTAGAGTTCAACTGCATTTGTCGATGGGGGGTTTGGTCGCTGTGGGCTTTGCTGCGGGGGCAAGTGGCACTGAATTATTCTGCTCCGAGTCTAATATCCTTGTGGTGTTAGTCACTGCTTCAAGTGGGAGCCATTACTGAAGTGCACCAACTTTTGGAGGACAGGGAGACAGACTATGGCAGCCCCGTGAGCCATTTGGGTGTTCCTCCACGGCACACCCATTTTGCAACTGACTTTTATTTCTGACCTTTGATGAATTTCTCTTACTTTTTTGGATTCTAAACCCATCATCACTATTTTATGAATTTTGGAGACATTATTAGGTTTTGTTAGGTCTTAGGTATTTTATAAGGCTTCTAACAGTACTTTAGTAGCATTGAATGGTTCTATCAGTGAACACTCCTTTTGCATTTGTTATCCTCCTTGAGTGTAATAACTGAGTGGTGCTTATATTATTGACAGGTCATTTTCTTCTGCAGTCAGCCTTGAGTAGAAATAGCCTAAATATGTCCAAACAAAAGGCTGTGAAATCACCATTGCATTCACAGCCGGGGAAGAGAGCCTCTGTCACATCCTCACACATTGAGGAAGCAAATGCTATGTTAAAATAGATTGCTTCCTTATTGTATGACATGGAGCTGGTGATCCTTTCTCCTCCTGCAGCATGACGGGTAGGGACTGTGAGGGGTAATAATCCTGCCAGGAAAGAGAGAGGCGGGAAGAAAATCCTACTGTAGTGTTGCCAAATTGTGCTTTGGCAGATAAAGGGGATCATGCTACAATAGGGTGTGTGAGGGAGATAAGTGAAAGTTCTATTCTGCCAACACCTACACCCAATGCTAAGGTCCTATGCCCCTTGGAAACTATGCAAAAACTAGCAAGGGACAGCATGATTATGTAGAAAACCCCCTTACCACTCCTGGTGGCAGTAGGAAAAATATTGCAGGGGTATGAGGTTACAAAACCCCTGGTTTAGCTGGAGGGAAAAATATATAGTATTCCAGTAGAGTTTAATGACCCTCCCAAGGCAAGTGAGGATACCCCAGGCAGTGTTTTGCAGCCTGCATGCTGTAAGGGCACAACTCATTTGCTTGCCCCCTTGAATACTGCAATCACTACCCTGACCTGTAACAAGTTTGATTTACTTATTAATTTGGATGAATCATCATACAGCCCTACACCAACACTCAATATCACACTCAATGATGGAAGGTGGCTAAATGGGCCACTTGAGCTACCCAAGCGATGCTTGGTTTCAGTCCAAGTCCCGGATTCAAATTGCCATAACTGCACTAATTGTTTACATATGGAGTTGTTAGTTTGAACAACCCAGTTTGACCTCTCGTCATTATCTAGAGAGATCCAGAACCTGAAAGGTGTTGTAAAGACACTGGTGGAGGGCCAGATCCTAATGGAGGAAAGCAGGAAGGCCTCTATAAGGGTGAATGTGACCAGTGTACAAGCAACTACTCCAAACATTCCGCAAGTTGCCCTGGAAAAACCCAAAGGCCCGGCTGGAGACGGTTTGGCTAACATAGTGCATGTGATCAAAGCCCACAAACTAAGAAACCCTAATAACAGAGTGCATGCTGCTTGGTTGATTGATTGATTGTTTATTTACTATGTGCTTCTACACAAGTGTTTTAAAGCGCAAACTCACATGGAAGGGGAAGACATAGGGAAGACAAGACAAGCGATCTTACTAGGCAACGTACATTCAGATCATGCAGGATAACAGAACAGTAAGTGCATGGGGGGCAATAGGAACCAAGTGCACCCAGTCCCATCAGAACATGGGTTCAGTGCAGAGAGAACCCACTCTCATGGAGGTGTGACCAAAGTGCAGTAATGCTGCGGCAAGTGCAACTCCTGTGGGCAAGTGTAGGAGACTGGTGTGGAAGCTTCAGTGATATCATCAGCTCAGAGACTATAACGTGGTAAATATGCATTGTCTGTCTATTAGTCAGCGCAAGTGTTCCCCTAGATTGTGATACTATTGCTCCGTTCATACACTAAATGCAAGGGTTCATGAACAGTGTCAGCATTAGAATTACAGGTTGCAATACCTCTGGCTTTGTGCACCACCAGAGGTATTAGGAGCTGTGGGCTGATGATATTGTGGAACGCACAAAAACAGCCTGCAAATACAAATCACAAATTCACTGAGACATACCAGATGCATCACGGCGTATGAGAACCATATATGGTTAACTATTCACCATAATATGAACAAAAGGCCTTGAAGACGACCAAGGTCGAAACACGTGTCAGCTGACCACCACATTTTGTTTTTGATAATAAAGAAAAATCTTTTTCTTGGGAGGAAACCATCTAAGGCCATTTTTTGAACCTGGTTACCTTCTTTAGGGATTCTGATGAGGGGATCATGGTTATCATCCACATGCATAAGGTGGGGGTGATCTTTTCAAAATCTGTAAAAGTCATAGGGAAACGGGCTGTCCATAAGAACCCCTTGTATGATGGGGATTGTTGCAGAGCAAAGTCAGTTGTGATAGCCGAAGTAAGCAAAGTCTCTATAGGGGGGATTTCACCTGTCCGTGAAACACAAAAAAAGAATTCACAGCTTATGAAATCAAAAAAATCAGAGTATGGTGAAGCCCTTTGGGCCTCCCTGATGGACGCTATAAAAAATTGTGAAACTATAGGGTCATTCCGAGTTTGGAGGCAGCCATGGTGCTGTTAGCACAATGGCTGCCTCAAAACTCGGGTCCGGGTCTGTGGTGTCAGAATGGGGACTTCCCGGGACATTCCAACCTATGCGGACCCAGTAAATCCCCATTCCCATAGGGCTCAATGGGAATGGGGAAGGAGCTAATAACGGGCCCGCAAATTGTGGGCCCGTTATTAGCTCCATGGTCCCTTAACGGGTCCCGCTAAGGCCGGCTGGTAAAACCAGCTGGCCCTGGTGGGACCGCTAAGGGACCTTGTAACAGGGCGGTAGGGGGTTAACGGCACCGGCATCCTTACCAGTGCCGTTAACCCCCTACCGCTAGGATCAGAATGACCCCCTATGACTTTTGGGGAATTAGCAGCAGTGGGCAACCGCAAATGCAAAATATAACGCAGGGGACGATCTCCGAAGACACCTGGGTTGTTTACTTTGGAACATTTCAAAAAGAGAATAGGAGTTGGGAGGTGGTTATTCCCAATGAAAAATCCATAGACAAAGTGCTAATACTCAATGAGACAGAGATAAAAACAGCATTGTGTTCCCAAATTAAGGGAAAAGCCCCAGGGTCCGACATGACCCCAGTCGACTTTTTTTGCCACCAAACCCCTGATATGGGTCCCCTACTTGACCAAACTGTTTAATGAAGTCTTACCTACCGGAAGAGTACCAATGTCCTGGACTGAGGCAATCATCGTCTCAGTTTTCAAGAAGCGGGACAGGCACCATCCAGCCAATTATAGGCTATCTCCCTTCTTGATGCTGGGGGGGAACATTTTAGCAAAAACATCGCTGGTCCATTTGGAAACATAGGTTGTTGAGAGTGGTGCCCTGAACAACTTCCAGTAAGGGTTCTAAAGGGGTTTCAGTAATCTATACCAGTCACTAAAGTATGTCTTTGCATTGCGATAAGTAGGCCGAGTTAAGGAAAATAGCTATTTACTCAGTCTTTATAGACCTTAGGACGGCCTTCAACACTGTTCCTAGAGCCAGATTGTGGACTATTTTGTCAAACCTGGGTATTTCCCCACCCCTACACTAGTTGACACAATGTACCCCAAATTAAATAGACCTTTTTGTAAAATTACTTCGATTTTTAAGCCTGTTATCACAAAATGTGGTAGTTAAAATATTTCAGGTGCAGGGGAGGCATAGATCAATGTTGGCATCTAGGCTGTTGTCAATACAAAAACAGGCAGAAAGTTCCCAATTAGGGAACTTGCGTCCCCTGCACACTATCCTAAGGCCTAATAAAAGACAAACAATTGGGAGTCAGTGATAAGTGGTTAAGAGATTCCTATGAAGGGAGCCAATAGCGTCTGTTTGTTTTGTCCAACTTTGGTCTGTTAATGTGACACATTTTTCAATTATTCAAGATAAACAATACATGTACATAAATCACATGAGGCTGTAGTTCATAACAAATACATTTAATTTTCAAGTTGTCCAACACATTTTGATTTATTCACTCTTCATCAGGGCTTTCTTAATCATGTTTCTCTACAAAGAAATCCAAACAATGAAAGTACTGTCAAACTTATTATCTGTTACTCAAACCATAACAATTAGATCATTGCATTATATGAATTCAAACACTTAATAATTTACAAAAAGGAAAAAGACCAAAGAAACTGAGTGAGCAATCCGATCAGTTCATCAAAGCATATACATAAGTTAGAGCTCTTCTCAAAGGTACCACATAATTAGGTTTATGTTTGTCATATGTCCAAGGAGGAGAAAAAGGAGAAAAGGTTATAAGAGATGTTGCATGGTACCCCTTCTGGGGGACATAGTACCTTCGAGTGTTGGTGTCATGGTCACATGGGGTAACCATGTGACCATGTTAATAAAAGAGACGAGCCACTTTCGGCTCGGCAGTCCATGTGATCCTGACTCCGGTGTCGTCTCTGCAAAGCACCATGCTGGTGCAACACTGCATGCTGTGGGCCCAAGGACGGGGCCCAGCACGAGGACAGTGCCCCTGCTGGGCAACACCATCCTTTGAGTATTTGGTGGCTATGTGAACATGGCTAGCGGGGTGACCCCGGCCTGGGTGACCCCAGAGACGGGGCTGCTGGGTGCCCCCAGCCACGTGGATTGCTCCGGTGATCCCCACTCCTTTGTCTGCTGCGTGAGCACAGAACTGATGGTCCGTGTTGGGTGCTCCCCACGTGCACAGGGTCCCGCCCCATAACAATGAGGACAAGAGAGAAAGGGTTCCGCGTGCCCGTAGTTTGGTGAGCAGCTGCCCTTCCCCCAGCCCACAAGAGCGAGGAAGCGAGCGTCATCAGCCGTGTGAAGGGGAAGGTTGGTCTGGGCCTCAGCCCCGTGAGGAGGAGCGCTGCCCACTCGGCTCCTGCAGCAAGGACATGCTGAGCAGCCATCTGCCGCGTGAAGGAAGACTTCCTTGCGGCCTCGGCTGCAACGTTGAAGGAAGAGGTATCCGCCGCAAGGGGGAGGGTTTGGTTGCCCGCCCCTGAGGCGGGCCCACCCCACCGTCGTGGGGGAAGAAAAGATGCAGCCGCGGGAGGAGGAGCTGCTGCCCCCTCCCCCTGTGTGAAGGTAGATTGATCTGCGGTGTCGGCTGCACCGTGAAGGTGGCATTGGCCACGTGAGTTGCTTCCCCCCCCCGTGAGGAGGAGGACTGCCAAGGTGGCCCCAGCCCACCCCCATGAAGAGTGGAGAGGTCCGGCGCGTGAGCCGTGGTGGAGAGAAGCTGCCCCTCCCTGCCAGCGAGCCACGCAGCATGGAGCAGCTACACACGGCATCCACCAAGTCGAGAGGTGAGCTTCCCCTCCCCCCACATGCCCGCTGGCACCACTGTCTGACGGCTGCAGGGAAAGCGGCATGAGCCGGAGTGTCAGGAGCCATGCAGCAGTGTTCTCCGCCCCTCCCCCTGGAGAAATAAGAAAGGCTCCGGGGAGATACAAAAAAAAAATCTGTGCGCTCCATGCCGGCGCTGCCCGCATGCCCCAAAGTGTTCCTTGGGCCCATGTTTGGTGTGCATGGTGCCAAAACGAGAGGCTAAGAGTGAGAAAATGCCACATGCTGCCTCATGTGCAAAGTGCCTATACAACCCTTTGGCCCATTACAGATCCCAAGCCCAATCAGCGCTAAAGAGGTGCAGGGGCCACCATACAGCTGAGGCGGCCCCCAAGGATAAGGCGGGCCCATCACCATCTGGTCCCGGGGTCCAGAGTACATGCCCCATACTGGAGCGAACAAAGGGCATGTATGGGTGCATGTGCCACACAAAATAACTAAAGTGCTGGCAGGTCGGGGGTGCCGGCAAGAAGGATGCCGCATTGTCCTGTGGCCCCCACAGCAGGAAGGGACGGGACCATAGAACCAGTACTGCCCATCAGCCCACAATCCCATTGGCCCAGACACCTTGTCAACAGTGCCAGGGAAAAGGAGGGGAAGTGAATGGAGCGGTTGTCAGACTACCGCCAACACTGCGGCACCAGTGCCATCATGCTTGCAGCCCCACAGTGCAAGGAGAATAAAAAGGGATGGGTTGCAGCTCTCACTGGTGTTGTTGTGCACCCTCCTGGGTTTGCGGCTCAAGCACCCAAACACCGGTGTCTTCCTGCCACCTGCCCCCATGAGGAAAAGAAGTTCAATGAGTGGCCTGCCGCTGTGTCCCCGGAGCCCCATCACAGGTGCCCCCCCCCAAGACTGTGGACTTTCGCCAATGTGGCCCCTAGGCCTCCCCAGGTGTGGCTTTGCCGGCCACATCACAGGTGCCCCCCTAATACTGTGGACCTTCGCCGATGTGGCCCCTGGGCCTCCCCAGGTGCGGCTTTGTTGGCCTTCTTGACTGTGGTGTGACTGTCCAAAATGAGCATTGGTGAGGACAAAAACTGGGTTCCTGCAGCTCCATGAGTGTGTAAGATGGTCATCATTGTTGACATCCCCATGAAGACTGGGAGCCTGCGGAGACGGAGTTGCTTAAAATGGCCCAGTCGGTGGGCTATGTAATGTGGTGTACATCCGTATATATGGAATGCTTTGTGTGGTGCCAGTAGCTCTCATTGGTGCCCTTTAGTGACAGTAAAACCACTCACCCAGGTTAATAAAGGGTGTGAAATTTAGAAGAGTGGTGGTATTAGTATTAGTGTGTAGTTGTGGTGTGGTTATGGGTGGGGGTCTGTTTTGTTGTTATGAAAAAGGAGGAGGGTTGCATGACACCCCTTCAGGAGACATGGTACCTTCGAGTGTTGGTGTCATGGTCACATGGGGTAACCATGTGACCATGTTAATAAAAGAGACGAGCCACTTCCGGCTCAGCAGTCTATGTGATCCTGACTCTGGTGTCGTCGCTGCAAAGCACCATGCCGGTGCAACACTGCGTGCTGTGTTACCAAGGACGGGGCCCAGCACGAGGACGGTGCCCCTGCTGGGAAACACCATCCCTTGAGTATTTGGTGGCTATGTGAACATGGCTAGCGGGGTGACCCCAGAGCCGGGGCTGCCGTTTGCTGGGTGCCCCCAGCCACGTGGGTTGCTCCGGTGCTTCAGAGCGAGTGGGGTGATCCCCACTCCTTTGTCTGCTGCGTGAGTGCAGCACTGATGGTCCATGTCGGGTGCTCCCCACACGCACAGGCGCCCGCCCGGTGAACAGGACTGGGTCCCTTATAAGAGATGTCAGTGGAATACATCTCACAATTGGTTATACTTTAGTTTTGTGAGAATAACAATTATTTCGCCTTTATATAGGTAAGTGGCCTTAACAGAAAGATAGTCCATCTCCTTAAACTAATCTATGCACAGGTAGTTAAAGAGTTAACGTATTTGTTAGCTACAAATTACACCCTAATATACAAAAGAGCACTAGGTTCAGAAGAGCACGGGGTACAAAAGTGTACGTGTCCAGCTCACCTGAGGTCTAGCAGTGGGCTGCGCGCTGCTGTAAAGAGGTGTCTAAAAAATGCCCTTCCTGGAATGGAGAGAGCACGTTAAGTAATGGTCAAAAAAAATAATTAAATAGAAGTAACGCTATCAAAGCGTGAATAATGGTGTCAAAAAATACTTACACTGTGTAAGTGGATTACAGCGTATGCTTCCTATCCAAATCGGTCTGTGCGGTAAAACATCTTGCAAGTGACAGAACCTCTTCAGCATCTATGCGGTCAAGTGGACTCTGAAATGAGGGTTGGCAAGGTCACCATTAGGTCACTGATGTTAAATGCTAGAGATTAGAAAGATTAAAAAGCTGAACACTAGCACTGCAGTATGTACAGTCGGCTAGCTTTGCTCTGCATAGTTTAAATCAAAAGCAAGTGTTCCCGCTTGTAATGATATTTGCAGCAACTTCCCAGTCAGATTTGTAAATTCTTGGGCGTTCAGTCAGATTGCTAGATCAATAGAAATTTAACATCAGATGTGTCGAATAGTCCCGGATACTTAAACGTAATGGATACAATGTAAAAAAGGTGCTCTTACATGCTAATGCGAAAAGCCCTGCATCCACTTGAAGACAGCACAGGGTTCCATTGCATGGATCGCTTGTCCATATGTTTACACAGACCACTGAAGTAGTTAAAACTACTAATGCCGTCCTTGTGTGATGACGTCACCAAGCAATAACGTGTGTGACCTCATATGTCAACAAGGAATGTTTTTTGAAATAATATAAAATGTGCAACTTTATTGAGTGTCTAAGTCGGTTGGAAAAGTATAAATGATGGGGGTATTGCCACTATTGTAAGTAGGTGAAGATTGCTAAATTATTTGTCACAATGCAAATAAAAGGGACAACACTCTTTATTGTAAAACGAAAAACGTATAAAAAATGTGTCCCCCAGAAGAGCAACAGGCTGTCCTACTGCCATACCCGTGATGGATCAAGACAATGATTTTAGTTTAAGAGTGTCATCTTATGAGGCGATTGTCTTAAATGAGGGGGCTGGAGGTACTGAATTAAACTACACACACAATATCAATAACTCCTTAGGACAGATCTAAATAGTGCATGCTCATAGGGTTTCTGCTAGCTCACAATTGAGCTCTAATAACAAATTGTGATCTGGGTATAAATACTATAGGGTCTGAAAGTATTTTCGAGTGTCAAATGCTTAGGTACAAATAACAACTTCATGCAATCTTTCTCTACTGTCTCAACTAATGAGCTCACAATCTCATAGTTGTCACGTATATGCATTCAGTCTGGCCAGGTCCTGGACTCATCTCGATACATTATTCAGGTAAAAAAACACACAGAGTTACCCTGGTTAATGCATGGAGTTATATCACAGGGGTTGTAAACAATTCCAAAAATGTCAAAGCCAATATTCAAAAGGCAATCTTTCTCTACTGTCTCAACTAATGAGCTCACATCCTCATAGTTGTCATGTATATACATTCAGTGTGGCCTAGTCCTCGACTCATCTTGTTACATTATTAGGGTAAAAAAACAAACACAGGCATTGTAAACAATTCCAAAAATGTAAAAGCCAATATTCAAAAGATTGCAAAACACTTTGAAGGTTAAAAGAACTCTGCACGGTGTGATGATTAGGATTCACATCACCATCCAAGTGTGTATTAAGTCAATCTGTGTGTCTTCTAAATGAGAAGGCATAGATTTTTTAAACCGATAGTCTGAAGTGAATCGCTACAGGTGATTCACCTACCGACCGTCACTACGCATTAGACGTGCTGTTGCTTAAGACTTTCTCACACTAGATCTTGTTGATACAACACTGGTGTTTAAATCACAGCAATGTAACGTAATTAGATTACTAATTCAACTGTCACAAATTGAGTTCTCCATCGGCCAAGGGCACCGGTCGTCTTTAATTAATACACTCCCATCACGTGTGTTTTTAAAGAAAAGGTCCCAAATAGTAGTCTTTGTTAATGCCATGTGGGGCCATAGCATCCAGTCTGTGGATCCAATATATTTCCCTTTGTGACAGCCTCTTGGCTAAGTTTCCACCCCTGGGTAAAGGGTGTAGTACTTCCAATATTCTGAATGTTAACTGGCAGATGGTATGGCGGTTTTCATGGAAGTGTATGTACACTGGAGATTTGTTGTTGGCTGGTCTTATGCTGGATTTATGCTCCGTCCATCGTTCTTTTGCCCTTACCCACATAGTACTTCCCACAAGGGCATCGTATGGCATAGATAAGGTTTTTACTGTTGCATGTCTCAAAGTGTTTAAGGGGAATTTTTTTGCCTGTGTTCGGGTGCCTGATATAGTCTCCTTTGATGATGCTGGTACAGTGCTGGCAATTCAGACACGCAAAGGTACCACGTTGTGGTTTGGCTCTAGTGTTCTGTCCAATGGTTATAGGTCTTTCTGCTCGCATCAGTGTGTCTCGAAAATGTTTTCCTCATTTATAAGCCAGCATTGGAGGTTCAGGGAAGAGTTTATTCAAATTAGGATCTTCTTTGATTAAATTCCAAATATTCAGGATGATTCTTTAAAACTGAAAACTCTGGCTTGAAAATTTCAAAGTATGTATCAATTTGGAACCTTCCTTCCTTTGATTGCCTTTGAGCAATGTGTTCCGTTGCAATGTTTCTGTTCTGGTGATGGCTTTGGTAAAGGTGTTATCAAGGAAACCATGCCTGGTGAATCTATTCCGCATGGTGTCATATTCCTGTTGTAGATTTTCTGTTTCTGAAGTGATTCTCTTCAATCTCAAAAGCTGACTAAAGAACATTTTTATTAATTTTTATTAATTCCTCCAAGAATTTGAAGAAAGTGGGATGTATCCTTCAGGTAGGTTGGCGTGGCCTGGACTAGGGGTTGTAGTGCTTGTCGAAATAGATAGCCAGCGGATGAAAGATGTTGTCCGTCCCGGTGACAATATGTCTAAATGGAGGTTTAGATATGCTTTCATGAATTTTCAGTAACGCATAAAATACTGGGGTTACCGGGAATTTGTTCATCAGAAATTCACTTGTCTTTTCCGAGATTCAATCCAATCCATGTGCTTTATCAATAGTGTTCTGGATAATTTCCTTAATATCCGTCATTGGCTCTTTATCTGGTACTAGATAAGTCATTTGGTCTGAAAGTAATGAGAGGCAACCCTTGTTGTAGAAAGATGTATCGATGAGGACAAGAGCTCCACCTTTATCCGCCTGTTTCAATGTTTCAATGTTATTGTAGAATCATCTGCTAGTTCCTTAATTCAACTGGTGCCTCCTGATGTTACTTTTATATACCGAGTCGTACTTCAGTCATCTCAAATCTTTGGTCATCTTCAATTTAAACATGTTAATGAGGGAATGATTAACCTGTGGATGGAGGGTGCTTTTGGTCTTCATTTCTAGATATTTGTGAGTTTTGGCTTCTCCTGTTGTTTCACTGATATTATCAAAAAAGACTTTAAGATACATTTTTCTAACAAGTTTTAAAAGGTTAACCTCTTCTTCAAACAAAGGGGTGTTGTGTGTGGCGATAAAGGAAATCCCTAAATTTAGTGTGTCCACTTGTGCTTTCATCAATACTTTAGAAGAGATGTTGAGTACCAATAAATCTTTTATTTGTTCTTCTGTCGAGGTTTTCTTTTTCCCTCGTCTGGGCTTGGTTCACCTAAAAAAGGGGTTTGTGTTGTTGGAATTTTTCTTATTGCACGAGATTGCTATGGTTCAATTTCTTCAACTTGAACGATTTCAGGTAAGTTAGCTGATTCAGAGTTGGTAATATTGGCTTCTCCGCTCGTGATGTCGCTGCTGTCAGTGTTGTTTTTAGTGGGAGGTTGTCTTGCAGGTCAAGTAGGTGGTGGTCTTGCGTTGTTATAAAATTCTTGCCACGTATATACTATACCCCTCCCAGAGCCATTATGTTACTATACCATGTGAATCGGGCTAGGGTGCGGTATGGCATGGGTGGCACTTTATATAGTAAAGTGAACATCGAGATAGGAGTTCGCCAAGGATGTGTCTTAGCACGCATTCTGTTTTGCTTATTTATAAACGGTGTTATCTGTGAGCTTTTGTCTCTGTCTACAGATGCCCCTACACTGGCTCATAATAAAATCCCGGTTTTGCACCAGCTGGATATTTTTTCTAGTTTTTGAGACAAAAATGGCTTGACAATAAACACTAATAAAATCAAGGCCATGGTCTTCAAGGGTGTGCCGGGGAAAAGCATCCAAAACTTGATCTGGCCCTAAATGGGTCACAGATTGAGTAGGTAAAAAAGTATGACTGCCTGGTTATAAGAGTGCATGATGACTGTTTGTGGGGTGAACAATCCAAAAAGGCAGAGTTGAGTTTGGCTAGATATGGTGGTTCCATAGCCAATTTTGTAAAATCTCATGGGGGTGGGGTTATTTGTGTGGCTCTTGAGGCTGATAAGGCCGAGGCCATGCACGCTGCTGTTTATGGTGCCGAACTATGGGGATGGACTAATGTTGCACAACTATCTGTGGGAGAGAACCGCTTTCTTAAAAATGTACTGGGGCTTCCATCAAGTGCTCTGACTTTCCAGATCCTTTTGGAACTGGATTTTCAGTCTATTAGACAAACATGCAGAGTTAAGCCACTCCTGCAATGGATTAGATTGCAGAAAAATGTGAACATTTTAAAATACTGCTAAGCCCTAAAAGATGTAATGGACAAGGAGGGTAGACTATCACTCCCCTCGGTGAGGCACGTAAAGTCTGAGTTGCTCCTACTGAACCTTTAAGAGCTCTGGGCCCATCCCATGTCTATTATACTAACCTCAAAAGACAACATTCTGCATGCCCTCAAGGGGGTAAGAATGAAGGAGATAGTAGAGAGATCAGGCACATCATTGCAGTTAAGTAACTACTGGTTCCTTAAACAGGTACAGGGCCACAAAGAATTTCTTGATGTTATGAGTCCTAAGGCAATGCACTCTCTCTTTCTTAAAGCCCAATTAGGCATTTTACCTTTGGCATCTGTTAAATCAAAATGGAATGCCAATGTCCTTTTTGCCCAGGGGTTAGGGAAGATCGAGTTCACTTCCTGTTCCTTTGTCCCATGTATAAGGATCTTAGAAACATGTCATTAAGGCATCTTTTTCTTCAGCTACAGGTTACAGCTGTGGCTGGGGCGCACACGCTTTGCTTGGGCGCTAAGGTTCCCTTGGCTACGTGAACGTTATTTATTTATTTATTTCTCATTTATACCGCGCCGTAGCCCGCAGGCATCAGGGTGCCAAACATAAACACAAAGGACTCTAAACATACAGGCCACAGGATGACATGATTCATAGTTATTAGAGATGGGGGCAGGTATTAACCCTAGGGGATGGGGGGTTATCTGAACAACTGTGTCTTGAGATTCTTTCTGTAAATCCTGTAGGAGTACTCAAGTCTCATTTGTTGTGGAAGGTTAATCCCTGCGATGACAACTTAAATTTGTGGAAGACTTTGCCCTGTCCATTTGTTTTCCTAAACCTAGTGATTACTAATTGGTCTTGGGCTTCCGATCTGAGGGTACGACCAGGCACATAAGCGATCAACTTTGTTTTGAGGTAGGCAGTGGCTTTCCCATGTATACACCTGTGAGCCAAAGTCAAGGCTTTGAATTGAATTCTGTCCTCTACGGATAGCCAGTGCAGGTTTCTTCTGTCTTCACTGATGTGTTCTGTTTTCCTTTTTTTCTTTTATGATTCTCACAGCACCGTTTTGGATTTTTTGGCATTTTGTAATATGCCCTTGGTTAGCCCCCAGCAGGAGTGTGTTTCCATAGTCCAATCAGGACAGGATTATTGCTCTTGCAACTGTGGCACAGTTCTCCTCGCTCAAGTAGGGACGTATTCTGTGTAAAAGTCTTAGGTAGTAGGTGCAGTTCTTATTAAGTTGCATAACCTGTACTTCTGTGCTCAGTGAAGCTTCCATATACATCCCCAGTGTCTTAACTTTGTTTACGACTGTGATTTGAGAGTCGTTAATGTGTAAAAACTCATATTGTCGGTTTACTTTGGCCTGAGCTTGGTTTTTCCCAAATATCATTAGTTCTGTCTTCTTGGCATTTAGACATAACCAATTGTTGTCACCCATATTTCAATGAGTTTGTAAAGCTTCTAGACCTTAACACTGACAATGGAGTAGTCACCGCTTAGTTCTATGACCAGCTGGATATCATCGGCATAGTTGGTAAAAAATACACTGATTTTCTCAAGGACTATACAGAGGAACCTAATGGTCTCTTCAAATGATAAACTATCTGCCCAGTGAGCCTTTGATTTCCTATCCGAGAGGATTGATGTAAGCCAATCAATTGCCTCTTTAGAGCAGTTTGCTTTGTTTAAGCTGGTTGTGATCCATCAAATCGAATGCTGCACCAAGATCGAGTAGCATGAGTAGCCCTGTTTTCCCATTCTCCACTATGCTCAGCATGTGCGACTGGAGATCAAGCATTGCCGTTTCGGTACTATATGCCACACGGAATCTGGACTGTTGACTATGGAGGATCTCATTGGCTTCCACAAATGCCTGACTTTGATTGGTGGCGATTCTGTCCGGTACTTTTAGTATGATGTTACAATTTGTAATTGGTCTTAGATTACCGGGGTCACTTTGGTCCAGTTCAGGATTTTTTACCAGGGGTTTAAGCATGACTGATTTGATGTCAACTGGTACATGGCCATCCCGGAAAGAGGCATTCACCATCTTGTTGAGTAGGGGGGCAAGGATATTTGTATTCTTTAGTATAAGTTTAGGTGGAATAATATTTTCAGCATATGTGTTGGGTTTAATTGATTTTAAATTTTTTATGATTTCTTCAGTCGTGATTTTGTGGAACTTAAATGGTTCTTGTTTTAGTGGAGCGTTGTTGGCCGTCTCTTAATACGTCCCGGGCTTTCCTGATTTCTTCTGTAAAGGCTTTTTGAACTTTGTCAGTCTTCACGAGACAGTGAGATAGGAGGACTAACGCCTTTGTTTTTTTCTATTGCTTTAAGAATTTCAAACAGTTTACTGATTGAGTTTTCAGCTGATTTTATTTGTTTGTTGAAATTATTCTTTTTTGTGTCACTGATGCATGTCCTATAAACTTTTTCACTTTCTTTCCACTTGGCTTTGTGGACATGTGCAGGTTTTTTTTTTGCCATTTGTCCTCCTTTCTCCTTTTTTCCCTTTTCAGCTCAGCTAAAATTGTGTTTTACCATTTCTGATGGTTATTGTTGGGTCTTACAAGTTTGTTTTTAAGAGGTGCCTTTAGCTCCACTAATTGTTTTGCCTGAGATATGAAATCTGCGATCAGTTTGTCGCATGAGTCATCCTCCTTGGATTCTTTTAATATTCTCTCAATGCATTGTTTTTCGATGTTGTGGTTGAATTTTCTTATAATTCCTGCTGCTGTTTATTTTTGGCACGTTACCAATATTGTTCTTACTAGGAGTATTTATGGTCAAAATAAATGTGACTGTGAAGTGGTCAGGCCAGATAAATGGTTTGGTTTCGAATCCACTTGTCTCCAGGTTATCTGTGATTATCCGATCTAATTGGTTTCCGTTTTCCATAGTTGGGTCGGAATTCAGGACCCTGAAATCAATGTTATTTAGGGTCTTTTCCAGGTGAGTTGCCTCCTTGTCTTTTGTGTTCCCATAGAATCTATTGAAATCTCCAAGAACTACTGTGGACATATTACTACCCTTCAGTGTGTTCAGTTGTTGGGTAATATCCTCGTTAAAGTCAGTAGTAAGAGACCGGGATCTCTATAATACTATGAAGTTCATACAGCTATTTGCTGTGGGGTTGTGTTTGAGGTGCAAAACTTTGCAACCTGCACTTGTGGTTGAGGACGAGAACATGCGGATGGTCTCTCTAACGATCATGTTGGATTGGTTTCTCTTTCAGGCCTAGAGAAGAACAAAGCAGAGCAATCTTCTCCCACAAGATCAATAATTGTGTTGTATGGTGTGTCTAATTGATAATACAATGGGCCTCCTCATTATTCCACACACTATGGCACGCACAAACAGCATCCCTGACCTCGTAGATACATTTATTGGCATCACTTCTGCTCCTCCCGTCCCAAATCTTGGTACCCCCCTAGCATGTCTCCCCCTTATCTCTCTGGGAACCCAGGTGCCCATGATTGACGTGACCGGGGCACCACTCTTATGTTTGAATTTCATGTATTTATTGATCCCTAGAATTTGGTGCAAGTTCAAATAGGGTGACCGCTCTTTGAGTGAGGGCAGTAGTGCTGTAAATCTTCACCAGGCTGCTTGGCATCTCAGAACCTCATGCCATGATTACCTGAATTTAACTTTCAAAAGGTGCATCCCTACTCTTCCTGCCTGGATCCAACATACTTCTCCCCTTTCCTCTGAGCTCTGCAACTGGACCCAATTAACTGTTTTCAGCACAGCCCAGCTGCCCATGAGCTTGGCAACGTAACTTATCTACTGGGAGGAAGGAAGGGGAACTTGTCTCAGGAATAACTGGACTGAGCTGCATCTCCACATTGAGCCTGTGTCTCATACTTTCAAAAATGCATACCCTAAAATCCAACATGGCTGAACTTTTGCTACCCCTAGCCCTTGGACCTTGCCTTTACTGCAACACTTCTCTGAGTCCATCTCAGACCCCTAACTATTTCAGTGACCTACTCACACATCCCTGAAAACATAACACCGTCCACTGTAGCTAAATACAAAATACATCACCCTATCTTTAACCTCTGCAACTGCACTGTGAATGCATTGTTGCACTTTCTGTTTGGCTATATGATGTTTCCAATATGTGTCAAAGCTAACTTTAAATGGATACATGCAAATTCTGCTAGGCCCAATGAGAACATCTATCACTAGGACACCTGCTAATACATTTTTTGCAGTCTGAATCGCTTCACCTGACTAGGCCATTGCACTTGCATCCCAAGACAAAGAGGGGTTGTTTCATGTTGGTGTGGTTAGAAAACAGATAGCTGTAGAATAACTGAGACTGAGAAGCACTGACAAGTGCTGTGTTACAAATGCTGTTGACTATATTGCAAGTAATGTTTTTCTCTCCTCAAACATTGCAGCCACACGCTAACGTACAGCCCCAAAATAAGGCTCTCAGGATCTCCCACACGGTGCAGCCATCATCTATGCTACTCTGTTTTTTTTACCGTGTGCATCCACCCACTAAATTTCTCAGGATCTTCCACAGGGTGCAGCCACCCCTTAATGTTCTTGGGCTCTTTCATAGGGCACAACCCTCCACTAAGGGTCTTATCCTTTTGTGCAGGGCACAGCCCCAACTAAGGTTCTAAGGCTCTCTCATAGGGTGCAATCATCCACTACATTTCTCAAGCTCTCCTACAAAGAAGTGCCTACATTTATGTATCTCTTCCACACAATACTAACACTCTTGGGGGAGGGGATTCTCCCTTTTAGGACAGTCCCAACCCCCATAAGTGCTTCATTCCACCCCCCTGCACATGACCCTACAGAAGGGAAGGGTGACGGAACTACATATTCTTCCTCAATTTGCCTGATATCACCACATGGACAATCTTCCTTCAGCTAAAGGACAACCTACAAGAAAGTCAGTAGTCCCCTCTATGCCAAGTTATGTAGTACCAGCAGTCATGGCCAAAGACAGCGGTACACCACCCCTAACTGCATTTTGGGGGTGGCACCAACAACAGGGGCTTGCTGTTGGTCATAGGTGTATGTGACACTGGTGTCCATTTTGCAGCCTGAGTAGGTGTGACATTTTGCCACAAACTGTACAATGATATGATATGATATGATATATTTTATTTATATTGTGCCCATACACAAGTGTTGCAAGGCATGAGAAGGCAAGTCTTGGTTACAAGGGAGGACAAGAACAAACAATCTTACTAGGCCCAGTGACATGGAGAACGTGTAAGTGGAGGGGAGAGGGAGGGGAGAAAGTGCACAGGGGAAGGGGAGGAGTGGGAAGTGCTAAACATGTAATCAAAACAACAACAGGTAGGGCTCAAGTAGGAAGGTATTTCTGAATGGAGACTTAAATGTATTTCAGACCCAGACCCCAGAAGGCCTTGTGGACAATGCAATAGGTCTTCAACTTTATTCTTGCAGCCACTGGGAGCAAATGAAAATATTTCAGGGATGGAGAGATAAGATCCCTGGGCTTGAGGACAAGGACAAGTCTCACAGTCCTGTTCTGAATGAGTTGCAAAGGGCGTACAGTAATAGCAGGCAGATTTAGAAAGAGGCTCTTACAGTAGTCAAGCCTAGATAGAACCAGACCTCTAGAGACAGTGAGCTTCTGGATTGCAGACAGACAGTCAGACATGAGAGAGGGAGAAGAGGTGACAGAGGGGAGGCTGAAAACGAGCTTGGTGTTGTCTGCATAGCACTGAACGTTGGAGCAAAGAGCAGAAATGCGATGGGCGAGGGGTTCCCAGTATTGGTTGAACAGCCAGGAAGCGAGGTTAGAACCCTTGGGGACACCACAGGCTGAGAGTGAGATAGAGGAAAGGAAGGACCCAAGTTGGACCTGGGAGGGTCCGTTGGAGAGGAAGGAGGTCATCCAGGCCAGGGCTTGATCGGTAATACCCCGGTTATCAAAGAGGCGGTTGACAAGGATGGCATGCTCGACTGCAGATTTTCACGGATGTTCAGGAGAGCAGTTTATGTGCTTCTTGCAGCTCTGAATCAAAACTGATGAAAATGGAGACAACCAGCCAACAGAATCAGAGTGAAGATTCAACTGGGAGAAGGCCAGCTTTTCGAGGAGTTTGCCCAGTTAAGGAGTGGTAGAGAACAGGTGATAATTAGCTGGGCGGGAGGGGTCAGCTCTGGTCAACCAGATCCTTGTGACGGGGACAAAAACATCAAGAGTATCAGAGATAGCAGAGAGGGCAGTGTCGGGGTGAGAGTCAGCAAGAAGAGGAGGCAGGGGAGAAAGTGGCAGCAAAAGTCTCACTGAAACACGCTTCATGGGCCGGATGACTGAGAAGGTAGGTGATGGTGCTGGAGGTGGCTTGGTCTACGGGGCAGAGAGGGAGCGATGGGAGGAACTGAGAAAGTGATCACTCAAGGAGAGAGGAGTGGTGAGAGGTTTGCAGAGGGGGAGGTCAGAGGAGAGGAGAACATCCAGAATGTGCCCTGCTGAGTGAGTCAAACCAGAGATAAGCATAGAGAGAGAGTCACAGAGGTTGCAGAAGAGTCCAGAGGTGGGACACGAAGCATCCAGGTGGATGTTGAGGTCTCCAAGGAGGAGGAGATGAGTGGTCGAGGCTAGGAGGGAGGAGGAGAGGTCAGACCACTTGGAGAGGAAAGAGGTGGTCTGACCGGTTGGATGATAGATAGTAACAATGGTGAGAAATTGGCCAGGACATAGAGAAATTCGACAGACAAGTCATTCGAAGGAGGAGTAGGCCTGCATAAGAATCACAGAGGCAGGAATCCACTCCAGGAAGATCAAGGCTGCACCCCAACTAGGACGGTTGGAGTTCCATGAGGTGGCAGAGTGTTTGACAGCTGAGCAAGAATTGAGAGGGGCAATATGGAGAAGGTTGCCAACCTTAAAAGACTACCGGGTAGGGTTACAATCAGAGGTACTCACTGCAGAGTCCTCAATGTCACTGTTCTGCACCCTGACACTGGTGCACCTAACAGACACTTTGTCTCCCCTACAAACATAAGTCTTCCATGGCTGATCTGGGCTCACAGGGCTGACACCCGGGTGATACCAATTTGGTGCTGTTGTCAGAATTATGAGGCATATGATCCACCATACCCTAACTCAGGTGTGGCTTATCTTAAAATTGTATGTTGCCACCAGGACAATAGATGAATAATTATGAGACTTTCGAACAGATATGTGTATTTTAAATGCATGCCCTGCACTGCTGGGACTCGGTTGTCACTGTAGCTGTCAAATGGGCACGTGTGACCTATGAAACTGCTCTGTGCCACTCGAGAGAAGATGCTACAGATCAAGCTACTAATGCAGCAGGGCACAGTGGTACACTATGCTTTTGACATGAAGTTTACGAAAAGGGGAATCTGATAAACAGCTTTCCCTTCCTGGAATCGCCTGCAACATTAAAGAAAGTAAAGAAAGATAAAAGCTAAAACTGATGTAAAACATGAGAAAATAGCAACAATGAATTGACATATATCGAAATTTAAAAATGTGAAAACTATACAAGAAGGAAATATTAACATCATAGTCGAGGAAAGTAGGGAAAATCTAAAAGAAACCTCATTAATATGAAATAAGGAAAAATGCTTAGAGGTACATTACATGAATGCCTAATTACTATCGGTCAACAATCACTGAATGGTTGTATCAATATTATCACAGGTACTTGAAAAAAAGATGTGTCTACATAATTTGTGTCAATTCGAAAATATGAGGGGGTGAACGTTTGTTAACTAAATTAAAGACATTATGGTGTTCATAGTTGCAGTTGTATTGGGGTTCATTGCTATTTACAATGCTAACTTAGACAGTCTTTAAAAATGAAGTTCCAGGTGCAGAAGGAAAGGTGTCAGCTATATTTCTTTCAATTAATTCGTTTTTGCAACACTCCAGTGACAGAGATCCGCCATCTTTTAGCATCAAAGTACAATTGAACTTCAGACCAATGATCATAGTTTTAACCAATCCTATAAAATGTCAGTAATGAACAAAGACCAGACCAAAATCAAGTTGAACAAATTCACAACATCATTTCCTAATAGTTAATATACTCCTAGTAGCAAACACTCCCTTACCAATTTAAGCATAATTGCAAATATTAGAAACAGACATCAGATCCGAAATACATTACGTTAGAAATCAGCATTTTCAAGATGGCCGCCAATCGTGGGTGCATGATGTTATTGCGTCATTAAAAGCGGCCATTCCACCATTGTTATCATGGCATTCGGACCATCAAGTTGGATCGAACAAAAGCATCAGAATATCTTTACAGTAAGACTGTCTTAAAATAGGAGCCAATCTTTAACTGCAATTAAAAAAGACCAATCCTTGGCCACCACAAAATTAGGGAGCTGTTAGAACATCCCTTTTTTTGACTTTCTCACCCATAATGCTATCCAATGCACACATTGCCAATTAACTTGCCCATAGCAGGGAGCTGTTAGAACACCTCTCTCACTTCCTCAATTGTAATGGCATGCAACGCATACATTTCCATTCAACTTGCTTATACATTACCATAAAAACCAAAAATGCTATGGAATATATACATCTTTAAATCCATATGAGACAAACATAAAAAGTAATAGAGTATTCAAAAATTGTTTTTCAACTGTAGGAATCTATCGCCTGTTCTAACAGAAACAAATTACGAACAAAAGGAGACAACACACACAAATTACCATGCTGTACCATCACTCGGGACAATAAGGGAATATACCCACGTGAGTACACATACTCTATGTATTGAACCACTTTATCTGTCACCAAAAGTGTACAAGTGAACACATCAATGTAACTTTATCTTTCAGGCTAGTCAGTATGCACATTTTACCATCTCCTTAATGGAAATCTAAATTGGGACCACCATTAATACAGCATCATTAAACCAATTGGAGCAATTCTCCTTCTAGAGATCAATTACCTCCTGAAGAACTACCCAAAACCTTGAGTGGGGAAACACATTTCGAGGACTTTTCAACAATAAGGAGTCTTGGCATCAACATATCTAATCAGTTGAATCACACGGATTCTGAATAACCCCCCTTGGGGACTTTAAACCCCCCCTTGGGGACTTCAGATCACCATATTTAAAGTTTGCAAACCCAATTCCCACAACAAAGGATCTATATCACAAGGAAGAATATGTAACAACACACAAGGACTCCTAGCAAAATTCCCCCTCTGGGTTTCAGACCAAAAATCTCAGGGAGATGAAAAATGAACTGACTAACTATTAAGCCTTATCTCTACAAATTTGTGCATCTACTTTTCTTGATAGTGAATTCAACTATACTGTTCTCAGTTTTTTATTATTTGTTACAATGGAAAAGCTTTTTATGTTACATATTAAAATTTGACCTACTTTTGATAACTCAAATTTGAATGAATCGCTTAAATTAGTGGAGAAACGCAACTTTGGGATTAAATAATTTTGATTTTCCATAGCCCATGGCAGCCTCTGAGGAAACCCTTAGTTGCAGCATTTCCATTGGCCAGAATCAAACAAAGTTTTTTTTTTTTCTGTTTATTTACATAGTAACCAAAGAGGGCGCCACCACTGTCCAAAAGGCTGAACGTTTTATATTCAATTAATTGGTTGATTATGTCATTTCAGAAGTTGTCAAACTATATAAAGAGTCCAATTAAGACATGTTATTTCTAAATGATCATGTTGTTCACATTTGAGCTATGTAGAGAAGTAGATATGGTAGAGGATGGGTGAGAGTGCTAATAGCGGGACAGGAGGCAATGCGCAGGTCTTGAAAGCAAGACCACGCTGAGCAAACACAGGTTCGAATCCCGCACCTGTGTTACTTCCACAATGAAACTAGTGCTTAGATACTTACGGCTTATGTGTGCTGTAAATAATTCAAAGTATTATTATTATTTTTTAAATACCTGGGGGGATTCGCATAATTGGATGAAGAATCTGGTGAGAGAAGATCCTAGAGACCAACTAGACCTGTGGGAAACCCAGCAGTTGACTCCAAGCCTACAGGATAGGAACTTTCAACACTTTCCACTGATGAACACTCATTTTAAATATAACTTAATCTTTTTTTCAAAGTATTTAAACCATACTTCCCTCTAGACAGCCTTCTCTTCAAAGTGTTATCACGCCTCTAACTGCTTAGCACTAGTTGCTCCACCAACACTAGCATTATGTGGGGAAAGGAAAAAGTGTTGAATTCTGTCTACACATTTCAGCGACACTACCTACACTCTATCTTAGAACCTGGAGTAAAGTCCTGAATGGGTGCCAGTAGGTACACACTGGAGCTCATTTGTATGCTTTGCGTAATGGGAAACAGCATTGTAAAAGTGTTGTGCAAAGATTTTAAGCTGCTGATTTCCATTTTGGCTCACTTTCGTCCATGGTGGCGAGTAGGGTCGGAATGAATGTAACTTGCATTTCTGCCACCTCCCTTCCTCTCCACCATACACATACTCCCACGTTTGCACTAGCATGAATTTTCATGTCGCCACAAATGCTGGGGATCCCTGTGGAGCCTGCTGGCTCGGACTCCATAGGATCCATTGTAAACGCTTCCTGCCATAAGTACACACCAGGCAGGGTTTACTTCATTTTCACAGTGGAGTAAAAAAGGGCAGGGAATGAGGCAGGTTGCAGTCTTGTATGCCACCTTTTGCCCTGCACATTTGCACTCTGCCATGCAAACAAGCAAGGTTTGGTGGCGGGGACCTGGCTACACTGGAATGCAACCGTACAAGGTCTCCGTCATCAAATTACGCAAAGCTTGAAAATTAGCTCCACTGTATCTCCTTGCATCAGCTACTGGAGGGTCAGGTAAACTGTTGAAGATTCAGGAAAAAAACACAAACGACACTGTATTGGGAAGCCATTGACAACTAATTTCACCCTGGCACGATCCACCCACATGCACTCTTTATAGAAGTGGTCAGGCAACGCTGCCAATAACTTTGCCTCTCACATTTCAACAGATATGCACTTTAGAGCCAACTCCAACCTTAAGCAGACCTGAATTATATCTGGTCCTCCTTAGGGTGGGGGTGCCACATTAACGCTGCAGTGGCACCGAAATATGCTGCTGTCACAGTGTGTCGGACTTCCTTGTGTCTGGCCAGATACCATTTCCTCCCTTTAACATTGAGTGGCAACGATCAGAGAACACACACCTGACACCAGGCCACGTCCTTCACTACTGGTCCAATGTCAGGCAGGGGTTGTAAATTCCTGCTCTTTAAATATTTTGAGGACTTCTTTTACCTCAGATTTAGCAATCACAATCCTTGAATAAAAAAAAAAAAGAATTCTTAGCATCCAAGATTGCCAATTCATAAGCTCCAGTGGCACCTTTGTAGGCCACCAGAGTTCCTGTTGCAGGATTATTTTTTCAATGATGAAAAAGCCTCAGAGTGATAGATTTTAACTTTTGCAAATCAGAAGAGAACCAAGGTTTATTTTTTAACCCATCCTGAACTTTTCTGTATTTATACAGAGCTAGATTATTAGTAATGTCCTTCAGGTTGGCTAACAAGGTTTTAGACATTTCAACCACAGGATCCTGGGATGAGAATTTAATGGAGGGGCTCAGCAAAGGTTATATTCTTTTCCCTGTGATCAGCCTAGAATTCCTAACAAGTGAACCCAGAGTCCCCTTATTACTCTGTTTTTTAGAGAAGTTGGCCTGGATAGAGAAATGTACAAACGCATGATCAGGCCAGGGACAGGGAGATAACTGGAGATATTTCGTGATAACATTGGTGGCGGAGATCCAATCTAGCGTGTGGCCAAGAATATGAGTTGGTAACTGGTTCCTCTGTTCCAATCCTAAATTGGCCAAGGATGTCTCCAACCCTGCAGCCCTTGGATCATCCCTATGACCTCGCCAGAAATTAAAATCACCAAACAGTAAGAAGCTAGAATGGGGTTTGAGAAAGGACAGCAAATGATTGGATAGTGCAAGTGTTAAGTCTTCGGACAAGGAGGGAGGTCTATAGATCAGAAGTAAGTTTAATGTAGATTTGGCATTAAGTCCTATTTTTACCTGCAATGATTCAATACCATTCTTAATAATCTCGCTTTTTTCCCAAATAGTTAGAGAATATTTAAATATCAACGCAATTCCCACCCCCCTCCACTGTCCAGTTTGTCCAGCCTAATCGTAGAGTATCCTTCATGGATAGCAAGGTTGAGTGAGGGACCAGCTGCGCTGTGGGCCCAGGTTTCAGTTATCGCACAGAGATCAATATTCATGTCTTCTATATAGATATAGGTGGCAACCTCTGAGGCATGTTTCACCAGGGACCTGGTATTAAGAAGTAAACAAACCAGATTATGCACGGAAGAACTGTGGAGACTATCGTTCAGAAATCCTGGAGCTCCCCCCTGTGTAACTTGTGCAGAGGAGCCTGACTCGGCTGTTAGTTCTAAGCTATGAATGTTTGTACCCCAAACCCAGCTGGAATTTCACTAATTTCGCTAAGTAAATTCGGGATCGTAGGGGTCTGGGTAACAACCGCTGAATCTGTTTTTTGCATAGAGGATGTTGTGCACATGGAGGAGAATTGCACCACAGTAATTAAAACACTGGGAGCTGTATTATTTTGTATGGGGCAGTTGGGAGGACTATGGGAATCCTGAAAGTATGCGGGAGAGGTGGCCAGGGAGCACTTCTCTGAACTCACCTGAGACCGAAGCCTCATCGCGGAGAGGTGGCCAGGGAGCACTTCTCTGAACTCACCTGAGACCGACCGAAGCCTCATCGCGGACTCCTTTAGGGTAAAAATGTTTCTAGCAGCAGCAATTGCTGCAAGGACCTCTGCTAACCCTAAAGCTGGGGAGCGCATGAAAAAGTTTGATGCTTCCGGCTTCTGGTCCTGCATAGACAGGCTGGGCTCCTTCCCGCCAGCACGTTCGCACCGGGTTTGACGTAAAGAGCACCTTCTGAACTACAGAGAACTATCGGAGTGGTAGTTCAGCGCACCAGCAGTGCTTGCGTGCGTGCAGAGTGAATACTGTTTTAAATCGCACAAATTCTGAATATGTAACAAGATTACTTAGATCACTAAGACCCCAGTACAAATAAAGTTTTTAATCAAAAGAGATCTGCAACTTTGATGATTGTGTTCGACTTGGGTTGAGATTTCTCAGAAAACACCTAGTATTAATAGCACGATTTAACTCAGATAACCATCGAGACACTGCACGGCGAGCAGGAACTACATCACAATGTGCATGGAACTGAAAGCTGCGCGAGAAGGCAGGATGTGCCAGCTGCTCACAGTTCAATACAATGTTATGGCGCCACACCATGGGTAGGTGATTCAAAAACACAGAACGAAGAAGGCAAATGAAACAGGAAACACTAGCATAGGCCTCCTAATATACCGTGGGCCAGTGAGCTAACGTCTACCTGATCGAACGGAAGCGTAATCCGGCCGCTTATCTTGAAGGTTAGGCATTTCCAGAGCTATTTCTATTCATGTCGTGTGGCGCATTGCGCACAATATATTTGGTAAATTGCTTCATGATCCTTAACTGCCTGGACATTAGCTTCATGTACCAGGAAATTGACTCTCTGCTGGCGGCCATCGCTTAAATAAACAGCACAGGGAAACAATTTGATGTGGAACAAGGAGAGTGATAAACAAAGCAGTGCTCCGGCTTGATTCCTCTTACCGAAAAATGCATAATTCATGCAATGTCAAATATGTTTAAAAGAGATGTAAAAGAGATAAATGGTCTGGCGAACTACAGCCAATACATATTTCAGGAGCTCACAGCGTCAAGGGGAGAGACAACGACACGCCAGTATCTAAAAAGGGGTCAGACGATACAACTAGTGCACAAAGACGAAGCATGTAGGCTCATTGGTAAAATAACGCAGACATGTCACACATTAGAATGCTAATAGTTCAAAATTGCCACAACTGTTGTAGCATGAATTTATTATGTCACAGTTCATCTCTACTGTACAGTAAATGCTTACAAATCACTCAAAAGGACATCAGATAATATTTGAGAGAAGCTACACAAAATCCTGCTCAGCACTTTTCACATGTAGGTAACATCTATGCTTATGTACATTAAGGAGGGGGCATTATCCTGTGTTAATGACCCAACCCCCAAGTTATTGCGAGAAGCAAAGCAGCAGACTACATGCTGGGGCTGGGTAATAATTAATTGGATAATGACCAATACCAAGTTTAATAAGGCTACTGGTACATGGCGCTGTGTCACTAATGGGAGAAACGTTTTTATTGTGGCAAACAAGTAGTACATGCAAGTAACTTGTGCTAATGTAATTTAAAGGCAACTATAAACTTTACACACTGGAGCACATTTTAATCAAAAGTGTAATTTAAAGCCAGGGAGTGCTATGTTTGCACTGCAATGTTAACAGCTGCCCGCCAGCACATTTTCATCATATGCAGGCAGAGTACAAAAGTGCCCGGCAAAAGGCTGAGCATGTGTATGTTGCCTTTTGCCCTCCACTCTTGGATTCCACAGTGCAAATTGAGTAAACACTGCCTGGCATGCTGGCTCACAGTGGTGGCGACACTCATGGTAACATTTCAGGTCGGGTGTTTGTGTATTGATTCCACCCCTCCTCTCCTCCATACAAATTAGTGAACATGGGGGTTGACGTTAATGGAAGACGTATGCTTACCATTAACGTCAAACCACTATTGAAAATGAGCTTTATTGTGTTTCATTTCTGTTTGTTAATTTGGGGAATTGAACTTCACATCCTCTTCTTTACAAAACTGAAGAGAATTGTTTCTGTGTTTCTGCTGATGTCACAATAAGGTCCATGCCAGAGCCTATAGACTGCATCCCAAACATTCTGAGTAATTGAATTAATACTGTCACTATATAATACATAATACACCTTGGGGCTCATTACGAGTTTAGGGGTAGCCATGGTGCTATTAGCACCATGGCTGCCTCCAAAGTCGTGTCCGGGTTCCCTGAATGGGGACTTACCGTGTCATTCCAACCTTGGAGGACCCGGTAAGCCCCCATTCAAAAAACCCTTCCCCATTCCCATTCGAGCCTCCATAGGGCTCAATGGGAATGGGAAGGGAGCTAACAATGGGTCTGCAAATTATGGGCCCGTTATTAGCTCCCTGGTCACTTAGCAGATCCCGCTAAGGACGGCTGGTTTTACCAGCTGGCCTTAGTGGGACCCGCTAAGGGACCTCGGAATGCGGCGGTAAGGGGTTAACAGCACCGGCATCCTTACCGGCGCTGTTAACCCCTTACTGCCAGCCTCGTAATGAGGTGCCCCTTGTCTGAGAACATCAGGCCGTTTAATAAGGCTAGGAGGAAATTCGGCAAAAAAAGAAAACAGAGTCTCAAAATATACGTCAGTACACGTGTAGTGAGTCAGAAAGGATTGTGTTGGCAATCAAGCAAACAGGGGGGGGCAGACTTGAGTATAGCAGGTAGTTAAGTCAATACTTTGAAAGCAGTTCCAGGGTGAATATGTCTTGTAACCAACATTAAATTCTAAAAGATCACCTTCCAAGTCCCATTCGACATTAGCAGGCCACAAGCTAGCACTTAGAAAGTAGAACGGAGACAGTGAATGCCCAACTTGAGAATGCAGCTGCACAGATCTGCAGAATTTAAGGGGTTTTATGGCATTAAATCAGCATCTTAACGTCATGTGAACTAATGTTTTCTTTACTGAATTTCGAGGGTTTTGTTGGACGAGACTTATTCACCTTAACTGTCCCTTAACTAATGTTTTTTCACTGATATTCGATAGGGCAGCAGTCGCCGCCCTATAGTTAAGGTCAATCGGACTCCCATAGGAACCCAGAAAAATGAATTGCCGATCACTTTTGACTCGTGTGACGGATTTGACCAAATGTTTTAAGTCAATTAGGGACACCCCCTTCTCCAAAATAGATAGCTATATCTCTGGTAAATTACCAAGAAACTGGGTATTTATGAATAAAACAGCTGCCTCTTTTTTTTTTCCTCAATACCAGAAATAGGCGTGGCTATAGCCAAGGGCATCGGAAAATGAAACGCAGGAAAAAAGCCATTTTCAGGTCAAAAACATAGAAATGCCACCAGTATAGAGGTGGAGGGGAGATAAGAGGACACCAAGTGAAATATGGGAGCTGGAGGGGGTCTAGGAACCGAGTTTGCAACACAAACCTTTTCTGTAATCTCGGCTACGCACAGAATAGCCACAAAAAGCTGACATTTCAAAGCAAACTGTGTCAAAGAAACAGCTTGTGTTATAGGGGTATGGGGGTGGGGAGGCAATCACGGGTGTGTGGGGAGCAGGGAGAGAGGAGTGGGGCACTTGGTGAGGGCCTGGGGGGTAGGGAAACATTTCCCAGCCTTGTTTCCGATAATCATGGATATGAAATGACTACAGATAGCTGAGGATCTCTGTAGTTGTATACCCGTGGCTCTGGAAAAATAGTAACACAAAAAAATAGATATTTTTACAGCTACAGTGATGTTGGGTTGAGAAATCACTGGCCGTGGCCAAAGGACATGGCCAGTTACATGATAAGCATCTGGGACTCCCATCCATGCAATAATCAGGACTGGCCTTGCTTAGCCTTTAAGCGAGGAAGCAGCCGGCCCCCTCAGGCTATGCTGCCTAATAAATGAGCACAAGTTACAAGACCACTTAGAGCAACATGGCCTGAGAGGTCCAGCCCCTTCCTTGCTTTGAAGCTAACAGGGTCCATCCTGCTTACTACACTGATGGTAGACTAGCCACAGTCCCGGATGTTGTGTGTTTTCTTACTTGTAGAATAACCTGTTGTTATATATGTATATAATATGCACCAATATGGTTTAAAGATCTTCTTTGTTCCTTGTGCTCTCTGAGAGAACCTTTGTTTTGCATTTTGCTGGATTGCATTATGGTATACATAGTATCCTAGTGAAGATGGGAGAAGAAATGCCACAATTGTACACTTTTTTGTCTAACATAGTTCTATAAGGATTTATATATTCGAGTGACATTATGGTATGTGTACTTTGCAAGTTAACTGTACAAAGCAGAGTATTCTTGAAAGCCAGGCATGGGGGGTGAGGAGGGAACATTTTGAGAGGGCAAGTAAGCCATGAGTAGTTGACCAGGATGTGGCAAGAGAGTTTGCAATCCTGAAGACTGGTGCAGTTATTGTCTCCTGATGTGGCTGATTTTCAGGTGGATGCAACCCCTTAGTTTTTTTGAGGTTGGATTGCTTGCTCAAATATTTGGCTACGAGGATTTTACTCAGGCTGTCATATTCCCAGTGTCAATGCTTACCCACAAGAACACAAGCACTTGTTTCATATTGGAATTTTGTTCTCTAAATAATTATACATATATATTTTTTTACAGACTGAAAAGTGCTAATTATGACATAATCACAGTGCACATATTACTGTGGCCATGGTAAAGTCTCTACTTCTAAGCACATTCTGTATTCCACCTTCTCTACATCCACCGAACATCACCACACCATCTGTACCCCAACCTCCCACCATACTCCCTCCCTCGGTATTGTCTCCCATTTTAGATACCCTGACTACCACTCTTACTCACCCTACTTACATCTTGTGTACCACCATTGTATCCCCAACATGATTTCCCCATCCATGCACGCTACCCACACCCGTTCTACCCTTACCCAGCCCACCCCCACCTTTTTGACCCCTACCCACTCTCTCTACCGCTACAGCATCTATTCATGCTTCTGCACAATTCTCCCATTATCTCTTATACTCTATAAATCTCAAAATACAACTTCCAAGGACTACTGAATACACACCTATATACATATGTACATAAAAAAAGTTTTAAAAAATGTTTATAGCCGCGGCTACATTAGAAGCGATGCGACTGGGCGAACCACACTTTTGGAAAATCGCAGCAACGACTGGACAGAGTAACCACGGCTATGAAAGCACAAATCAATGCACGGCATACATAGTGGTGGCTATCCACATGCTTGTTTAATCGCAGCTATATATAGGCCAGTAGTACGCTGATTGCTTTGCCGTGGCTATCTGACATCTCAACCGAAACTGAATCACATAAACAATGAGTGCTATAGGGGGAATAGGGCAGGGGAGGTGTGGAGGTCTTCAGGGGAGTGGGAGAAGCTGGGATAGTTGTTGGGGGCACTAGGTAAGGGTTTCGGAGAGCAGGAAAGCATTTTTCCACTGTTGTCCCGATAGCCACGGCTAGGAAACAAACAACTCCATTGAGTGTTGGTATAACCATGGGTATACAGCATGCAGCCATGCGTACGCAGTCACGTTACCGTATCACATCAGTTGATTGTTTGCTGCTGTACACGCAGCTATGTAAGAAATATTCTGTCCAATTATCATATTATTCTGTGGACGTTAGACCACATAATTTTAAATGTATTTTTGATTCCATGTCCTCACCTCTAACCTTGTCTCATTTGAACTTTCATTTTTATTTAGTTTGTATTTGAGTTCACATCAAACACAGGCATCAAATGGTTTGTCGCTTGGATCAGCTAGACATAAAATAAAAACATCCCAACATATTGAACAAACAGGCTGTGCTAGTGCATTTCCTTATGTTCCCTCCTCTCTCCCCGTTAACCCACCTTCCCCCTTTTCATTTCACCCCAGGCTCAATTGTCTACCACCTTATGAGTTGACATCATTAGCGGGACCTTTGCATCACACTGGCTGGTTACATTTCATTCGGCATATAGACTTTTTCAAGGGATTAATACAGGCTTAATCAAGTCTGTTTTCACTGGAGTGGATCTGTGCTTATTGTCTTAGTGGTCATATTTTGCACAGAAGTCAGCCCATGTCATTTCAACTGAGCCCTGTTCCCCATGGATGGCTGCACTTAGGCGGTCCATTCTATATAAGTTCCATGCCACATTGATCCATTCAGTTTTTCTCAAGAGAATTTTCCTTTTCCAGAATGTTGTGAGACATGCCCTGGCAGCTAGGAGCAAACCATGAACCATCCTCGGTAGATTCACAAGCTTGTCCTCTTGATCTTCCAGTCCAAACAATATTAGCAGCAGTACTTTCTCCCTTGTTACCCCGTCTAGGTCTTTAATCCAACTAAGGACCTCGTCCCAATACGACTGAACCGCTGTGCAACCCCACCACATGTGCAAATAGTCAGCTTTCATCCCACACTCATGCCAGCAAAAGGGACTCACTCCTTGGTACATATTTGCGAGTCTAACTGGGTCGTATTGCCACCTGTAGAGAAGTTTAATACAGTGAAGTTTGTATTGGCAAGCAATGGGTGTTTGCGAAGTTCTCCAGCATTGGATCTTTCATGGATTCACATGCTTAGAATATTCCCCGTCGTCAGACTGGGAACCCTCGGTACACATATATAGTCGTTTCCTATAGGAAAACTTCCGACACTTTTGTGTCCTATCCACATCTACGTCCTCTCTGGGGCCGTCCACGCATGCCCCATAGGACGTAATGGTATAAAAGCCCCGCCCCCGCGGGTCCCGTCAGATTTCAACCGTCTCCAAAGATAGTGGGATCTCCTCGTGTAGTTTCTACTTCTAGGACGCCTGTCAGTTTTTTTGGTCTTACCAGAATGTCAGGAAAACCTCTCTTTCGCCCGTGCGCCACGTGCGGATTGAAGAAGGTTTACGAGGGGGACGGCCATCTCGATTGTATTTATTGCCTCCACCCTCACCATTCGGCATACCAGTGTGAAATATGTAAATGTTTTTCCCCAAAAACCCTGAAAGATCGGAGTCGGAGGCTGGTTTCGTGGTTAAATGACGGGGCGGGAGCATACCCTCAGTCGGAGGTTGGCTCCGTGTGCAGCGTGGCCTCTATGAAAACATTGGGGGCCCCTCGCCGTTAAACCTCGTTGGAACCACCGGCGAAGAAGACTCGACCGGTGGAAAAGGATCCACGAAGCCACTCTTCCAAGGACTCTTCAAAAGAATCTTCAAAAAAGACATCATCATCATCGTCGAAGAAACAGGGAAAGGAAAGGCCAAAATCTTCCTCGGGCGATCCTCTTAGATCTGCCACGAGTAGAGAATCAGATAAACGCAGGGAGAGCGCCGTTAAGGCGGGACCGCCTAAGCCACCTGCAGGCCCACCGTCGACGACGACGAACCAGTCAGTGTTCTCACTGCCTCTGACGCAGTTGGTCTCCCCTGTCGTCAACCCGACGACGACGACGGCGACGATGTCCTCGTCGACCGAAGTTCCGGCCTGGAGACCAGAAGTTTTTGATCTGGGGTTGCCGGACACGTTACTGCAGGAACAAGCAGTGTCGATTTCCTCGAAGGAAGACGACGGTTTCAGGATTGCGGGCCCGGAGGAACTTGGGCTACGAGCCAAGTCGCCATCAGGAGCAACCTGCTCTCAGGTGTTTACCCACCAACCAATCTCTCAATCGGTCCTGTCCATGGAGGTCTTGTCCTCATTACACTCGCTACTGAAATCGTTGGATGAAAGGCTTCCACCTGTGGCGTCGACTCCCCCCTTCGACGAACCCGGCCCTTCACACCGTCCAACCAAAACGATCGGTGTTCCAGTGACTCTAGTAGTCCAGGAGGAGGGTGAGCTTTCGGACTCTTTATCTGACCGTGGGTCAGCATCGGATATCTCCCTGTCTCCAGCTAGGGATCCATCCTGGGTTTCAGATGTCGAATTGGAAACACCAAAGAGCCCCACTCACCCGTCGCCACCTGACGATATTGGCGCTTTTCATTCAATGATGGAAAAGGCATGCAAGGAGTTTGGCCTGGTTCAGCAGGAGGAGAAAAAGGACTGTTTTCTATTCGACCATATGGGTAAGAATAGACGTTCAATATTCTCGATACTCATTTTAGATCATGTCTGGAAAGAGGGTGTTCAGACCATGCGTCACCCGTTTTCTGAACCGGCCGTCAAAGGCCGCATTGAAAAGAAATTTAAAGTGCCAGACTCTACCCCGAAGTGTCTTTCGTCCCAACCTACACCTGATTCAGTGGTGTTGGCAGCAGCGACGAGGAAAGCGAAGGCCCAACACAAGTGCTCTACCCCTCCGGATAATGAGTCAAAGCGCCAGGACGTGTTTGGTAAGAAGGTTCTCTCCGTGGGTGCTGCAACTGTGAAAGCAGCCAACTCTCTGGCGATTGTGGCCAGGTACGACAGGGAGATGTGGCACAGATTAGCCCCCATACTGGACCACCTTCCGGAGGAACATAGAAGAACAGCGATGTCTCTGGTACGAGAGGGCGAAGAGGCGTCGAATCATGCTATTAACATAGCGGTGGACCTGGCAGATTCGGGCTTTAAGCAGATAAACAACAGAGTTGTTCTAAGACGCCAGGCTTGGCTTAAGTGCACCAACTTCAGACCCGAGGTGCAGTATAAAGTATTGGACATGCCCTTCGAAGGTGACCTTCTTTTCGGAGAAAAGGTGGACGAGGCCTTGAAGGGCATGAAAGAGGACTCTGATACGGCACGTTCGTTGGGTGCTCTTCAGAGTGGTAAACACTTTCGATCCTTTCGTCCCTTTAGAGGGGCATCTGGCACCTCAAGATTTTCTACACCCAGGGATAGATCCTTTGGCAGATCGGCATACCCTTCCCAAGGATATAGACGCGCCTCTCAAAACTCAAGCCGGCGCAGAAACTTCCAGTCATCCAAGAGACGACCGACTTATTCGTCGTCGACGAACAAATAGAAAGACCAGCAATGACGGGATGCACACCGTTCTGGGAGGAAGAGTGTCAAGCTGCGTCAAAGAATGGGAAAACATCACAACAGATCAGTGGGTGTTGGACACAGTGAGGTACGGACATTCCCTACTATTCAAATGCAAACCTCCAAGATGTCCACCGGTACCCCTACCCCAACCTCATCTGAACATTTTGCTGCAGGAAGTAGCACTTATGTTACGAAAAGGTGCCATAGAGTTAGTCCCTGCATCGCAGAAAGGCCAAGGGGTATACTCACGGTGTTTTGTGGTAAAAAAGCCGAACGGAAAATGGCGTCCCATTCTCGACCTGCGCGACCTCAACAAGACCTTACAGAGCCAGAAATTCAAAATGCTCACGCTGCAGGAAGTTATCAGGTCCGTTCAAGTGGGGGATTTTTTGGCGTCTCTAGATCTACAGGACAGGTACTTCCACATTCCTATGTGTCAAAAACACAGGAAGTTTCTGAGGTTCATGGTAGGTCGGACACACTACCAATTCGCAGTGCTCCCGTTTGGTCTCAAATCCTCCCCAAGAATGTTCACAAAATGTTTGGCACCCGCGGCAGCCTGGCTGCGAAAGAAAGGGCATCATGTATACCCGTACCTCGACGACTGGCTTGTGAGGGGATCCTCCTCGGCATCGACCAACGACAGCGTACAGACCACCTTACAGCTTCTGCAACGACTGGGGTTCGCAGTGAACTTCGCAAAGTCCTCTCTAAGGCCATCAAGGAACTTAAAGTTCTTGGGTGCTCAATTCGCAACCCAGGAAGGAATAGTGAAACCTTCCCTGGACAGAAGGTCAAAGATCAATCGACTGACGAGTCAACTACACTTACATGGCACACTTTCAGTGAGTAAGTATGTGGCGATCCTAGGTTCCATGGCTTCTTGCATCCACTTAGTAGCCAACTGTCATTTGTTCATGAGGCCTCTACAGGAATTCCTAGCGGACAGATGGAGGCAGGCCACGGGTCGGTGGTCAGACAGGATAACCGTCGACGACGACAGTATCATCCGAGCCCTCCAGTGGTGGAAAAGCGTTCACAACCTGGACAGGGGGGTTCCTCTACAAGAACCAGAATTTCAGAATACCATCATCACAGACGCATCCCTGACGGGCTGGGGAGCACACATGGACAACCACCAAACCCAGGGCAGATGGTCTCCGACCGAATCACGCCTGCATATCAATGTGCTGGAACTGAGGGCAGTGAGATGGGCCTTAAAATCATTCCTCCCACATATCAAGGGGTCGAGAGTGAGAGTGCTGACAGACAACACGACAGCCATGTTCTACTTGTTAAAACAAGGCGGCACGAGATCCAGGACCTTTTCTGTGGAGGCTCAAAAGGTATGGCATTGGGCTTTGAAACACAACATATCTATAGTGGCTCACCATCTCCCAGGAGTGAAGAACGTACAAGCGGATTCCCTGAGCAGGAGCATGGCTCAGATACACAAGTGGGAGATGGACACCATTCAGCTGCAGAAAATCTTCAAAAGGTGGGGTCTCCCCTCAGTCGATCTCTTCGCAATGAAAGAAAACAAGAAATGCGAGCAGTTCGCGAGCAGATGGCCTCAGAAAGGATCCCTAGGGGAAGCGTTCTCATTTCCGTGGACAGACAAGTTCCTGTATGCCTTCCCTCCGTTTCCTCTTATACGGAGGACAATACAGTGGATTCGCAGATACAAATGCCGGGTCATTCTAGTGGCACCGTATTGGCCGAGACAACCGTGATTTTCCGACCTACTACATCTGTCGTTGGAACAACGACAGATCAAAGGTGGGGTCTCCCCTCAGTCGATCTCTTCGCAACGAAAGAAAACAAGAAATGCGAGCAGTTCGCGAGCAGATGGCCTCAGAAAGGATCCCTAGGGGAAGCGTTCTCATTTCCGTGGACAGACAAGTTCCTGTATGCCTTCCCTCCGTTTCCTCTTATACGGAGGACAATACAGTGGATTCGCAGATACAAATGCCGGGTCATTCTAGTGGCACCGTATTGGCCGAGACAACCGTGATTTTCCGACCTACTACATCTGTCGTTGGAACAACCGATAACTTTCTAGAAAATTCTGAATCTTCTGTCCAGGGACAAGGGAACGGTGTGGCATCACAATCCGGACAGCCTCAACCTGACGGCCTGGCTCCTGACTTTTCGGAATTTGGCAGTTTGAAAGTTTCGTCGGACTGCCGGAGAATTCTACAGGTGGCTAGGGCTCCTTCCACTAACAAGTCATACATGTGCAAGTGGCGAAGGTTCTGTATGTGGTGTCAAACGCAGCACGAAATACGGCCTTTGGAGGTAACTCCAGAACACATTTTGCCGTATCTTCTTCACCTGGCAGAGAGTGGGCTATCCTCGTCATCCATCAAGGTGCACCTGGCGGCCATCTCAACGTTCACGAGGAGGAGACATTCCTCACCGTTATTCAGCGACAGGCTGGTGAAGCATTTTATGAGGGGTCTCTTTAGAACCTTTCCCCCTATGAAGCGGTTCCCACCATCGTGGAGTCTAAATGTGGTGCTGGCGGCCTTAATGAAGCCTCCTTTCGAACCAATGTCCTCTTCATCCATGCAGTTCCTATCGTTGAAGCTGGCTTTCTTAATTGCCATTACGTCAGCTAGAAGAGTCTCGGAATTACAGGCATTAGTCATAGACCCTCCATATATGAGATTCTTTAAGGACAAAGTGATACTATCAACTAATCCTACTTTCATCCCGAAAGTGCTGACAGTCTATCACAAACATTCGACCATTGTTCTCCCTACTTTCTTTGCGACCCCGTCGTCGACGGCAGAGAAGGCTCTTCATACTCTTGATGTGAAAAGAGCGTTAAAGTTTTATCTGCAAAGAACGCAAGAACTCAGAACTACCAGACAGCTGTTCATCGCATATGGTCCGGCGACGAGAGGAAGGGCAATTTCCAAGCAAGGACTGGCTCGATGGGTCTCTTCGGCGATTGCTTTTAGTCACTCCAAGGCCGGGAGACCCCTACAAGGGCAACCTAGAGCCCACTCCACGAGATCGACAGCCTCCTCCGCGGCGCTATGGGCAGGAATTCCTTTGACAGACATCTGCCAGGCGGCGGCATGGTCAGTTCCACACACGTTCACACGCCATTACTGCCTGGAAAGGCAGCATGCGGATGAAGTACAGATGGCAAGGGCAGTGCTGCGCCATCTTTTTCAATGAGGTAAGCCAAATATGGTGAAACTGTTGTCTCTTACCTTGCCTATGTTGGTTTTTTCCTTCATGTATCGGTTTTTTTTAAGTATATATATTTATATATATATAGGTATATATTTATGTATTATGAATATGTTTATATCAACAAAAAAAAAATAGGTTGCTGCTTACGTGCATATAGATATATATTTGAACTGGGAGTGGTTTTTTGTGATGTATGTTGCATTGCATTCTCACCTCCTTCTTCTAGGATACTGCTATACAATCTATTCTAAGCATGTGAATCCATGAAAGATCCAATGCTGGAGAAGGGAGTAGTTTCTTACCTGTAACTCCATTTCTCCAGCGTTGGTACCTTTCATGGATTCACATGCGCCCACCAGCCTCCCCGAAGTGCAATGTGCAAAATATGTGCATAAACAAGTTCCCCCTTTCTACTTTGGAGGGGCCGAAATCTGACGGGACCAGCGGGGGCGGGGCTTTTATACCATTACGTCCTACGGGGCATGCGTGGACGGCCCCGGAGAGGACGTAGATGTGGATAGGACACAAAAGTGTCGGACGTTTTCCTATAGGAAACGACTATATATGTGTACCGGGGGTTCCCAGTCTGACGACGGGGAATATTCTAAGCATGTGAATCCATGAAAGATACCAACGCTGGAGAAATGGAGTTACAGGTAAGAAACTACTCCCTTCTCCTGCATATCCGAAGCCAAGTGTGCGGAGATAATTCCCTCCCCAAATCGACTTCCCATTTTACCCTTAATTTTTATGACTGGGATTTCTTCATCTCTACCAAGGCTGTATGCAGTGCAACTACCAAACCACAGGGGCCTGTACCAGTATCCAGAATTCTCGAAGGGAGTGAGCTCTCTTTGCAAATTCTCTTTCCTGATTTCTCTGGTCGTGACTCCCTTCAACTGTTTGTATAAAAAAAAATTAAATGCAAGTCTTTCCGTTGTCTAAGGTGTGGGATCAAGATTCTCAGTTGGGTGGCTTCATAATATAGGTGTATGTCTGGGAGGAGGACGGCGAGCAAGGGAGTGAGGACACAGAGAGCCTGGCAGCCAGCGACTCCCTGCCACCAGCGGTGCTAGATTTGCAGGTGAACAAGGAATGTGTGATCATCTCGATTCGGGAATCTGTAAATAATTTACCTACTCGAATCCAGGACTCTGACACTTGGGAGTTGCCTCATCTATAACGGGGCAATCTCCTATTCTAAATTGAGAGATTCACCACTACCAGCAGATGAAATCAGACCACACACCAAGGGGTGTTGGTCCTTAGCCCTGAAGAAAGTGGTCCCAATAACTTTAATACCAACTGAAACTGGTCGGCTTCCATGTGACCTGATTGGAATAATTACAGATCAGAGACATCCCCAAATCAAGCCTCACTTCTGATCCCAACACGAAAAGGGATCGTGCAAATTCTATAAAAACTTTAGGTTCGGAGTTTGCATCAAGAAATACATCTCTGAATCAAAAGAAATAGGAGTCGTAATTGACTATTCCTGGTCCATACACTCCAAATGATTTTTTTTAACAAATATGATCTATGAAACAGTTTCATGAGTTCTACCTCTCGACTTATATAATCCCTTCTGCAGCTGAGAGACATTAGATCAACACCTGTAATTTTTTAATAAAGGTTGCATTCCAAAGAAACAAAATAAAAAAAATGATATGTTTTATTTGGGAAACAACATATTATGTGCAAAACCTTGAAGGATAAACTAAAAACAGGAATCCAACAGTGTGGAGTAAACCCCCATAAGAAAAAGCAATACATGTATAGAATTGACTCAAATCAAATTGTGATAGTATGTCTGGGAGCCCCACCCCTCCACTGTCTTTGTTGAGATGCATTAATGCATTAGGGACTATAGGTTTCTTGCCCTGCCATAGAAAGCATAATAGGGAGGCCTTGGTTTTCACAAAATAGTTGTTGGGTATCTGTATAGGGAGCACCTGGAACAGGTATAGGATTTTTGGTAAGATCAACATTTTGATGGCGTAGTGTCGTCCCATTCAAGAGAGCGTGAGCTGATTCCATCGGGTAAGGTCTTTTTCTATCATTGCCATTAGAGGAGGGAAATTTGCCTCATATAACTCTTTGAGTTCTCTGGTGACGTTAATGCCCATGTATCGTAATATCCCCAGACTAATTTTCACACCCAAAGGTGTGAACTGCCCCATATCTTCGTCTCTGCTTTTGTCTATTGGGAAGAGGACCGATGTTCTAGGGTTTATTTTGAGCCCTGCCAGTCGACCATATGTCTCCATTACTTCAATCGCTGCTGGAATTGATGTTAGGGGGTTTGTCACATGCAGCAGTATATTGTCTGCATAAAGCCCCAGTTTATACATCTTGCCCCCAACTGTGATTCCCTCAAGCATCTGATCTTGTTGCACTCTTTGAGCAAGTAGTTCTAATGAAAGAACAAAGAGCAGTGAGGACAACGGGCACCCATGTCTGGTCACTCTTCCCAGGTCAAACCATCACGAGTAACCCCCATTTACCGCTACGCAGGTCTTTGGGGAGGAGAATATTGCCTTTATACCCTGGAGGAGTCTCGGACCCAACCCAACCTTGAAGAGGACCCCATCTAAGAAATACCATGCTACTCTATTGAATGCCTTATCCGCGTCTATCAAAAGGAGTGTGGGTTCTCCCTGCACCCCTTAGGCTTCATTTATCAGGTAGTGTGTTTTTTCTCATTGTGTCTGCCCCCTGGCATCTTATTACAAATCATACCTGGTCAGACTGTACCAGTTTTGGCAGGTGACCTTCCCATCTAGCTGCAATGACCCTAGCATATATCTTTGCATCAATGTTAAGGAGTGATATTGGACGGTAAAAACCGCAGCATCTGGGTTCTCTTCCCTCTCTGGGTATCACTGTGAGGAGGGCCTGGGCAAATGAGTCAGGCGCCTTTCCTGTCTCCATTATGTCATTGAAGAGTGCCCTTAAGAAAGGGATATGGATCAGGGAGAATGTTTTGAAGAAGCCCTGGGTGAATACATCTTCACTGGGTGTTATTTCCAGCTTGAAGCACCCAATGGCTTTCTGTATTTCATCTCCTGTGATCGTCGCTTCGAGGACCACAGTCTCTGCTTTTGATAGTGAGGGGAGGTGGGATTCGGTAAGATACTTGTTGATGGCTCCTGCAGGTGCTATCCCTGTCCTACTGTATAAGGTTTCGTAAAAGGAGGCACATGCCTCCTGAATCCCCTCTGCCATGTCCGTGTTATTGCTATCTGATCCCTTTATTTCAGTGACCCATCTTTTGGCTCATTGTTTACATAGCTGTGCCGCTAGAAGGATGTTGGCTTTCGCCCCTTTCTCATAAAATATTTGTTTTAGGAACTGCAAGTTCCAGACTATCTTTCCCTCTTCCAGTAGTTTGAGTTCATCTCTGGCTTCCAGGAGATATTTCTGTCTGTCTCTGGGAGAGGACTGCGCGAGCCTCTCGGCTCCTTCTATTTTGCCTCTCAGCCTTTGTTCTATGAGCGCATGTTCTCTTTTTTCGGGGCCCCTTCCCTGATGTGGCTACCCTTCCAGGTGGCCTTGGCCGCATCCCATACTATTACCTTCTTCACCTCCCCTGTGTCATTAACAATAAAACATTGTTTAATTTAATTTTCCATTTCCCCCCTAAAGATCGGGTCCTTCCATAGCGAATCATTGCACCTTCATTTCGAATTTCAGAGGCATAGGCCTTCCCAGATTATGTCAACTGATACCAGGTTGTGGTCTGACCACGAAATCGGATGAATGTCAGAATTCCCTAACACTGCTAGCAGTTCTCCAGAGACATATAGGTAGTCTATTCTCGTGAGAGTTCCGTGTGGGCTGGAGTAGAAAGTGAAGTCCCTTTCCATGCAAATACTTCGAGCTGTCCCTTAAATCATTCAGCTCCATGGCCGTATTGAATTCTGCTCCCCATTGCCCTTGAGGTTCATGGTTCACATCATCCCTGGTTTGTATGTCCTGGGTTACCTTAATCTATGCATTAAAGTCTCCTCCTATTATGAGGTGTCCTGTGCCGCCCCGATTATTTTCTCTGTGGTCCTTTGCAAGAATCTCCTCTGACCTTGATTAGGTGCATAGACTTTTGCAAGAGTGATCTTTGTGTTTTGAATTTGGCCTCATATCAGTAATGCTCTCCCTTCAGTGTCTTCCCATGTTTTCGTGACCTCCATACGAATCCCCTTCCGTATCAAGATGCCCACCCCCGCCTTCTTGAGGATTGCCGATCTCCAGTATGTACCACCGATAAGGCCACTTGGTATTCTACGCTCTTCGCCATTTTGGTATCTGGTCTCTTGTAGGAATAAGATATCAATTCCCAATCTCTTGAACTCTCTGGCAACTAGAGATCTTTTTGGGGGGCAAATTTAGACCCTTGACATTCAAAGTGCATATTCAGAGTTTGCTGGCTTTGTGCAACCCCATTAATGCTGCCATCTGTGGTGCTTATGATTTTCACCTACACCTGTGTACCAGACAGGTCCCTCAGGTTCAGTGTTCTTGGTTGTGGTCAATGTTTTTGAGCCTTTTTACTTGTGAGGTATTCCCTAGAGTCCTGACCTCCCTCCCTCCCTCCGAACTACCCTGCTCCCTCTTCCCCCTTCCCCTCCCATACTTCCCTCCCTGTGGGGCGCCCAATCTCTCCCAGTTGTTGTCACTAGGCGAGTCTGAGCCACCAGCAAAGTCCTTGTTCCAGACCCCTGCACTTTACAGCTCATTGTTGGGTGCCCCCTTATTCCCTTATCAGTTATATCTCTCTTAACTATAACAGTTCAAACATTTTTCAAACTGTTTCAACTTTTCCAGCTTACCTGTGACTCAATAGGCCGCATGAGTGGCCACTTAAAATTGTATGTTTCTGTGGTGCGTAGAACATTTCTCTATTCACCACCAGTGACTCCCTAGTGAGTTCACCTATGTGAGTGTCTCCTTGCCCCGAAGCAACTTCGATTTTTGCCGTATCTTCATGATGCGCTGGGTGGGGACGCATTGAGTTTGTTGAGTTTTCTCAATCCTGGTATCCTCCTCCTCTTTGGTCCCTTCACTCACCATCCTGTGTCTCCTCCGCCTTCTGTCTGATTTTCTGGGATGTGTTCTTCACCTCCAACTAGTTCCAGTATGGTGTTGTTGATCTCAGGTTCTGTTAGGAGCTTATATTTCTGTCCATCTAACTCGAATGTGATTGAGAAAGGGGAACCCCATCTGCAGTGTACTCCCTTTTCTCTCAGCCATTTGGTTAGTAGCAGGCACAATACCCGCTTAGTGAGGGTGAGGGATGACAATTCCTGGAATATGGTGATAAGTGCTTTGCCCAGCATTGTGACTCCTTTCGTTTTGGCCTTTTCAAGGTTTTTGAGTCTGTCAGGATAGTTGTGGAAGCGTACTAAAACAGATCTTGGGCCTCCAGCCAGACCTCTGGCTCTGTGGAGCCTTTCAATTTTTGTAACATCAATTGAGTCATCAGTCGAAGAGGTGTTTTACAATCTGGTGAATCGCATTTTTGAGGTCTCCTTCCGTCTCTCCCTCTTTCTCTGGAATTCTGAAAAACAACAGAGGTTGTTCCTTCTCTCTCGAATTTTTAAATCGTCCATCTTCAGAATCATGTCTGCTTCCAGTCACTCTATTTCACTTAGCCAGACGTCCATCTGTGTTTCCATGGCTTTGAGGGAGGACTGTTTGTGTTCCACCTTCTGGAGCATCTTTTTAATGTTGTACATTCTAATGTTGATCAAGTCTACTTTGTGGCCTATGTATGCCCTCATGCCTCTTATTTTATCTAGCAGCGAGACTACGTCCACTTTGGTGGCCATTGAGTCCAGACTCCCTGCTGCCATTGCTGTATTTTCATTGAGGTCACTGTTGTCTTTCCTGCCAGGGTATACAAATTCTGCTAGCCTGTGTCTGTGTTCCATATATCAGTGCTTCTGCTTCTAGCTACTCCTCAGCATTGGAGTATCTGGGAATTATTTTCTGTACTCTGCGTTTGGAAGTGGAGCTCGAGTGGTTGCTAGTGGTGTTCGGATGTAACCACCAAGGGCAGGTTCTTGATGTTGTGGGATATATTTACCCACTCAGCAGTACTCCTATCTATAACCAAGCTGCACTTCAGCAGAAGCAGCAAAATGCTCCGCTGGCTCCTGAGAGCACCACTGCCTCACTGGCAAAACTGCGTTTTGCAACTGCAAAAAGATGGCTGCACCATCTTGCCAAGCACATATTGGGCAGGATGAAACAAGGTGGAACAGTGAGAAAGCCTGCCAGTGTGTTCTTACATGTGCAAAAAATGGGGAGTTCAAAAGCAGCGCTGCTTTGCTGCAAGCTCAAACTTCCCATTGAAAAGTGGAAATATTTAAATTTAAAAACGATGCCGTTGTGATGCTCTTTTCCTCTGATTCCTCATCACACTACTTTTATTAATGAGACCCGGCCATGCCCATTCGCATTCACATTGTTCTCCAGCAGACAAGAACAGTATTTCTGAATGACAGGCTGTTGTTCAGCTATGAAGAGATCAAAAGAAGCTTTACTTCAGCTACACAGGAAATGCTTTACTTTTGGGGCTACAAAATATCAAAGATCAATGCGTCAAAAAGTCCCTGACTCTCTGGACCTATGTCAATTTCAGTGCATCTGTAATTAAACAAATTGCTGCATACAAGAGACTAACTCTGGCTACAAAACAATGTGGGAACTCGGAGGGACGAAAAAAATGAATATGTTCTGAAAATGTCAGCATTCACCACATGTTTGAATGTACTTTTGCAAATAAAGGAAAATACTTGTTTAAAAGGGTATGGTGGATAAGGCCCTGCCCACATCTAGCAATGTGAAGGGGGTTTGCGCTGTGAAAACTATAGGGGAGTACGTATTCAACAGGCTTTATTCTGATTTATAACAAAAATAACTAAAATAAGGAATTAAATTGCATTGGCTACATGGGAGAAATCAGCCCCAAACAGGTTTCTGCTTGGGGGTTGCCAGCAACAGAAGGCCCCTCACAGTAGATGCTAGAACACACAAGTGCTAATTGCTACCTTGGCAGACTTTTGTCTGGATTGAGGCCTCCCACAACGGAACTTCTGGGACACTAACCTGTGAAGTGGTGGGGGCCATAAACCTTCAATCAAACTGAGAAACCCCTCCCCACACTGAGCTGAATTGACAGTTGGTGGTGGCTGAAGAGAAAAAAATAGTCCCAGTGAAGGACAAAGGATGCCCATTTGTTTCAAAAGACTGTTCGATTAAGAAACTTTGAAGACAGTTATTTTTGCAAAAGAAATTTGCAGGAATGTAAAAAGTTAACAGTTTTAATGTAATTTTGTGGGTTTTAATTTAAGACGTAGCCTTCGCTGCCACATTGGGAACAGAAATGGCAGAGAATTGGGTATTCCAAGAAAAGTGTACATGATGCCAATGTAAAATTCAATACTGACATGCCTGATGATAATCCATACACACGTGTAAAGTTATAGAATTTTAGGGCAAATATTTCATACTAAAAATTACTAAAAATTATCAGTGTGGCAAAACAATGGGGGGTCATTGCGACCCTGGAGGTAGAGGGTTAACAGGGCCGATAGAGCTGCCGGCCCCATTAACCCTCAACCGCCTCATTACGAGGTCTGCTGGCGGGACCCGCTAGCAGACCGGGATGCAAAAAGCGGGCCCGTCATTAATGGGCCCGTTGTTTACATCCTCCCCATTCCCATTGAGCCCTATGGGGGCTCAATGGGAATGGGGATGTACCGGGTCCAGGTTCATTGAATGGGGAAATACCGGGCCCTCCAAGGTCGGAATGGCCCGGTACTTCCCCATTCAATTAACCCAGACGCGGTACCCGGTATGGGGGTAGCCATGCCGCTTTTAGCGGCATGGCTACCTTCCTACTTGTAATGAGGCCCAATGTCTCACAAAATGGAGAGTTGGACTGGTGTGTTCTGCATAAAATATGTAACCTGTTTATGTAATTTGTTAAAAGGCCCCAACTGTACAAATGTGCCATTTATGGCAAAACTGGATTTTAGCTAAACTAACTGTGGGAAGTTCTGGACATTTTAAAACTCACATCATAAATCTGACATACTGCTCTTGAAACCCAACCAGCTGATAGGAAGGCGGTAACTATCACCCCTGACCAATCCAGTGGTTTAGAGTCATGCTTAGCTAACCCTGCCCTACCATATCATTCTATGATGTCACCATGCTCTATAAAAAGGGTGGCTGACAAAACTCTAGACACACACTCTTCCTGAATTTCCTGCACCTGTGTTACTGATCTTCCACATTCATCTTGCCAGATTCCAGATTCCACTGCCAAACCAAAGCATAGATGATTCCAGAGTCCACTGAAAGGCCAAAGCATAGCTGATCATATCCCAGCAAGGCCAAAGCATTGCTGCCATCCAAACAAGGCCTCAATATTAAATCCCACTAAAAATCCCAATAATCAAGGGGAAAAGCTGTGGTATTCTTTTGGGAAGCATCCTGAGACCTGACCAGCTTTTTGCCCACTAACTTCATGCCCGCTGCAACCCTGCCATCCAGCTGTCCTGATTATCCGGTGACCAGACAGGCCTAGCTGTTGTTCCGCTAGGAGAGTCCGCCACTACCTGGTGACCCGAGCCCTGGAGTCCAGAACCCAGTTTACTGTTCCTAATCCAAATTTAAGAGCCGACTGTGAGTATTCCCCATCCCATAACACATACTCTACCCCATCTTGATTTTTGTCTTTGTTCCACTCTCTAAGCAACCTTATCCATACCCTGATAACTTGTATAGACTGTTCGAATTCTCTTTGCACCTTGTTGTTTTTTTTTTCTTCTAGTGGTAGCGCAATTCTTTCATTCACCTTATCTTGTAACTCATTATTAATATTTGTAGTAATTTAAATTAATTCCCACATAGATCAGAACCCTGCGGGAAAAGGTTGATGTTGCGAATCAATCTTTGAACGTACCATGGCTTTCTTCAACAATATAGTCGAGAAAATTTAGTTTGAGCAAAATGTGCCTTTCATTTTAAAACCGATTTTCTCTTTTGAACTGCTCTATTTTCCTAAAAAAACTAACCTCAGTCTACCTTCCAAATCTCTCTCAGTTATTCAGCTACAGCCCTCCTTTCACTTCTGTATTGTCCCTGTACAGTGCATCCATCACCCTGCCCAGAAACCGCATTCCGATTCAGTGTTTTTCACATGTTTTTTGAAAAAAACATGTTGCCATTTAAAACTGCAAACTAGAAAAAAATCAACTTTTCCATGTTTGAATTCGGCTGCACTGGGTTTTCCATTCCAATCTGTTTTGTGAACTGTGTGCTTTTGTGATACCTTACCTTATGGTTGATAACCTCCCTAATACTGTGATAAAACATATGTATATCCTTAGTTAAACTCACATATATATAATTAAGTATCAAAATCAGAGTTTCATTGTAGGCCTTTGCAAAGGGTTTAAAATCCGGCTCAATTTGAATTCATTGAAATTATAGAAAAAACATTCCTACTAAGCACCACATCCCAGGCTAAGATCAAGTGTCCTGGTCCATTGTGTGATGTCTGATTGGAATCCTTAACAAATTGGGAGCTTGTCCAAGATTGAGTTTGTTTATTCACCCGTGACAGCCTAACACAGCAGACTAACCTCCAAGGTAGGAATACTTTGTGTGGCTGGAACACTATGTTATGGTGTAGAAGCGCCTCCACAAAAAAAAAAAATCCTAATTACCAAGCAATAGAAAACAGACCCTTACATAAATAAATGAATAAGGAAAGAACACTTTCCAAAATGGCCCCAATAGAGATCAACATAGCTAGGTAGGGAGCATCTTCTGCACAAGTTATTTGTCAGGGGGGGGGAATGGTCAGAGCAAGCTGAAAAAGTCCGACTAGAAGAAATATCGCAACAGGTCACTTCCATAGACATGGATACATGGCAGAACGGTAGCCTATTACACCAAGCTTTAAGCGAGTTATGCATGACTCTGAAAATGAAAGAGGAGCAGATTAAAAGCAGATTAAAATTGTCAGAATTGCGGCCTATATGTATCTTTATATGGGAGTGATGTGGGAAAAGCATGAGGAAAATACAACTCTTGCGCAAAATCAATCCGAAGTTTTAGCTCAGATACAGGCTGAACTAAAATTAGCAGAACAAAAATTGCAAAAGAGCCAAGATTTTGAGGCAGAATCTGGAAATTGCATTCAAAAGTTAAAAGAGGACTTGGTTCTCCAACAGCAGAATAAAGTAGACCAAGAGACCCAATTAGATCCATTGAAAGAGGAGTGTAGGGAAAAAGTTGACTCTCTAGTCACCAGAAGTTACATCAACAAATAAACTATAATAGAGCCTGTTCAGAGCAGATAGTTACTCTACAAGATCAGATAAAAAAATTGGAAGGGGAAAATAATAAATTAATTATGAGAGACCTCCACTCCCAAGCAGAATTTGATGAAGAGCGCCAGAAATTAGGCGCAATAACCCAACAAAGGGATGACCTGGCGGAACAAAGGGGTGCTCTATATCAGAGGAAAGAGGCATTCCACCAGGAAATGTGTAATTTAAAAACCAATCTGGCGAGAAGAGAGTCAGACCTTCAGGGTCTGGCAGGCCTAAAAGAAGAATATGATAAATTAATGGAACATAGGAGAGAAATGTAACTCAAGGGAGAGCAGGCCATAGAGGCTCTAAATGTCCAGAAAAGGGAGGCTTGCCTCCTACAACAAAAATTGCCTCAGGGTGCTCAAACTATACAGGCAGCACAGAGACATAATGGGGCCCTCTGTGAGGAGAATGATGCACTTCACAAACAAGTGCCAGCTCAAGAGAGGGTCATAGAGTCCAGTAAAACCCTGATAGCTGAGGAAAAGGCTCAGATCTCTGCCTATTATCAAGAGATAGGGGCTGAGAAGGAAAAACTAGCAAGGCTGGAGAAAGAGTATTCTAGATCTAATACCAACTGGTGGGATCCCAAACAGGTGGAGAGGGACAGGGCCACCCCTGATCATAGTGTGAGGACTTTTGTACTAAGGGACTCAAACCCATTTAATACATTGAACACTGCTGACTTCCTGTGAACTGGTTCACAGGGACCAGAAACCATGAGGCTTGCGGAATTAAGTAGGCTTAGTATGATGGCTCTGACAGGTCAGTGCCCACCAGAAATTGATGGATGGGTGTCTCAGTATAGATACCAAAACATTAAAGCTGATGTCTCTGACAAGGAAGTCTTCTTTGAGGGGAGTCAGGGAATTAGATCTACAGAAATATTACCTTCCAAGGGACCAGTTCGTTCAATTTGTAGAAAAAACGAATGAAATGAGGCCCAAAAAGAGCATTTTGAAGACCTCCACCCAATCAGGACAGAGGGGGATCCTCCGCCAACCCTGGAAGCAGGGAGTCAGAAGACTACTCTTCTGTGTGCCACAGGTGAGTAGAAACTAGGCTCCACCATTGTGAGAGCCCCTCCCATGCTCAAAGAATCAGGGAGTGCCTAGATAATCATGAGGGGTCCTCCAAGAGTAGCGCCTCTGAGTCTGAGGGCGAGTGGACTCGGGTGACAAAGCCAAACCAGGCAAATAAACTAAAGAGAGTTATGGCAAAAGATCCCTTTAGGCAGATTAAGGCCATTCGGAGTTTCATAACTCCATTCCACAAAAACGCAATATATTCTGTCTGGGAACATTTGGAACTCTATGACCAGATAATGGACACTTTCCACCTTAAAGACAACCAGAACTGCATAGAATATGCTAAGTAGACGTTCTCTCCAGAGTATTCCAGCTTCTTTGCTGGGCTGGAGGACCAGAACCATTCAAGATGGTCCACGCACAGAACGGCCATCTTGAAACAATTTTCCGCCCACAGAAACCCCCAAGAGGCTCGCAAAGCGGCCTACAATTTGCAGTGCGGGGAAGATTAGGCCCCACAAGAATGTGTGGAGGAGCTAAAGCGTGCCTTTGCACAAACCACTAGGAGTGTGTGCACGGATAGCAGGGTGTTTATAACTACCTTCTTTCATGCGCTCCCAAAGTATATTATGACTCAGCTGGTGAGGGATTTCCATGATAAAAGATCTCTGGACTGGGTAATAGAGCAGGCAACCCGCATTAAGTCCAAAACCTGGCTAAAATAAAAATCAGACCAAAAACCCCAAACCAGCCAACACCCATGCTGCTGCTAAGGTAGCCGAGGAGAAGGTTGCCCCCATTTTAGACCTAGAAATGGAGAAGCCTAAAAATGCACCAATCCCAAACCAGCCAAACCAGAGGCCAAGAAGGCCTTGTGGCCAATCACAAACAGGTGGCAATCAGGGAGGTAATCCCATTAATGGGACTCCTAATTCTCTTAAGTATATAAGTCCCAGGTACAAGGGCAACCGGCCTATCTTGGGGTATGTATGGATTCCTCCCACCCAAGGGGAGGTGGTCCCACCAGGTGAGTACTCTCCCAGGAAACTTTCCTCCTAACTTTCCTCAGGAGGGCAGTAATCCTCCAAATCCCGGGTCAAGTTTCTTTCCCCAGTACCCTCAAAACTCCAACCTGCAGGGCAACCCTCCTTTCTTTCCCTGGTTTCAGGAGCCCAGACAAACCAATCTGGGAGAGGGGAGGCCGAGGGGGGGGCTTCCAAAATCCACAATATCCAGGGTACTATGGGAGAAGGGATAGTTACCCTTCCCGTGAACAGAGGCCCCCATACCAACCGGAGCAGGTGTCCCAACTGAGGCGCCAGGTCCAGAACCTTACCCAGGATCTGGGTTGCATGTTGAGAGCTTAACAGAACCCTCAGATGAACAGGGCGGCTCAGAACCCCACAAACCAAGGGTCTGACACCCCAGAACAATAATGGGGAGAGAACCCCGACAATGCACCGGTTCCAGAGGAGGAGGCACAGGGCAATGTGGGTGTAAAGCCCTAGAGGAAGCTTCCTTCCTCACCTGTAAAAAGCCCCTGGACACCCCAGAACTGGAACAAAAATCTCTTGCCCCTGAAAATCTGCAACCCAGGGAACAGAGGGTGGGTAGGAGAAATAAAGACCTCAAAAAAGCCCATTTTGGGGAGGCAGTTACTGTCCTCCAATTTGAAGGGGAAGAATCCTTAGAGGATTCGGGGAAAACAATCTTCTCCTTCAGGGACGGGGGAATTCCTCCCAAAGAAAAATGGGTCCCAAGAGATTTAAATGAAGACTGGGTGGGCGTGGGGACTGATGGAGAGTCACCCATCCCTGAACCCCAGAATTATCATCCTGAAAAGAAAATAGTAATGGAGGGATCCCCCCACAAATTGGTTGTATTGACTGCCACCCGGTAAGCAGGGGCAGCACAGAGCTAAGGGAAACAGGGGATTCCAAAATCTCCACTCTTTCAGGATGTCAAATTTTTAATACAGATCCCCAGACTCTGACACAGAAAGTGGTCCAAAATGCCACTGCGTCAGAGTCCAAAATAAAGAAAATGACCACCCAGCTGGCCCAAAATGCACATTACCTTTGCCCACTTGAGGAGAAGGAGGGTAGATTTTATGCCCTGGTCCAAGCGCAAGGGCAATGTACATTTTCAGCACTGGTGGACACTGGATCCCAAGCTACTCTTCTGTCAAAAAGGGCCTTTGATCGGTTAAATTCAGGAAGGGGGAGAGATACCAGATCCATCTCACCCCTCTTCCTGGACAACTCCAAAACTTCGACAGGAATGCATTTCCCGTCGAGGGGAGAGTGGATTTGGAAATAAAAATCGTGCGACACAAGGTGAAACACTGGGTCATAATCGTGACTCCAGAGGGTACACCCTGTCTACTAGGGAATGACATCCTGTGCAGGTTGTCCCCCTAATAGACTGTATGAACAAGGTCCTCTGGACTCAGACTAACATGCCAATAAAATTAAAACAGAGTGTAAACCATGTTATTTTAAATTGCACATACTACATGGTTGAACAAAGATCTGACCATATTGAGTTTCATTTTCAGAACAATCAAATACCTGAAGTGACAGTAATTGCTGTAGGACAACAAACTGGTGATCAGAACTCCTTTCCATTCCTCAAAATCAACCTTCCTTCCAGTTTTAAGTGGCATTCCACACTGGAAGGACATACTTTGAAATTGTATACTGATTCACAATCTGAGAACCCCAGTCCTATAATCAAAAGTGATGAGAAACCAGCTGAAAGTTTAGCTGATATTCAGAAAATTAGAGAACAGTTGTTCATTCCTATTCAGTTAAATGAGTGGAAGGAGGCTGTTCTCACCCAAGTGTGCATGAACGACGGTAAGAGCTTCAGCATGCATTTTTAAGTTCTTGTTGCATTTTTAAGCTCTTGTATTCCATGTTAAGTTCTGCACCTAGCTGCACCACCTTTGATTGCCTATACGGCCAGTGTTTGTTGCTCTAAACTGCCTACACTGCCTTTGAGTGCTGAATTTTGAATCTTGCACCTGGTTGTACCCCTGCAGACTGCCACCCAGCAGCTAACCTCACGGCCACTCTATCTTAGCCCTCCAACCATGAGTCACTCGCTAGCAACCTGCCCACTCACCTGCAACCAGCCCTCCAGTCAACCCCCCACCTTCCCCTCCAACATTCCCCCCACTTACTTTCTATCCTCCTTCTTCTCTAAAAATAACATCACAGCTACACACCCTCCACCTTCCAGTACATCATACACTAGACCGACCAACTTCAGGAACCAACTCCTGGGACTATGCTCCAGATTCCCGAGCATCACCCAACTCACCCATAATCACAGAAGCGTCCACCCTCACGGCCAATCTATCCGCACCCACAACAGTCTTGGTGCACACCAACCCCGCATCACCGGTCCTACACAACTCCACCCCCCTATCCCAGACCCTACAGTGTGCCCTTATCAACGCTAGATCCGTCCCTGCCCATGCCACTGAAATTCACAAACTCCTTATCAACTTGGACCTCGACATCCTAGCCATCACGGAAACCTGGCTCCATAGCGCTGCAGGACCAGCTCTCAACCTTGCCATCCCACAGGGCTACTCCATCATCAGGCAAGACCGCCTCTCCTCAGTAGGAGGTGGGGTAGCACTCATCCTGAAAGATCACTTAGATGCCAGACAAATTACATCCAACCTGGGTGATACCACAGATTTCATTGCTATAAAAATCGCCCTCTGCCCCAATTCCACCATCTCCATCAACCTCGTCTACCGGCCACCTGGCCCAATACTGGAGTTCCATGAGAACCTCCTACATCGCTTAACAGAAAACTTAAAACCCACTTCCAAAAGCATCCTCTTAGGTGAGCTCAACATAGGTTACAATGACAAAAAGGATAAGCCAGCCAAATCTCTCGTATCAGCCCTAAAAGAACTAGGCTTTGACCGAAAGATAACCTCACCCACCCATAACAAAGGCCGCATCCTTGACTGGGTAGCAGACCACAACTGCCACATCGACATTAGCTCCATCATCCCGACCCCTTGGTCAGACCACCACATTATTCACTTCCTCATTCCAGCCGCGTCTAAGACCAAAAAGCCTAACCCTATTCCTCCAGCCCAGGCAAGAAGCGCTAAAAATCTTACCAAAGATATGATCATACCACACCTCAGCACACTCACAACCGACCTTAAGTCCTCCGACCCATCAGTGTTAGCAGGAATCTATAAGAGCACCATAAGCACTGCCATAGACACCATCGCCCCATTACAGAATAAAAAAGCTAAAACAGTGAAACACTCAAACACCTGGTTCTCCTCTGAACTTAAAGAACTCCGCTCTCAGAAAAGAAAAGCACTGAACACCTGGCAGAAATTACTCTCCCCAGCCACCCTATCCTCCTACAAAAAAATCACCTCTCAATATAAGAAAGCCATAATCATAGCCAAGTCAGACTCCTACAATGAAAGAATTGCCAACGCAACTTCCGAATCCAAAGGACTCTTCGCCATCTTCAAAGAACTCACCACACCAGCTACCAAATCACAAGATATAGTCAAAGACCAAACTTGGTGTAACTCCATACAATCTGCCCTACTGAACAAAATCAAACTCCTACAAGATAAAATGAAGATGCACCACAAAAACCTATCACAGCACCTCAAACTAACCACCACATCTGACCACCAGCCCAACTCCAGTCCAGTGCCCCCTCCCGTCAAGGTCCCCATAACCCCCTTCAAATTCAGGGAAGTAACAGAACAGGAAGTCATTGAGATAATGAACAAGATCAAACCTTCCAAATGCAAAGGAGACCCCTGTCCTGCCAGTCTCATTAAAGACTGCACCGAAACTCTCGCCCCCTTTCTCAAATCCTTCATCAACGCCTCCTTCAACGCCAACACAGTTCCAGACAGTTTAAAAGAAGCTTGGGTACGCCCCCTTCTAAAAAAACCTATGCTTGACCCAGAAATTGCTAACAACTATAGGCCCATCATCAACGTGCCGTTCCTGCTCAAGATTCTGGATAAAGTTGCCTACACGCAAATCCAGGAATATCTTAAAACCAACAATATCCTAGGTAAGAAGACAGTCAGTATTCCGACCAGGTCACGGGACAGAGTCGGCCCTACTCGGCCTAAAAATACAACTTGGGGACATCATGGAAAAAGGCAAACCGGCACTCGTTCTGCTACTGGATCTGTCCGCCTCCTTTGACCTTGTCAACCATGATATCTTAGGCATGCACTTAAAAAATGAAGCACACTTCTCTCCAGAAGCTATCGCTTGGTTGGCCTCGTTCCTAAATGGTAGACTCATGAAGGTCTTCTCAGACACTGCCTCGGCTACCCCCACTATCATCCACTGCGGCGTCCCCCAGGGCTCCTGCACCACCCCAACACTCTACACCATATTTACCCTTCCACTCTTCAATGACCACGACTGTCGCAAAATAGCGTACACTAAGTAGGCGGACGACACACAGGTACTACTCCCACTAACTGGGACCTATGAAGAAGATGTGACACCCCTAAACAAAATCTACGCAGCCATCCAAAAGTGGATGGCGGCAAACGGCCTCTGCTTAAACGGGGATAAAACCGAGATCCTCATAGTAGGGACCAGCGAAACTCTCAACAAACTCCCCCTCAATATAAATCCTTTAACATCGATAACTCCATCATCACAGTCTCTAAGACTGTCAAAACCCTAGGTGTTCACCTAGATGCCTCACTATCCATGTCCCGACATGTCAACGCCATAGCTTCCGCTTCAGCGCTCACCACCAAAATGATCAACGCAGTCAAGCCTTTCCTCTCCACCAGAAACTGCCTATCCATCACCAGGGCCACAATAGGTACCAAACTGGACTAAGGTAATGCACTTTTCCTAGGCACCTCTATCAGCAACCTAAAAAAACTCCAAATCACGCAAAATAACACTCTCCGGGCAGCACTGACCATTCCCAAAAGGGAACACATTTCGCAAGCAAGGAAAAACGCCCATTGGCTACCTGCAAAGGAACATATACTCTTCAAAGCCATGGTCATCACACATAGGTGCATCACATCTGACGCCCCACCCTATCTCTCAGAAAGATTCTCCCTCAACACCTCGAACAGACCTACCAGAGCACACCGTGACAACCAGATTTACGTTCCCACATTCAAAAGAACTAGAGCTGGAGGGTCTAGCTTCCAACACCTCGCACCGAAAAAATTGGAATGCCCTACCCACCTCACTAAGGAATGAAAAATCATACACCACATTTCGAAAAAATCTAAAAACCTTCCTATTCCGCTAATGTTTTTGAACCAACCTGCTTAGTTATGCCTGCATTGTAACATAGCAAAATATAACATTAGCGAATCATCCTTGTCTCCTACCACTGTTCAATGTACTACTGCTACCGACTGCTACATCCTATGTTATGTTTAAGCTCAAGTATTCTGTAACAGCGCCACGATGCCTCAGGGCAGCTTTTGTGCGCTTTATAAATGCAAATAAATAAAAAATAAAAAAAATCAGCAGCTCCCAAAAGATCCAGCCATTCCCACATTTAAATTGATCAATAAGTGGGAAATGGGTCTGGAAACTCCCAATTCCAAACATCTCCTGCTTAGCAGGTGTATGCTCAAAATGTCTATAGGTAACAAAAGCATTGAACATAATTGTTGGGTTGTGCGAGATGTCCCTGCAGCATTCTATTTAGGCTGTGACATTCTCAATTGGTTTGCCATTAATTTGGACCTGATAAATTACAAAGCATGGTCCCAACTAGGGGAAATCCCATGGACTTAGATGATTCAGAAAAAGCATTTCGGACAGCCCAATTGCTGCCGTATGCAGGTGAAGTTCAAATCGGAGTTGAGGTCACCATCCCAGGATGGACACGACTATTCCCACTTGAATTAAAAATTAAAAGAGGACAGAAACTGCAAAATCCTGACGCATATGTACACCTCAATACCCATCTACAACAGCAGAGGTTGGGGTTAAACCCAACACCTTTAGTCATTACAGAACACAACACCTTTCCAATATTGATGGATAATAGCAACCTCAGAAGTATCACTCTGGGCGCAGGCGGCATTATTGGAATGGCGGTTGATGACCGACATTTTTCCATGGATCTAGGAAATTAACTTATAGGACCAATACCCAATGACTGCTTTGACAATGACAGTGACAATGACTTACCACCAGACATGATCTTCACCCGGCAAGGGGGGGGGGAATTTCCTGGTGTACTCTTCCCACCCTTACGGGGAGGAATAGGTGACCTGTGACATCAGGCAGGGTGAGGTGATATTCCAGGTCCACAATGACTGCCTCTCCTACCTGAAACCCCCTGTCCAGGTCAATACCAGAGACCTCTCCACCCAGCTGGGGGAGGCAGCTGAGATAGCAAAACTGGAAATCTTTCCAAGGCTTCAGACAAATGGTTGAAGAGCTAGTCAACCTAGCTGATGCCTATGAGACTCCGGAGCGAAAGCAAAAGTTGAAACAGGTGTTCTTAGATTTTCAAGATCTCTTTGCTGTGGACTCGTACGACTGTGGTCACACTGAAATCCATACAACAACAATTCTCACAGACCCTGGAAGAGCTCCTATGTTTGTAAAGCAATATCGCTTGCCTCTCGCATCCATGAAATCCCTGACAGAAATCATCAAAAACCTTGAGACCCATGGGATAATTCGTCCAGTCCACAGCACCTTTAATAATCTGGTGCTGGGGATTTTAAAACCAAATGGCCAATGGAGACTCTGCGCAGACCTTAGGGAGCTAAATAAATGGGTCCACATGTCCCAATCGCCTCTCCCCTACATTGACCAGGGGCTGGCCCAGATCCAGGGGTCAAAGGTATACACTGCCATTGACCTGACAAATGGGTACTTGAATGTGCCCGTCAGTAGGGAGGACCAATACAAGCTGGGCTTTACCTTCGGGGGCAGCAGTACATGTGAACCCGGACTCCCTTCAGATACATAAACTCCGGCAACAAATTCAACATCTTCCTACATAAAGCGATGCCCGAATTGGGTGAAAGGGGTAACCTGGCCTGTGTGGATGATGTCCTGATAAAAAGCTCAACTGTGGAGGAACATATAGCGGAAATCCGTTATATTCTGACCCAGTTGAGGGTCGCTGGAGCAGAACTGTCCTTTCAAAAGGAGCAGTGGTGCAGAACCCGTGTCAACTTCTTGGGACATGAATTAATTCCTGAGGGTCTCTGTCCCCAGGAGAAGAAAGTGGAAGCACTCCTAAAACTAAAAGACCCCACAACTCTGTGTGAGCTAAGGAGCCTCCTTGGACTGACGATTACAGTAGGAAGTTCATTGAGGATTACGCAGAGGCCAAAATACCCCTGATCCATCTGATGAAGGGGGGTCAAGTGGGAGTGGGGTCCAGAACAAGCCGAGGCAGTAAAGCAACTCAAAAGAAGCCTCTCACAAGCGCCTTGTCTAGCTGACCATTTCAAAAATGAGTTCTTCTTGGAGACAGAGTCCTCGAATAAATGCTTGACAGCAGTATTATATCAAAAGCATGACAAGGTCAATAAAGTCATCAACTATGCAAGCAAAATGTTATGCTCTGTGGAGGAGAAATTTTACGATTGTGAGAAGGCACTCCTGGCAACGGTGTGGGCATTGAAGAACTAACGCCTGTTCGTCCAGGGGGAACACATCATAGTGGAGACTCCACACCAGCCTTTGCAATACCACCAAAGTGACAGAATCTGGCCCGGAAATGCGAGTAATTCCAGAATGACTTCCTGGATTCTGTCAATGCAAGGCTTTCCTGTGGACGTCAAATATGGCCAATACAAGAAGAGTCACCTCGCGCAAGGTCTGGCTGACTTGGATGATTGTGCCAGAGAAATCTGTCTCAAGGACAAAAGTCTTAAAATCAAGGACAACATTGAGGCGTACCTGAATTCCCCACACAAAGTCTATGAAGAGGACAAGTGCGAGGGAATGCCCAAAGTTTATGTGGACTAGAGCTCCTACCATGTTCACAACAACAGGGAAAAGGAACTGGTGACCGGCATTGGGAATGCCTGGGTGAATGATGCCCCGGAACCCTCCGCCGGGTACAAAATCGGTCCCCTCAGTAGTTAGGTGGCAGAGTTGATGGCAGTTCATCAGGCCATCCTCACTGCCATCCAACACCAACTCCACAAACTGGTCATAACCACCGATTCAGATTATGTCCGCAACGGGTTCGTGGAGCACCTTGTTAATTGGAAAACCAGAGACATGCTATGTGCTAATAAAAAACCTCTCAAACATGGCAAGCTAATCCAAAATATTGATGATCTGGTCACCTCTAGTGGGATGACAATCTATTGGAAGAAGATCAAGGGTCATTACAGAATAGAGGGGCCAGACAAAACTGGAAATAACCTAGCTGATCAGCTGGCCAAAACTGGATTTTAGCTAAAGTAATTGCGAGAGGTTCTGGACATTATAAAACTCACATCATGAATCCCACCTCATGCTCTTGAGACCCAGCAAGCTGATAGGAAGGCGGTAACTCTCACCCCTAACCAATCCAGTGATTAAGAGTCATGCTTAGCTAAGACTGCCCTACCATATAATTCTATGATGTCACCATGCTCTATAAAAAGGGTGGCTGACAAAACTCTAGACACACACTCTTCCTGAATTTCCTGCACCTGGGTCCCTGATCTTCCACATTCATCTTGCCATATTCCAGATTCCACTGCCAAGCCAAAGCATAGTTGATTCCAGAGTCCACTGCAAGGCCAAAGCATAGCTGATTCAATCCGGGCAAGGCCAAAGCATTGATGACCATTCCAGCAAGGCCTCAATCCTGACATCCCACTAAAAAAAATCCCAATAACCATCGGGAAAAACTCTGGTATTCTTTTGGGAAGCATCATGAGACCTGACCAGCTTTGTGCCCACTAACTGCATGCTCACTGCAACCCTGCCATCCAGCTGACCTGATCATCCGGTGACCAGACAGTCCCAGCTATTGTTCCGCTAGGAGAGTCCGCCGCTCCTGGTGACCCGAACCCTGGAGTCCAGAACCCGGTTGACTGTTCCTAATCCCAAATCTAAGAGTGAACTGTGAGTATTCCCCATCCCATAACACATAGTCCACCCCATGTTGATTTTTGTCTTTGTTCCACTCTCTAAGCAACCCTATCCATACCCTGATAACATGTATAGACTACTCTGTGCACCTTGTTTTTTTTTCTTTTTCTAGTGGTAGCGCAATTCTTTCATTCACCTTATCTTGTAACCTATTAGTAATATTTGGAGTAATTTAAAATAATTCCCACGTAGATCAGATGCCGGGGGGAAAAAGTTGATGTTGCAAATCAATCTTTGAACGTACCGTGGCTTTCTTTAACAACATAGTAGAGATAATTTAGTTTAAGCAAAATGTGCCTTTCATTTTAAAACCGACTTTCTCTTTTGAACTGCTCTATTTTCCTAAAACAAACCTCATTCTATATTCAAAATCTATTTAAATTTTTCAGCTATAGCCATCCTTTCACTTCTGTATTGTCCCTGTGCAGTGCATCTATCACCCAGCCCAAATACTGCATTCCGATTCAGTGTTTTTACCAGTTTTCTGAAAAAACGTGTTGGCATTTAAAACTGCAAACTAGAAAAAACTCAACTTTTCCATGTGTGAATTTGGCTGCACTGGGTTTTCCATTTCATTCTGTTTTGTGAATTGTATGCTTTTGTGATACCTTACCTTATGGTTGATAGTGATATAACCTCCCTAATACTGTGATAACACATATATTTATCCTTAGTTAAACACACATATAATTAATTATTTATCAAAATCCCAATGTCATTTTAGGCATTTCCAAAGGGTTTAAAATGCGGCTCAATTTGAATTAATTGAAATTATAGAAAAATCATTCCTACTAAGCACCACATTCCAGGCTAAGAACAAGTGTCCGGGTCCATTGTGTGACGCCCGATTGGAATACTTAACAAATGGGGGTTTGTCCGGGATTGAGTTTGTTTATTCACCCATGACAGTCTAAGACAGTAGACTAATCTCCAAGTTAGGAATACCTTGTGTGGCTGGAACACTGTATTATGCTTTAGAACTGTCTCCCCTCCTCTTATTTTGTGAGCGAAGGTCAGATTTTTGTTTGATGCCTCTTATCCCTGACTACCTTCTGCTTCTTTCTATCCACTCAGAATTTGATTATTTGTGGGTTGAGGGAACATTGCGGGGGGAAACCTTAATTTGGGTGCTATCTATCCTAATTCAAACGGTGCTCCTATTCATTTGTGCTTTGGATATGTTCTACTAGAAGGTTAACCAAGTGCATTGCTTTAATGTCCATTGTCATTATCACCCCATTGATGATTGCTGCCCAATATTAAAATGTGTGCGATTTTTGTGAACTTTAAAAATAATTAAATATTGTATTTTCACCAACCGGTCTGGTTTTTGGTCCATTTGTAAAAGGGGGTGTGAGACGGGTCGGGTACTGGCTCAATTTGAATTTGTTGAAATTAAAGAAAAAGCATTCCTATTGAGCACCGCATCCCAGGCTAAGAACAAATGTCCTGGTCCAGTGTGTGATGCCCGATTGGAATCCTTAACAATGTGGGGTTCAGGATGCGTGTGATCTCTTGGAGTTGGCCGTGGCCTACCGGTAGATATGGGGGCAATCTTTGGCTGAAGGGTCATAAAACTGGTCACCTCAGGTGGTCTGTATTTACTTGGATGACCGAAGCAGGCAGGCACATTCCTTAGATCTTGGGCCACACACCTTTGACCCTTTTCTTGTGCACTTTGGTAGATCACCCTGCATCCTTACTTGATCAGCAGGTTCTTCCTTTCTCACTGCGGGGTCCCTTTCTTGTTGTGACCTTTGAAAATTGAAGTGGCTGAAAGACTTTTTGGTTCCTAGACCGGTTTCATCCAGAGTCCCCAATGCTCCACTTCTTGGTGTACCGAGGTGTGTCACGATGCGGGGGGGGGGGTTGTCTCTCAGATCTGCCGAGGAATGTGTCCTGTTCAGGGACCCTGTATCCACGTGCACACTTTGGTACGTCAGTGGGGGGTAAACACCAGACCTCATGCTTGTCGGTGAGCCTCTTCTGTGCTTCATGTTGAGGCAAGTGTGCCTGGTTTGCAAGGCGGGCACAAACCCCTTGAAAGGGGGACCACACCTCTGGTTCCATGCTGTTTTGTGCTGTTTATTTTTCAACAGTGTTCAATTGCCCTCCCAGGGTCTCACATGTTGTCCGGTCTTTGACACTCTGTGTTAGTTATGTAGTGATCATGTGTTTGGTTGCATGAGAGCACTGAGCCCCACCACTGCCCATGTATCGTTTCTGGCAGCTGCTAATTATGTCTGGTGGTGCGAGGTGGGTGCTATCTATCTTTGTGGCAAAGCTATTGGGCCAGTTGTCCCTTTACTTGTGGACACTGCTCCAGTGCCTGGTCCTCTAGTGCGTACACCCTAGTGGTGCTCGTCAGGCCCAGTCTCGCCGCACCCTGGAAGGGTCGCCCCTGATCCTCTGGGCGAGTCCTCCAATGAGTAGGGTGGTGAACCTCCCTCCCTTGGGATGTCACGCAGTTTTTGGTGTGCCTGGAGAGCGGTGTCTGGAGGTCATGTGCTCCCCCACCTCTCTCGCTCGGGGGTAATCCCACTGGTCTCTATTCATCAGCGATTTAAACCCAGTGCTGCATCCAGGTGTTGAGGGGTGCTGCAGTGTGGTCGGAGGGAGGTAAGGGAGCGCCAAGGGACTGGAGGGACGGGTGGGAGACATGGACTTCCGCCGCCGCTGGTCGCCATCCGAGCACAAGTCACCTCTTGGACTCACCGCTCCTTCAAGTGGGCTGGTGCCTCCCTCCACCTGCGGAGCACATAGGTGTGGACGCGCTTTTAACATTCGTTGGGGGTTTGTGCTTACCCTCTGTATGCGCCAGAGTTCTGCGCCAGTTGGTCAAACCACTGTGACAGGGGCCAGCATTGTGAAGAAAAGTTTTGGCTGTCTCAGGGCACTGCGGTTTATCAGTTCTGCAATCGGTACTACCGCTGGAGGTGGGTTACTCTCATTGTATGGGTGATGTTGGGCCACGTGCAACTCACGGGCCTTGTCCAGGGGCAACCCTACCATTTCACGTCTTTTCAGTCCTTCCCTGGATGTGGCCGGATCACGTTCAGCACTCTGCTTTGCCTTTCAGGCACCTGGCCGTTAGCTCTGGCAGTGTATCTCTGCGATTTCTTCTCTGATTGTGTCCAGATTTTCGCTTGTTGAGAGCTCTACTTGTCAACAACCCCGCCGGGTGTTATAGTGCTCTCAGGTTGGGCGCAAATGGTGGCACATTTGCTAATTTCAGGGGTCAAGGACATGGAGGAACTCTATCTCGCATCCTCTACCCATACGCCCACTGGTGTCCATCTTCCTCATTTAAACGTTTAACCCTTTAAGTGCCATCAGTTTTTCCTCCAGTGCCAAGGCCTTTTTTTGGTGATTTTGGTATGTCGCCATTCAAAGCCTTGTAACTTTTTTGTTGCATGAGATATCTGGGCCAAATATGGCTCCTTCTTTTCCCACATGTAGGCGGTCGTAACGCCACCCAGGAATCCTAGGTTGCTGTAGGGGGTGAGAGAAACTAACCAAAAAGGGCGAAAATATAGTGTTTTTTCAAGAAATGCCAATATAATGATGTACAAGGAAGCCTGTGTTTTTTTCCTTGTAAGAGCTTTTTGCCAATTGGACATGCGTGGACGGAATGGAAGAAAAGGGTAGGAAAGCTGAATTGGAGGACATAATAGCATACATTTCTGAAAAGTAGACAAAATTCCAAGTTTAGGAAAGGGTGATTTGGCAGGTCGGGCAACAACTAGGTAGGGGAAAATGCCATAGTTTAGGGAAAAAGATATAAAATGACTGAAAAAAAGGTATGTGGTAGACATGGTTGGCTTGGTACGGCAATGGCTTCTATGAATTTTAAGAAAAACAATGCTCTGCTACATTCCCCCAACTCTTGCAGTTAGGAAATCACACATTTTTTGTAGTGTTTCAGAAAAAAAGCATTACCACAAGCCAAACACTGAGCCATGGTACACAGGAGTTTTATGCTTACGGCCTGAACAGACGTACTTGGCATGTGTAAATCAGGAAAACCAATGTGGCGAGGAACAGCAAGAATAGATTTTTTGAAAGAGCACAGGCAGACCTTTTCCTGGGGTAGGTGACTTGTGCAGGTTACAAAAGTGTATGGTGCCTAAAGCAACAACTAAATGTAGGGCACATTTGGGAAATTAAAGGGTTGTGTGACAAAGGGCACCAACAAATGGGTCAAAATTTTATGAAAACCACACAAACACAATAACTGTCATACTTTCTTGCGTTCCCACATGTGTTCCTATGAAAACGGTACCTCACATGTGTGGGTGCACTTACCTGGGCGCCAAGGGAAAGCCTACAACACCCCTAACCCGAAGTCCAAATTGTGGCGAAAACCCCCCAATTTCCGCACATTTCACTCAGCTCACCCACCATAACAGGCCGCCAACAGCACATGGCCTACCGTTGTGCGTTCCCATAGGTGTCCCGATGAAAATGGTACCTCACCTGTGTGGGTGCACCTACCTGGGCGCCAAGGGGAAAGCCTAAAACACCCCTAATCCCAAGTCTTTTCCAACAGCTGAATGTCACTATTTTTGCAGACGGGCACACCATACAGATATGGGCCTCGGGTGTCCAATCCACCAAAGAAAACAGGGAACCCCATGTATTTCCGAAAAGAAGACACCCGTGGGAATCCGCAGAGGTCTGACTTGCGCAAATCAGCCCAGAATTTATTACCCAGAAACCCAGACAAAATCCGAAATGTGGCAAAAAAAAACATTTCTGCAAATTTCACTCGGCTCTCCCACCGAAACATGCCCCAACAAGACATGGCCTACCGTCCTGCATTCCCACAGGTGTCCCGATGAAAACGTTGCCTCACATGTGTGGGTGCACCTACCTGGGCACCAAGGGGAAAGCCTAAAACACCCCTAACCCCAAGTCTTTTCCGACAGCTGAATTTCACAATTTTTCCAGACGGGCACACAATACAGATATGGGCCTAGGGTGTCCAAGCCACCAAGGAAAACAGGGAACCCCATGCATTTTCAAAAAGAGGACATCCATGGAAATATGCAAAGGTCTGACTTGCGCAAATCGGCCCAGAATGTATTACCAGAAACCCTGGCAAAGTACGAAATGTGGCGAAAAAAACCCAATTTCCACACATTTTACTCGGCTCACCCACCGAAACATACCGCCAACAACACATGGCCTATCTTCTGGCATTCCCAAAAGTGTTGCGATGAAAATGGTACCTCACATGTGTGGGTGCACCTACCTGGGCACCAAGGGGAAAGCCTAAAACACCACTAACCCCAAGCATTTTCCGACAGCTGAATTTCATGATTTTTGCAGACGTGCACAGCATATAGATATGGGCCTCGGGTGTCCAAGCCACCAAGGAAAACAAGAAACCCCATGCATTTCCGTAAAGAGGACACCCGTGGGAATCCACAGAGGTCTGACTTGCGCAAATCGGCCTAGAATTTATTACCCAGAAACCCTGGCAAAGTCCAAAATGTGGCAAAAACCCCCCAATTTCCTCACATTTCACTCGGCTCACCCACCGAAACACGCCACCAACAACACATGGCCTACCGTCCTGCATTCCCACATGTGTCCTGATGAAAATGGTACCTCACATGTGTGGATGCACCTACCTGGGCGCCAAGGGGAAAGCCTAAAACACCCCTAACCCCAAGTCTTTTCCGACAGCTGAATTTCACGATTTTTGCAGACAGGCACATAATACAGATATGGGCCTCGGGTTTCCAAGCCACAAAAGAAAACATGCCTACCTGGGCCTCCTACAAATGGCTGTGTGAGGTACATCCCCCTCCATTTGGGGTAGGGGAGAGAGGGCCACCAAAAATTGTGGGACATGCCCCCCAGTGGGTGGGGCAGTAAGGTTTGGGCACCGTGGGGCAAGATTGGCACACCAATGTGCTCCTCTGCGCCAAGACGACTTTAGTAAACAAAGAAAAAACATTGAAAATGGCAGGCTGCACTTTAGGGGGGCGAGGGGCACCCTACACCCCCAGGGAAGTTTGTAATGTGAAGGGGGGTGCACCTTTCCACCCCACCCTAATTGGAGGGGCAACGCATCTCATGTAGCCCTCCCTGGGGGCAAAAAAGGGGGGGCTGTCCTGCACTCCTCCCTGGGCTCAGGTATCCCTTCCTAGGAGCAGATATCTGCCCCCAGGGAGGGCTGCATGACATGGCCCCTACTCCATATGTGGGTGGAGGGGCTCACCACCCCTTTCCATTAGAACATTCCCTGGTGGTTTGGGGTGCCCCACAGCCCCCCCTAAAATGCGGTTTACCATTTTCACTTTTTTCCTTTTGTAACCCAACTCCCCTTGGCACATATGGGCCCAATAGTGTGCCAATCTGGCCACAGGGTACACAACCTAACTGCCCCACCCACCTGGGGGCCTATCCCACCATTTTTGGTGGCCCTCTCCCCCCTCACCACAAATGGGTGATGGGGCACCTCATGTAGGCCTCAATGGGCCTCCTACAAACAGCTGCGTGAGGTACACCCACCTCCATTTGCGGTTGGGGAGAAAGGACCACCAAAAATTGTGGGACAGGCCCTCCAGTGGGTGGGGCAGCAAGGTCTGGTCACCATGGGGACAGATTGGCACACCAATGTGCCCCTTTGTGCCAAGGAAAGTTTGGTAAACAAAGACAAAAATTAAAAATGGCAGGCTGCACTTTAGGGAGGGCTGAGGGGCACCCTAAACCGCCAATAATTTTCTAATGTAATGGGGGTGACTCTTTCCCACCCACACCAAATGCAGGGGGGTCATCTCATTCAGCCCGCCCTGGGGGCAGATAAGAGGGGGATATCTCATGCAGCCCTTCCTGGGGTCAGATGCCCCTTCCTAGAAGCAGATATCTGCCCCAAGGGAGGGCTATAAGGGGTGCCCCCATTTCCCCTTTGGGTGAGGAGGAGAGGGCCACCCCCCTTTCATGAACAAAAAAATGCTCTGGAGGCAGGTGATCAGCCATCTGCACCCAGGGTTCTGCACATATGTGCCCCCATGCTTACTGTAAGCTGCCCCCCCTCTCAGACAGATCACTGGTGTCTAGTGGGCATTGCTGGGTGCGAATCGAGCGCTCTGCGCCCGATCCGCGCCCAGCAATGCTTTCACAAAAGGTGTTGTTGGAAAGGGGAGAGGCTACCCTTTCCAACAACACCTCCCTCGATCTCCGGCTTGAAATACAGCCTGAGATTGAGGGGGAGAAAGGTGGAGACTCCCCTTTCTTTTTCACCGCAGCAGCCCGAAATGGCTGCCGCGGTGAAAATTGCGTTCACTTTCACGCCGGTGTGCATTACACATGCCAATGTGAAACTGAAGGTAATCCAGCCCCCGGGCAGTGAGGGGGACCTCCCCCTCACATAGCCTGGGGGTTGGATTACATTTTGAGCTATCCCCAAAAGGACGAGCTATTTCGTCCTTGGCACTACCGAGGTAATGTCAAGGACGAGATATCTCGTCCTTGACACTGAAGGGGTTAAAGGTTGGCAATGCCTGTTTATGAGTTAGTAAATAATGTATGTGTATTTGCGGCTAAAAGAGGGTGATGATAGCCATCAGTTGAATAGCGGCAGCAAAAAGAAAATGGTTGGAAAAAAAGGTTTTGTGGGTGTTTTGGTGTTTGCAATTGGTTGCTATTACTGTTGTATTTATGTACTTGCCCATGATAGGTTGCAGTGAAAATGTTTCAGCCATTTTAGTATTTTGCTTACTATAGTCCTCTTTTTGTGCTATTGATTTTGGAAAGTATAAAAGCCACCATTGTGTACACTTTTCTCATTCTTATTGGAGAACTCACACTGTGCACATGCTGAGTGTGCAGCTGATGTGAAAACAAGTGTCAGTAAATATTGACATATTTAAATGTTTATTTGCAGTGTTGTATGTGTCAGCTATATTAGCCATAGCTATCCCAGGGCATGTATTGCTACTGATTTCCATCTGCTCGCATTAAGAGGCAGTTAACTGTACGATAAACATGTTTAGAAAGTGCATTCTTAACTTTACAGAATGAGAACATTTTTAGTGCTGCTCAAACACTTAGGCATTGTGTGTGGTTTACTAAGATGCTTTTAAATATACCCATCCCTGTTCATAGAGCTATGCATTAGCAGTGTTTTATTATGATACTACTACAAATAGCCATCTCTAAAATGTAACCTGTTTCTCTCTATATAAAGCTACACTATTTTATAAGCACTGCTGTCAGATTACGTGTAGTGGGAACATAGTACACCTCCTCTCACCAATGTCCACTTACAAGTATTGTAGAAACATGTTTATATTGCCTTGTACTTACTTGTAAATAAGGTACACATGGTGGGGTTCCTAATTCACCTATGCGCTTCTTTAACTTCCACTAAAATGCCGCTAACAATATACATTTTTAAAAGAACAGCAATCATATTCAACTGTTTCCCTTTTTCTACAAAGGTTACTTTTCAATATAAAATGTTACCATTTAAAAAAAAACAGTCTAGGCTCTCATTGGAGTTGGTGTAAGTGTTATGTGAGGATGGATGTCCCCAAGTTCGGCAATGGCATGTTGGAAGGTTCACGGTGTAGCAGTTTCTTGCAGAACTTGCCCTATACTTTTTTCTAATCTCTTTTTAAAAAGAAAAAAAATAACTAACTGAAATAAGAATTGACAATTTCCTGTGAGGTTAAACGTGTATTTGCTTGCACTTGTCCTAAACTTTGTGTGCAATGAAATGGGACCACATGAATGTTATCCCATTGTAGCCAGACTAATTGTTGGTTTGTGATTGTAGGTTATGACATCCACAGCATAGAACATTCTTGCAGAACTTGCACTGCACTTTTTTTCTATCACATTTTGGCATGTACATCTAAGGCAATGATGTTGTTACAATACCAGCCTTTTTTTCTCTCAGTTTTTTTGCTCAAAATATTTTGCTGAAAAAACGTATAAAAAAATATGGGGGTGTGGATAAGGGGATATAAGGAGTAGGTGGTGTGGGGAATAGGGACTAGATAATAAGGAAGGAGAGATTTGGGGGAACCCCCCCCACATTTCTTTTAAATCAATGAGTTTTTTCAGCTGAAAATATTAATCTAAAAACTCCACGAAAATAAAACGTGCGATGTAAGAACATAGAACCACCACAGTGTATGGGGCGAGGATGGTGTTGTGACTCAGATGACACTGTTGCTGCTACTGCTGCGGTGAGACATGGTGCACATTGTCTGAATGCAGAGGTTGCGGTGGTGGTTGTTGGTTCAGAGAGTGATGCCACAGCAGTTTTTGGACCCCAAACAGAGTTAGGCCGATGGATTTTATTATGTGTTGGTCGTGGGCCTTGAACATGTTTGTGCAGCCACCCTACCCCATCCTCTCTTCTACCACCTGCGCTATCTGCACTCTCTTCACCCCCAGCCACACTATCCTACAGTGTCTACCACATCCTCTCTACCTCCCCTTATGTACCCTACCACATGCTTTATTCAGCCACCCACACCCCTTTGTCCTTGATCATGCATTGTAGCCCCACCCTTGTACCACTGTGCACCAAACCCTCACTCTTTACATCCAACCCATCCTTCTCCCTCCCTTCTAATCACACCCACCCTACCCCAGTCTCAGTTCCCCCACCCACTGTACTTTCAGCATTTGTGCACTCACCCACACTATTCCACTCTGTGCAACCTGTGTACCGTTATCCACTCATTGTATCCACACCCACTCTACTCGCACCCATTCATCTTCTCAATGTCTTAGACATTGTATGTTTTTTTTAGTTCACCTTGGATTCTTTTTTAATGACTTCTTGAATATTATATGTGAAGACAACAACAGTATAGTACGCACACATGTATCGAACATAGTACATATGATGCACTACATATGAGGGTAAAAAAATGTTAACATATGTATGCAACTGTAACTGATTGTATACCATAAAGTATGTTCTCTAACTAATTATATGTTCTTTTTTACAGACAGAAAAGCCCAAATTATACCGTTCTCCCCATATCCAAGTGTCCATACCTGTCGTAAATCGACCCTATTTAAAGTCACGAAGACTTGCGATTGCCCCTCTAATCACTTGGAAGATTCCTTGGGGTTTGGCTCAATGCCGAAAACACAGCGGTTCTGTGTGGACTGCAGCATCCAGCATTCCGTGTTAGTACTCGAGTCAGAGCCTACGGTCACGTGATACGCACGGACCAACATTTGCATCTGTATGCGAGTACTACTTATTCTTGCTGCGCACACGGAACGGTGCTCCTTAACTGAGTTCTACAGCCGGTTTTGTAGTATTCTGCAATTTTGTTTCTTGAACCTGTTTTGACTCCTTGGCCTGTTATTACGGATTGCCCATTTTGAACTGTCCCTGATTTCTGGTATTCGGCTCCTTCGGATTGATTCCTGTTACCCCTGACATGGCATACGTTACCTGGATTTCCACTGCCTACCGTTTTGTTACGTTGCGACCCTGGAAATCTGCAACTCAGCGTTATCGCTTCTGGAACCTGGTAAAGTACCTCCCGCTCCCGCTTGGACCCGCTGCTTACCTGTATTTTCCTCTCTTTCATTTCCATTCCTTTACTCCTTCTATCCTTGTTTTGCCCCCTCCTCCATACCTCCATACACGGACTCATTTACCTGCACCCAGGGACGCTCTGCTGAACTACGAGGATTGTTTCATTTGGACACAAGAGTGACTGTTGTGGACGCTCTCCTGTTTTCTTCTTTGGTCACTCTTTTCACTAAAAACCGGGACGCTCTGCAGTACGCCACAAACTGTTGTCAATCCTTTTCTGTTGGGATTACGGGACTTCTCCTGGACCTTCTTTATCTGGTTCTTCATTCCATTTCCTCCGTTGTGGCCAAGTAGGTTTCGGGTCTTGTTCTTCACAGAGCAGGTAAGAGTGGGAAATAGAGGGTGGTGTCGGATACGGTTGGTACTTTTTGATCAAAGTAGTAAACAGCTGTTATTGTTGTTTCCTCTAGCTCTGTTGCTGCTGCTCCTGCCTTTTCACTCAAGCCCCTAGTCCGTTAGGTGCTTTCTCATACTCCTACAGACTGTGCTCTTGTGAGGAAAGTTTGGCTGCAAATTGGCTTCAGGCAAAGAGGGGGTTGTGATAAAGATTGTCTGCTTTTGACAGATTAAGGAGCCGCTATTATCATCCTGTGAAATGGGGCCAGATCCAGTACAGGCGCTCATGCAAGCCTTGTCGCCTTGCGTGCAGATATGGCATCTACCCATAAGACTTTAAACCAACGTATGGATGTGTTACAGAGCTTTGTACAACCGTTACCTCCTGATGAGGAATTAGGTGAGGCTGCAGCAGTTGCAGGTCCCCCGACAACCCCAGTTGTCCCTCCTGTTCAGACCCCAGTGGTATTGCCCGGGCCTTTTCCTCATGCTCCACCAGAATGTTTTATGGGAGACCCTAAAACGTATCGCACTTTTGAAAACCAGTGCCGTTGGCATTTTCTTTGCCGACCCTTGGCGTTTCCAGATGCCACAACGAAAGCTGCCTTTGTTCTGTCCCATTTAGGTGGAACGGCAGCTGCCTGGGCTAACCCTCTTTTAGAGGGGGACGACCCAGTGTTGTATAACTTTGACACTCTCATCCAAGCTATGGATGCGGTGTTTGACATGAGACGCAAGGCTCAAGTCTCTGATCTTGAATTTCTGGCTATCACTGTTAGGGAGAATTCTCTGTAAGGCTAGTTTCCCAAACCTAGTGAGTCCCCCAGCAGCTTTGCTGGATTTTTTGGGGCTATTTTTTTTCTCTCCTGCTAAGAGTGAGATTCTTTTGCTCCCACTCTTAGACATGATTTGAGGTGTTCCTTTAACTTTCCATGTGTTTTATGGGCTAGGTGGTCTTTTACTCCATAGGGTCTCATGTGTTTTTTTGATGTGGGTTACACAGCACCCTCCGTGCCGTAACCCAGGGGTGTCGTAGCGACCCCCCAACATAGACTCCATACCCTGGGACTGACTACTGTCTCCCAGGGCATGTAAAGTCACCATTTGCTTTGCTAGTCCCAAATTATGAACAGAAACCAGTACAAACCATCATATTATGGACGTACTGGTCGGGGCAATTCGATTGCACCGGGGTCTGTTGTTCGAGGGGGGCACGTCTCCGTCCCCCCTGATCGAGTTTTGGCTGGTGGCAGTGGATACTACTTTTTATATTCGACCGCGAATATATCTCTATGGGATTTTCCCATTGTTCGAGGCTACCAACTTTAATTATTTAATTCTTATAGCCCCCGAACATACCGCCAGTTTATTAATTTAATATTAATTCGCCGGTTGGTATTTTTCGCCAGAACTTGATTCTAAAATGGCTTTTGTGTTCTCTTCTGTGAGTCCAACCCAAGTCAAGCCCTTTGTTCCACTTTTTGGCGGGCTTCTCCACAGAAGCCTCCAAAAGTAGTGCCACTCTGTCTCGGTACCACAGGGGGTGTGGGAGGGGGTTTAAGCACCCTGGACTGAGTTACCTTGGTAACTCAAGTCGCACTCTTATGTGATTGGCCCAAGGGGTGAGCCGGCCGGCTCACCACTTAGCATGTTTGATTGACAGCTAGGCTGAGTGAATGGGGGCATGCTGCATAAAGGCAGGGCTTTCGGGACTGGAACTTCAGAAGTCGCCACAGGACCTAAGAATCCAAGGAGGGAGAAGCTGAGCCGGCCTGCAACGACAACACCACCGGTGGAGCCCTGCTGAACCGTCTCACCACTTTTCCCAACGACAGAGGAGATCTCCAGCCCGGAGAGTCTTCTTCCTTCGACTGGTGGGGATAACCAGTCTACCTTCTTTTCGCCTTCCTGGAGCATCTCGTGGCCGCTTTGCCTGTGCCAAGCACCCCGGCAACCGGGATACCACGTTTTCACCACTACCGCAAACCGAAAGGGTAGTACCTTTGTACTGGAGAACTCCGCGTCTGGTTTCTTCCCTGGCAGTGCAATGACCTTCATCCTTCCTCCACGACGAGATATTCTCTTCCTCTGGACGATGCTGCGACTTGCACCCGCTGCCAGGAACAACTGCCCCCACTGGTGGATCCTCTCCATTTAAGGTACCGTGTTCCGCCTTGCTTCCCTTGCAACCGTTTGAACGGGGTGTATTAAATCCTCGTCTCTCGAACCTGGGTTAGCCTGGGACACCTTAGCTAACTTTCCTACACTGTACTAAACCTTTTTCGAACTACCTCCACAAACTTTGAAGACTCTGTGTAACTGTCTGATCTTGGGCATCTTCCGCCTGGCTCCCTTGAAAGTGGGCCTGGCACCTAAACTTCCTTGCTCACCAGTAGACTGTGCCTTCCTAACTTGCTGTGGTTCTTTAAAAAGTGTTTAGTGTGTAGGCTCCCATAATTCTGCTTTTCCCTCCCTTTTTTTGTTGGAGTGCCATCGAACGTTAAGTGCTCACCTCCGTCTGGAAATAAGTGGTGTTAACTAAGACTTGTCCAACAAGTAATCAGGGATGTACATATGATAATAGTGATTGTGTTTTGAACTTATCTTACCAATTTAGTGCTAGTGTGTGTTATAAGTGTGTGTTAAATAAATAATTATATACTTTTACACCCAAGCTCTGGTCAGTGTTTGCTTGAACTACTGTATTTCTGTACCTATTTTGTATGCTCTGTATACTGCCTAACTCTTCTTGAATGAAGTCTGACTGTTCAGCCACAGCTACCAAGTGAATCTGTGTGGTACAGACTGCTACCAAGTGGGTTTACTGCCTCTAGTCTTAAATCTTTTGCAGTGGTCCCTAAGGGAACTGCACAGGTTTCTGCCTAACAATCACTCAGGGAAAAACGAACCTTGTGACCTATCTTGCTCGCTTTAACGAGCTAGCGGTTGAAACCTCGTGGCCAGAACAAAAGAAAGCCGCTGTCTTTTATAAGGGCCTTTCCGACGAACTTGAAGATGCCCTAGCAGTAGTACCAGCGGTACCGTCTGTTTTTTCAGAACTGGTTGACCTAGTCTTACAAGTTGATGCCAGACAACGGCAGAGACGGGGAGAACGCAGACACCCGGAACTCCGCACCTCCGGGAAACCAGACACGGGTACTGCCAGCGCTTCGAGTGAAGCAGAGCCCATGCAAATAGGGGCTATCAGAGGGCCTTTGTCCAAGACGGAATGGGAAAGACGCGTACTTCACAACATTTGTTTTTATTGTGGCCAGGCAGGTCACTACATTCGTGTCTGTCCCAAAAGACCAGCTAAGTTGGCGGAAAATGCCAAGACTCGTCCTTAACTCGAGCCTGCAGGACGAGTCAGCAGATACAAGGCTCAGGGGTTAGTTGTTCTCCCTCTCACGTATACCTTCATATATCCTTTTCTGCTCCTGGTTTGGAGGCATTTTCCAGCCTTGTCATGATCGATACGGCGCAAGTGGGAATTACAAGGATGTCCAGCTGGCTAATCGCCATGGATTATCCATTATAATCAAAGAGATCCCGGAAGAAGTACATGCCGTTGATGGTTCCCGTCTGATATCAGGTCAGATAACGGAACAGACGGGGCCTCTTTGGATGTCAACTGCTGAAGGTCACTCGGAGTACATTATGTTTGACCTTATTTCAGCTCCACAATTTGAGATTATTCTTGGCCTTTCTTGGTCGCAAACACATAATCCTGTTATTGATTGGTTCGAGCAAACAGTGCAATTCTCTTCCGAACATTGCCGCAAGCGATGTCTGAACTCTCCGGTTATTTCAGAGCTCTCCCCTTGCTTGGCCATGTTCGCAAATGTGTCCTTGGTTAATGCCACGTCGCAATCCCCTACCCCGGAGTTACCTGCGATATACAGGCAGTATGTCTATGTCTTTGACAAGAAGTTATCTGAAAAACTTCCTCCGCACCGAAGTTATGATTGCCCAACTGATTTGGTCCCTGGGGCATTGATTCCACATGGCAGGGTTTACTCCCTGACACAAAAGGAGGAGGACCATCTACGAGAATACATAGACAATGCCCTACGGCTGGGGCATATCCGGCCATCTCGCTCTCCTGCAGCGTCCCCATCTTTTTTGTGCCCAAAAAAGAGGGGGATTTACGTCCTTGTGTGGACTATAGAGCTCTAAACAAAATCACTGTAAAAAATCAGTATCCACTGCCTTTGATATCCGAACTGCTCGACAAAATGACCTCCTCCACCAGTTGGATTTAAGAGGGGCTTACAATTTGGTCAGGATGCGAAAGGGGGACGACTGGAAGACCGCGTTTAAAACCAAGTTCGGTCTATATGAATACTGTGTAATGCCCTTCGGCCTTTGTAACGCCCCAGCCACCTTCCAGCATTTTGTCAACAATATTTTCAGGGACATGCTGAATTGTTATGTAGTGTTGTACCTGGACGATATCTTGATTTTCTCTGATAATTTGTCTCAACACGTTCAGCATGTTTGCTCTGTTTTGCAACGTTTACGAGAAAACTCCTTGTACGCAAAACTGGAAAAGTGCGTTTTTCATGCATCCTCAGTTGAATTCTTAGGGTTCCAAATATCAGCAGAAGGAGTCCATATGTGTGCTTCCAAATTCCAGGCAGTGCTCTGTCCCTACTTCTGTAAAAGCCTTACAATCCTTCTTGGGCTTTGCAAACTTTTATCGCAGATTCATTGTTTCCTTTTCAGAAATTGTCGCTCCCCTTACACACCTTACCAGCCCTCCAGTTCCTTTTATATGGAACTCTGATGCACAGTTTGCCTTTCAATCTTTGAAAGAGGCCTTTACAACAGCGCCTGTTCTACAACATCCAACCCCATCTCTCCCGTTTATTGTAGAAGCTGATGCCTCTGCTGTTGCTGTAGGAGCTATCCTTTCGCAAATCTGTCCTTCTACGCAACAGTTGCACCCTGTGGCATTTTTCTCCCGCAAGTTGCCCCATGCTGAACGCAATTATACAATAATGGACAGAGAGTTTTTGGCCATACGGGCTGCGTTTAAGGAATGGAGGCATCATCTCTTGGGTGCCCGACATCCGGTCACCGTGTATACCGATCATAGGAACTTGCAAGCTCTGTCACAGGCCAAGTGTACCAATGCTCGACAAATACGCTGGCACCTTTTCTTCACAATATTCGATTCACTGTGACCTATCATCCTGGACCCCTACATGGGAAGGCAGACGCCTTGTCCAGGATCGGCACCGATTGTACTCCCAACAAACCGGTAACACGGATTTTGCCTACTGGATCGGTAGTCTGTGTTTGTGCAGCCTCTCCATCGCTGTTGGATCTGGTCCGGCGATGGGCCAAGGATCATGTCTCCTCTCTTGAAGAATTGGGGGCTACACTGGTGTCGGGTCTTCCCTATTTTCATGGCCTCTTGTATTTGCCAGACAACAAGACAAGGAGAATGGCTCTTGAATGGTCCCATGATTCTAAACTGGTAGCACATCCAGGACGGACCAAAACTCATGAGTTATTAAGCCGATGGTGTTGGTGGCCCAGGATGAAAAAAGAAGTCGATCTATATGTTGCCACATGTGCCGTCTGTACCCAATGCAAGCGCCAAACAGGTAAACCAGACGGTCTTCTGATGAATATGCCATTGCCTCTGCACCCATGGTACATGGTTACGCTTGATTTTGTAGTGGATCTTCCTATGGTTCAGGCAAGACGGCAATCATAGTAGTGGTGGACAAGTTTACCAAGATGGCTCGATTTATTCCTTGTCCAGGTATCCCATCTGCCTCCCTATTGGCCTCTCTGTTCTTCGACAATATAATCCGCTTTTTTGGACTTCCCACAGTGGTGATATCCGATAGGGGATCGCAATTTACGTCACGATTCTGGCATGCATTAACCACTGCTCTGGGCATCGATGCTCGTCTGTCTTCAGCATATCATCCACAGAAAGACGGTCAAACGGAGCATACTAATGCGACCATGGAACAGTACCTCTGCTGTCTATGTCTACAACATCAGTCAGATTGGTTGTCTGCGTTGGGGATCGCTGAATTTGCCTACAACAGTTCCTGACATTCATCGGTGGGGTGTTCTCCATTTTATGCCTTGTATGGCCTGCACCCGAGGACTCTTCCTGCCGTCCTTCCTTCTTTAGACCGGGTTCCTGCTGCTAAGAAAATGAGGGATTCACTACTCTCTATACGTACCTCTGTTCTTTGCCACCTCCAAGCCGCCCAGCATCGCACTAAGGAACAAGCAGATAAACATCGCTCTCCAGCCCCTGTTTACACTCCAGATGACCGTGTATGGTTATCAACCAAACACCTTACTCTTGGGGGAAAAAGAAGCTTTTGCCATGCTATCTAGGCCCCTATGAGCTTTTGCATTGCATCAATCCAGCTGCCGTGCGTCTACGAATCCCTTCCACTTGCCGTGTACACCCTGTGTTTCATGTTTCCTTACTCCATCCATATGTTTCTGGCACTCGTCTCCCTGTATCCCCAACTCCACTGAAAGGGCAGGGTGAAGAAGAATATGAGGTTAACGCAATTTTGGACACCCGAGTGAGGAACGGGGTGAGCTCATATTTGATCGATTGGAAAGGCTATGGTCCGGAAAAAAGGACTTGGGAACCGGCTTCCAATCTACATGCTCCTCGACTTTTGTGCTCCTTTTGGCAAACACGCATGCAAAATTCCAGGGAGCGCTGCCCTTTGCGGGGGGGTACTGTCGTGAATCGGCCCTATTTAAATTCACGAAGAATTGCGATTGCCCCTCAAATCACTTGGAAGATTCCTTGGCATTTGGCTCAACGCCGAAAACACAGCGGTTCTGTGTGGACTGCAGCATCCAGCATTCCGTGTTAGTACTCGAGTCAGACGCTACAGTCACATGATATGCACGGACCATCATTCGCGTCTGTATGCGAATACTACTTATTCTTGCTGCGCACACAGAACGGTGCTCCTTAACTGAGTTCTACAGCCAGTTTTGTAGTATCCGCTTTCTGCAATTTTGTTTCTTGAACCTGTTTTGACTCCTTGGCCTGTTATTACGGATTGCCCATTTTGACCTGTCCCTGATTTCTGGTATTCGGCTCCTCCGGATTGATTCCTGTTACCCCTGACACGGCATACGTTACCTCGGTTTCCACTGCCTACCGTTTTGTTACGTCGTGACCCCGGAACTCTGCAACTCAGCGTTATCGCTTCTGGAACCTGGTCAAGTACCTCCCGCTCCCGTTTGGACCTGCTGCTTACCTGTATTTTCCTCTCTTTCATTTCCATTCCTTTACTCCTTCTATCCTTGTTTTGCCCCCTCCTCCATACCTCCATACACAGACTCATTTACCTGCACCCTGGGACGCTCTGCTGAACTACGAGTATTGTTTCATTTGGACACAAGAGTGACTGTTGTGGACACTCTCCTGTTTTCTTCTTTGGTCGCTCTTTTCACTAAAAACCGGGACGCTCTGCAGTACGCCACAAACTGTTGTCAATCCTTTTCTGTTGGGATTACGGGATTTCTCTTGGATCTTCTTTATCTGGTTCTTCATTCCATTTCCTCCGTTGTTGCCAAGTAGTTTTCGGGTCTTGTTCTTCACGGAGCAGGTAAGAGTGGGAAATAGGGGGTGGTGTCGGATACGGTTGGTACTTTTTGATCAAAGTAGTAAACAGCTGTTATTGTTATTTCCTCTAGCTCTGTTGCTGCTGCTCCTGCCTTTTCACTCAAGCCCCTAGTCTGTTAGGTGCTTTCTCATACTCCTACAGATTGTGCTCTTGTGAGGAAAGTTTGGCTGCAAATTGGCTTCAGGCAAAGAGGGGGTTGTGATAAAGATTGTCTGGTTTTGACACTACCTAATATGATGCTTATTGCAAATTATAAAGCAAATAACTCATTCTTCTATTTACTATGTTCATATTCATGATATAATCACTGTGCACATATTACTGTGGTTAGGGCTAGTTTCTCTACTTCTGTGCACCTACCTTATCTCAGCTTCTCTACATTCACTCACCCTACCCCACCCTCTTGCCCTGTACAATCCCACCATACCACTTCTGAAACTATTCATGTTTCTGCATCCTACTCCCATCATCTCTTACACTCTATATGTCTCAAAATGTAATTCCAAGGACTACTTAATACAGACATATATACATATGAAAATAACAGTTTTTTTAAACATAGATTCATAACCATGGCAACAATAGCATCCAATGAGATGGTGAGATTTGAAGCACAGTTAATCTCAGCAATGACTTGAAGTTGTATCCGCGGAATGATATGCAGCTCGACAGATGTAGTCACAGCTATCCTCGGGGAGCACACCTAGGCACAGCTTTCTTCAGACCAGTGGGACAGCGCGTATTTTACTATTAATACAAGCCTATGAACTGCATACCAATGGGTACAAAGAAAACATTGTGAAAAATACATTTTATCTTGTCTATTTTCATAACTTGGAGGGAAAGGCAAGGAGGAGGGTGGAACTGGGAAGAGGTAAACACTAGGATTCAAAAATGTATCAAAGTGTAAAAAAAGGAACTTTAGTATTTTTTGGTTTTTGAGTTTTTTTTACATTTTTTTTTACAAACATGGGGGGAATTGCCACTTGAGAAAATATAGTGGGAGTGGGCTTGGTGTTTTAAAATGGCCTGTGCCCAGCCAAATAGGGTGGCATCTCCCACCATGACCGAATTGTGACTTGTAAGCGGTCGTAACGCCACCCAGGAATCCTAGGTTGCTGTAGGGGGTGAGAGAAAATAACGGCAAAAATATTGTGTTTTTTCAAAAAATGCCAATAAAATGATGTACAAAGAAGCCTGTGTTTTTTTCCTTGTACGAGCTAGGAACACATGGTTTTGCTGTGCTAAATTCCCCAATTTCCTGGCTTTCAAGAACAGTTTGAATAGAAACTAATACAAATTATTTTGATGTGATTATCAACCGTTTTGTGAGAGGTAGGCGATTTTGGCAATTTTTGCCAATTGGACATGCGTTGACGGAATGGAATAAAAGGGTAGGAAAGCCGAATTGGGGCACATAATAGTATACATTTCTGAAAAGTAGACACAATTCCAAGTTTAGGAAGGGGTGATTTGGCAGGTCGGGCAACAACTAGGTAGGGGAAAATGCCATAGTTTGGGGAAAAAGCTGGAAAATGACTCAACAAAAAGGTATGTGGTAGACATGGTTGGCTTGGTACGGCAATGGCTTCTATGAATTTTGAGAAAAACAATGCTCTGCTACATTCCCCCGACTCTTGCAGTTAGGAAATCACACATTTTTTGTAGTGTATCAGAAAACAAGCAATACCACAAGCCAAACACTGAGCCATGGTACACAGGAGTTTTATGCTTACGGCCTGAACAGACGTACTTGGCATGTGTAAATCAGGAAAACCAATGTGGCGAGGAACAGCAAGCATACATTTTTTGAAAGAGCACAGGCAGACCTTTTCCTGGGGTAGGTGACTTGTGCAGGTTACAAATGTGTATGGTGCCTAAAGCATCAACTAAATGTAGAGCACATTTGGGAAATGAAAGGGTTGTGTGACAAAGGGCACCAGCAAATGGGTCAACATTTTATGAAAACCACACAAACACGACAAATGTCATACTTTCCTGCGTTCCCACATGTGTTCCTATGAAAACGGTACCTCACATGTGTGGGTGCACCTACCTGGGCGCCAAGGGGAAAGCCTACAACACCCCTAACCCCAAGTCTTTTCCGACAGCTGAATTTCACGGTTTTTCCAGACGGGCCTACAATACAGATATGGGCCTAGGGTGTCCAAGCCACCAAGGAAAACAGGGAACCCCATGCATTTCCGAATAGAGGACACCCGTGGGAATCCGCAGATGTCTGAATTCCGCAAATCAGCCCAGAATTTATTACCCAGAAATCCTGGCAAAATCCAAAATGTTGGGAAAAAACCCCATTTCTGCACATTTCACTCGACTCACCCACTGAAACATGCCGCCAACAACACATGGCTAACCGTCCTGCATTCCCACAGGTGTCTTGATGAAAATTGTACCTCACATGTGTGGGTGCACCTACCTGGGCACCAAGGGGAAAGCCTAAAACACCCCTAACCCCAAGTCTTTTCCAACAGCTGAATTTCACGATTTTTCCAGACGGGCACACAATACAGATATGTGCCTAGGGTGTCCAAGCCGCCAAGGAAAACAGGGAACCCCATGCATTTCCGAAAAGAGGACATCGTGGGAATCCGCAAAGAACTGACTTGCGCAAATCGGCCCAGAATGTATTACCAGAAATCCTGGCAAAGTCCAAAATGTGGCAAAAAAACCTCAATTTCCACACATTTCACTCGGCTCACCCACCGAAACACACAGCCAACAACACATGCCCTATCTTTGGGCGTTCCCACACGTGTCCCGATGAAAACGGTACCTCACATGTGTGGGTGCACCTACCTGGGCACCAAGGGGAAAGCCCAAAACACCCCTAACCCCAAGTCTTTTCCGACAGCTGAATTTCACGATTTTTGCAGACGGGCACACAATACAGATATTGGCCTCGGGTGTCCAAGCCACCAAGGAAAACAGGCATCCAGGGGCCTCCTACAAATGGCTGCGTGAGGTACATCCCCCCTCTATTTGGGTAGGGGGGAGAGGGCCACCAAAAATTGTGGGACAGGCCCCCCAGAGGGTGGGGCAGTAAGATTTGGGCACCCTGTGACCAGATTGGCACAACATTGTGCTCCTCTGCACCAAGGCGAGTTTGGTAAACAAAGAAAAAAAATTGAAAATGGCAGGCTGCACTTTAGGGGGGCTGAGGGGCACCCTACACCCCCAGGGAATTTTGTAGGGGGAAGGGAGGTGCACCTTTCCACCCCACCCTAATTGGAGAGGCAACGCATCTCATGTAGCCCTCCCTGGGGGCAAATAAGGGGGGCTGTCCTGCACTCCTCCCTGGGCTCAGGTGTCCCTTCCTAGGAGCAGATATCTGTCCCCAGGGAGGGCTGCATGACATGGCCCCCACTCCATGGGTGGGGGGAGGGGCTCACCACCCCTTCCCATTAGAAGATTCCCTGTTGGTTTGGGGTGCCCCCCGCCCCCCCTAAAATGCAGTCTACCATTTTCACTTTTTTCCTTTGGTAACCCAACTCCCCTTGGCGCATATGGGCCCAATAGTGTGCCAATCTGGCCACAGGGTACACAAAGCTTACTGCCCCACCCACTGGGGGGCCTGTCCCACAATTTTTGGTGGCCCTCTCCCCCTCACCACAAATGGGTGACGGGGGCACCTCATGCAGGCCTCACTGGGCCTCCTACAAATGGCTGTGTGAGGTACACCCCCCTAAATTTGGGGTTGGGGGAAAGGGCCACCAAAAATTGTGGGACAGGCCCTCCAGTGGGTGGGGCAGCAAGGTTTCGGCACCCTGGGCCAGATTGGCACACCAATGTGCACCTCTGCGGCAAGGAAAGTTTGGTAAACAAAGAAAATCATTGAAAATGGCAGGCTGCACTTTATGGGGGCTGAGGGGCACCCTAAACCGCCAATAATTTTCAATGTAATGGGGGTGACCCTCCCCCCCTACACCAAATGCAGGGGGGCATCTCATTTAGCCCTCCCTGGGGGCAGATAGATAAGAGGGGGATATCTCATGCAGCCCTGCCTGGAGTCAGATGCCCCTTCCTAGGAGCAGATATCTACCCCAAGGGAGGGCTACAAGGGGTGCCCCAGTTTCCCCTTTGGGTGAGGAGGAGAGAGCCACCCCCCTTTTCCATAAAATAAATCCCTGGTGGCTAGTGCCACCCCACTCCCACTAAAATCACCCTTTCATTTTTCTTCGTTTTTTTTTCATTTGCGCCCTTCCCTGGGTGGCAGATGATCAGCCATCTGCCCTCAGGGGGCCCTAACCTGCAGGCCCCATCCTTTGTGAGGTCTGCACACTTATTCCTGGTGCCCCCCTCCAATTGGATGGGGGGCCACCTCATGTACTCCTGCTTGGGGGCAGAAATGTGCCCCCAGGGAGGGCTACAAGGGGTGCCCCCCCTTTCCACTTGTTGTGGGAGGGGGAGGCCACCACCCTTTCATGAACAAAAAAATGCCCTGGAGGCAGATGATCAGCCATCTGCACCCAGGGTTCTACACATATGTGCCTCCATGCTTACTGTAAGCAGTCCCAACCTCCCCCCGCCTCTCAGACAGATCCCTGGTGTCTAGTGGACATTGCTGGGCGCGAATCGAGCTCTCTGCACCCGATCCGCGCCCAGCAATGCTTTCACAAAAGGAGTTGTTGGAAAGGGGAGAGTATCCCCTTTCCAACAACACCTCCCCCAATCTCCGGCTTGAAATACATCCTGAGATCTAGGGGGAGAAAGGTGGAGACTCACCTTTCTTTTTCACCTCAGCAGCCCGAAATGGCTGCCGCGGTGAAAATTACGTTCACTTTCACGCCGTCATGCATTACATACGCCGACGTGAAACTGAAGGTAATCCAGCCCCCGGGCAGTGAAGGGGGACCTCCCTCTCACATAGCCCGGGGGTTGGATTACAGTTTTGAGCAATCCCCAAAAGGGCTATCTTGTCCTTGCCACTACCGAGGTAATGTCAAGGACGAGATATCTCGTCCTTGGCACTTAAGGGGTTAAAGGTTGGCAATGCCTGTTTATGAGTTAGTAAATAATGAACTGTGCCATCTGAGTGGGCACTCTCGTTGACAGGGCTACCGGTCATTGTTAGGCGCATAAGCAGAGCCAAAATCTGATTGGCGGATGATTTAGGCACAAATGTACACAACCGTGTTAACAAACCATGCTGCCTGATTGGGCCCTCTCGTTAGCGTGGCTACAGGTCATGTGTAGGCGCGTAAGCGGAGCGCGAAAACTAATTGGTGGATGGTTTAGGTGTGAATGCGCATAGCCACGTTAACAAACTGTGCCGCCTGCTTGGTACCTGTCTTTGATGATGCTATATAGTGCACGCAGTCCAATTGTTTGGCATGGAAGGCATGAATGTGCATAGCTACGTTTATGTACCAATTGGTCGGCGCACACTATATAGTCATGTCAATGAGAGGCCCCAATATATGTTGTTTTTACACTTTATTCAGCATTTGATTAATTGTGATTTAATCTCTGTCATTTCTGTGGTCATACGCTGCAACACAGGGGGCACAAAGTTAAGGTGTTTTTTTCCTGAATTCTGTGCTGAATTGGAGGGGGTTTGTTGCTTTAAGTTTTCACCTTAACACCCTTGCAACTTAAGTTCTTTCCCTGAATTTCAAAGGTTTTGTTACAATGTATTGCTCTCCTTAACGTTCCTGCAATTAATGTCTTTTCAGTAAATTTCAAGGGTTTTCGATGCCATCATTTTTTATGGGCCACTGGCTGTGTCCTTTGGCCATCGCCAGTGGTCTCTGCCTTTTGCCATGTCCACATGACATTTTCCCCTGATATGTTTCTTTTGGTCCCACTAGGTGGCCACGGCCTCTGGCCATTACCACTAAACATGTCTTTCCGGCAGACGAGCCAGGGCCTTTCGCGTGCTCACTGTATATTTTAAGAACTACCAGGCCACTAGCCAAGCCCTCATCAAGTTCCACGTACATCTCTGCCAGCTCCCCCACCCACATGATGTCCTCCTCACCTCACTTGCCATCTCCCATTACCCCTATAACACTCATAATTTCTGTGATGCATTTTCAGGCAAAATATCAGCTACAATGCTCTCTTCCTAAATACTCTCCTTCTAGAGCCCTCTGCTCGGACTCCTCCAACTCTTTGCAGGTGAGCTGTTTTTCCAGGCAGACATTTGGGGGTAGATCTTCATCCTATGCTGGTGCCTCCCTCTGGAAAAGCCTCCCTGCCTCCCTCTGCCTTCTGACAGAGCTCCTTAATTTCTGGAAACTACTCAAGACCTTTCTCTTCCTCTTGCTCTCTCTCTCTCTCTCTCTCTCTCTCTCTCCCTCTCTCTCCCTTGATAACCTCCTCTCTCTTCCTCTCCAGCCTCACTCCTCCATCTCTCCCCTAACTCTGTTCAGCTTTTGCTGACTGTTCGCCTGTCTCACATCTGGGGTCTCACAGGTTCCAGGCTCCTCTGCCAGTCTTTGCAATTGGCTCTGAGTCTCTGCACTATGCTCAGCACTACTGCGCTTTCAGCATGCGTTCCTTTAGAGGGGCAACTTCTCTGCACTTAACCCAGGGCCCTGCTGGACTGGGTGAACTTGTTCCTCCTCCCCCCTCCCTTGCACTTCCATCTGAACACATGCATGACCTGAAGTTCTGTATTGTCCCCCCTTTGTCTGCCCTAATCTGGTTGTGCCTGATACACCTCATGCACTTGCACTAGGAGGAATGCTGTCAGTCCCAGTACGTGAGGTCCTTTTTTGTTAGATCATTCAGAAACTTCAAGGCCTAAGAATGACTACTGTATTCCTTTCCTCCCTTCCTGCCTTGAAGCGCTTTGAAGCACTTCACTTGCATATACACGCTGTACAAATAAACAATTACAATTACAATTACTCCCACTGCTCCAACCAAAGAATGTGTTACAGAAAAGAAAAAGCCCCAGCCATCTACCCCTTTGAGATGCACTCTGATTAAAACCAGATCTGTCACTGCTCATGAACTGGACATCCAGGAACTGATAACCTCCAACAACATTGACACCCTGGCCATTACTGAAACATGGCACTGACCTTCGGCCAGCCCTGCACTTTCGAATGCCATCCCCTTAGGCTATGCCCTTCTCAGAAAGGACAGAACAGACAGTAGAGGTGGGGGTGTACCATTCATATATAAAGATGCAATCCCACTCATCCAGATTTCCATTACCACTCTCCCATCCTGTGAAACGTTAACCATCAAAGTCACTGGCTCTCCCAACCACTCCATATCAATGTACCTTCTCTACCGCCCCCACAGGTCTGCATCCAACTTTGAAGCAAACCTTCACTGAGTCATAAGTGCCACCCTTAAGCCTAACACACAACACATAATCCTGGCAGACTTCAGCTTGGACTCTAACGACCCCTCGGATACCCATGCTGCATCCTTGGCCAAAGCTTGCCTCACCCTAAGTTGCACCCAACAGATCATAGATCCCACACACTCCCAAGGTTGCACACTCAATTGGCTACTTAATTATTTTATTTATGTATTTCATTGTTTTTTTTATAACACGCTTAATACCATAGCTGAGTTCAGTTTCTAAGCGCGGATCTGTGATTCAAATCTGTGTTGCTCTGTGTGGTCTTGCTTCCAAGACCAGCACGTTGCCGCTGTGCTATCCTCCATCGACCACAACTGTAACACCTCAATAACCTCCAATGTTACCTACCCGTGCACAGACCACCACGCTGTCACCTTCGATCTACCCATTCCGCAGAAGAACACCGACCAGACACCTGTCCTACCTCCCACTCTCACACGAAGCACACAGAACCTCACAGAACCTCACAAGGGAATGACTACTCCGGCTACTTTCAACCAAAGTTCCAACATACCATAATGTTAAATCCTTAGTAAATCAGTACAACTGCCTAGTCTCAAATGCAATGGAATCCCTAGCACCCCTCAAGCCTCGCAAAGAAAAGAACGCCAAACCAAATAATACATGGTTCACTACACATCACCAATCCTTGCAAGCCAAAAAAGGAGCTGCCAAAGCTACATGGCAGAAGAACCAAAATGCATGCAACAAGGCACTATTCTCAGAACAGTCCAACATATGCAAACAATCTGCCCTCACCAGCAAGGCAGCCTTATACAACAGCAGAATATCAGAAGCTGCCTCTAGTTCACATGAACTGTTTATCTTCCTGTGCGAACTTGAAACCCCCACAATACCCCCTCAACCATCATCAAATATGACAAGATGCCCTAACCGGAAAAATCACACAACTACAGTTGAAAATCGGCTCTAAAGTATTGAACTTAGCCATCAGCCCACCACAGAACCCACCTAACGTGTCCCCTACATCCTTCAAGTTCTCTCCCATCACCAAACCTGACCTAGTCAACCTAGTGAAAGCCCTCAGGTCCTCATGGTGCAAAGGAGACACCTGTCCCGCTACCATGGTTAAAGAATGCCTTACACCACTCACTCCCCGCATAACTGCCATTGTCAATGCCTCTTTCTCCTCCAAATCTATCCCCACATGACTTAAAGAATCCTAGATCACCCCTTGCTAAAAGAAGCAGCCCTTGACCCTAACATACCCACTAACTATTGACCCATCACCACCGTCCCATTCTTACTTAAAATCCTTATCAGAATCTCCCATACCCAAATACAGACCTTCCTGGAAGCTCATTACATCCTCACCCCCCACCAATCTGGTTTTTGTCCAGGCCACGAAATAGAAATGGCTATCCTCAACCTCAAGAATCAACTGGATAATGCCAGCGATGCTGGAAAGCTTTCCCTCCTGATGCTACTTGACCTTTCTGCAGGCTTTGACTTGGTGGACCACAAAACCCTCTGCCACCACTTGACATAAGTGGCACACTTCTCACACGGAAGCAGCAAGCAGGATTTCCTCCTTCCCCGAAAAAAGAACTTCACCAGTCTTCGCTGGTGAAGCCACAGTCCTGCCCACTCCCATGCTATCCAGCATGCCACAAGGCTCCTGCCTCTCCCCCACCCTCTACAATATCTATACAAAACCTCTTTTCGACAACCTACATTCCAGAAAAATCTCTTTCACCAACTACGTGGATGACACGCAAATACTCATCCCTTTGGCAGGCTCTTACATCCAGGACTTTAGCACAGTAAATGCCATCCATGAGATCCTCCAAACGTGGATGGCCCAGCATAGCCTTTGTCTGAGTGATGTGAAGACTGAGCTGCTTTTAGCTGGGCCTTCAATCCGTCTATCAAACCTTGATCCAGCATACGGACACTTCTCCATAGATGGTCACAACATTCCTGTCTCTGCATCTGTCAAAACATTGGGCATTTACCTCGATGTATCCCTCAAAATGACCAGCCAATTCAACAACATTGCCTATGCATCAGCCTAAACAACTAAACTCATACAGGCAAGCAGATCCTTCTTATACACCACAAACCGCCTCTCAGTTGCCCCTGTCTTGGTGCTTTCCAAGCTTGACTACTGTAACGCCCTACTCTGCGGGACCTCTGACAAAAATCTGAACAGGTTCCAGGTCATTCAAAACAATGGCATCAGAGCAGCCCTGGACCTGTCCAAAATTTACTACATCTCTGAGCTAAGGCGCTCAGTCCACTTGCTCCCCATCCGGAATAGAATACAATTCAAAATCCTCATGATTGCAAACCGGTGTCTGGCAAATAAAGCTCTGACCTACCTTGTCCAGAGGATTAAGAACTACTCACCAGCCAGACCACTCAGATCCTCCAACTGCCAACGATTACTTACTGCCAGATTCAGACAGAAATGTGCAGGTGTCTCAAGTTTCCCCGCTGTTGTGGCTAACCTCTGGAACAATCTCCCGCTCCACCTATGCTCTGTGATCTTCTACCATCTCTTCAGAAAAAAACTAAAGACTCACCTGTTTAACTAATCTGCCTCCTACATGGGCCTGAACTATACCTATGTATCTGCACTTATCCATGTAACTAGGGCCCAGATGCCTGAGGGCTAGGTGTGCTTCTATAAATCCAAATAAATAAATAAATACAAATAAAATAAAATACATATTCATAATATCATGTTACATTATGTTCTGCTGTAATTATAAAGTACATTTTATTCAGCTGCATTTATTTAAATGTAGTGTATGGTCTAAAGTTTGAAGTACATGCACAAGTTAATATATGCTAGGGAATTACCTGTACGACGAAGAAATCATTGTCATGGTCACTAGATCTAGGGTCAAGCAAGCAGAATGGCAATCAGCGCTTGCAGCCATGGGCCCAGGGGCACTTCCAGCTGGAGATGGTGAAAGACCTGCAATGCTAGTATTGCCCAGTCCAGTTCCAGATTCCATAGTGGCTCCTCATCCTGCAGGGGAGGGCCTAGTGGCCACTCAGGTTCCTACTGTGATGGCACCCTGGCCAGTGACCCAGGGTCACCTGCAGATGTATAACTTCATACTGGGATTGAGCACACAGAAGTTTCAAATCTCAAGGGCCTACCAGAATTGAGTGACTATTCCCCAGCTGGAGGTCCCTGTCAGGCTGATTCTTGCCAAACCACACGTGACTACACAAATCTGCCAAATGCGCATCAACAGGCAGACAAAAAGGCTCAGGGAGGAGACCCTTGGATGTTCAGGTTATTCTGCCACAATGGTCTCCTGTAAAGTGAATCCAACAATTCTTTGGTACGGACCAATGAGAGGTTGGTTGCGGCCAAATGCCACAGGATGTTCTTACTGGACTTGGCTCATGAACTTCCTTTGCCGGGTCACTTAGGAGTGATCAAGACAGTTGATAGGCTGTCTTACAATTTTTTCTGACCCCAGATGGGACTAAAAATAAAAGAGGTGGTCCTGTCATACTTGGCAAGCATCCGGTATGTGCGGCTGTAGCCACAAATGCCCCCTTTTTTCAACCATCAATGCTTAGGTGCTCTTTCAAGAGAATAGACATTGTGGGCCTTTGGATCCTCAGACTTTCTCAGAGAATTGTACCTATTGATAGTGGTAAACCATCTGGTAGCCAGAGGGTGTATTCTTAAGTAGGGGTGGGCAAAAATGGCTAATTCTGTTGTGCGGTTACATTTGTGGATTCCTGTCAAATTTCACCCAATCCACCAATTTCACCAGCAGAGTGGACATGGTCATTTGGTGCCTTGCCCTTCTCTCCCCCACCCTCACCTCCACCTCTTCACCTCCCACAATGTAATTTAAAAACATTTAAAAAAAAAAAAAAAAAAGTTAGGTGTGAAACAAGCATTTTGGATTGCACAAAAAAATAAATTTAATTGAAATACCCACCAAATGTGCAGCAGAAAAGGTAGAAAATTGCCCAGCTGAAAAACATAATTGCTGGTGAATTTCAGCAATTCTGTGTCGCTGGTGGGATTTACACCCAGCCCTACTCCTAAGGAGCATCAAAGCCCCGGAGATGGTGAAGTTTCTGATAAGAATATTCTCTCATGTAGGATCTCGTAAAGAAGACATTTCAGACAGGGCATCCAAATTCATATTTGCATATGTGAAGGCCATGTCAGATGAATTTGGAGCAATTTATAAATTCTCCTCAGCCTTTCATCCACAAATCAATGGGCTTGTTGAGTGTTTCAAGGAGATCCTAAAGTGCATGTAAGTGGTTTGGACGAACCAATGAGGAGAAAGTGGAATATTCTCCTGAAATGCCAACTCGTCACATACCAGAGGAGTCACAGAGCAGTGTAGGGTTCATTACATTTAAACTAGTGTTTGGCTATCCTTTTAGGGGTACTCTAAGTCTGGTGTAGGAAGGATGCAAGGGCAATCCCCAAACTCCTTCCCACAACATAGTTCATTATGTACTTGGCCTCAAATCCTAGACAGCCAAGTAGAAAGAACAAAGCACAAAGAATCAGAAAGTCTCTCAAGATCTCATGAAGTACTTGCATGATCAGAATGCCACTTTTACTCAGTAAAAGTCAGAGCAACTTGTCTGTATCATGGAACCAAGCAAGCCCAGTGCCCTTCATGATAAGTGGACCTGGTCTTCTGTGGTTCTGGAGAAAGTCAGTTAGGTTAGCTATCTCATTGAAATGAAGGACCCAGAGAAGACATATCAGGTCTTCCATGTCAACTGGCAGAAGCCACATTGTAGCTGGGACAACATAGTGATGGTGCTGCTCACTGATGATGAGACTGAGAAGGAGACAGATCCCCTCCCAGACTTACTGAACAGCAATTCTGAGACCGGCAGGAGCTGCTTGGGAAGTTTGCTGGTCTGTTCTCTCGGACTCCGCGGAAGATTGATTAGTGAATACATAATTCAAAATGGGGACCAATAAGCCTGAGAAGAGCCACATTCACTGTTTTTCTGACAAAGTCAAGGGCAAGATTAAGGAGGCAGTCTCCAAGATGTTGAACTTGATGGTTATTAAGTTATGCTGCAGCCCCTGAGCTAGCCCAGTGGTACTGGTTCCCAAATTCTCCAGCAGCAGGAAAACTGAAGTATGCTTTTTTGTGGACTAGAGGGCTCAATTCTGTCACCAAAACAGATGCTCACCGCATACCAGGGGCAGACAAAGCCGATTGATGTATTAGGTGCTGTCAAGATCATGAGTACTTTTGACCTCACAGCAGGGTACTGGCAGGTTGCCTAGTTGATCAAGAAAAGACGAGATCAGTATTTTCCACCAGAAGGGCACTATCAGTTCGATGTTATGTCATTTGGGTTAGACAAGCCCCCTGCTAGCTTTTAGGGGATGGGAAAGTAGTTAATGCAAGAACTGGAGCACTTCAGTGTCACCTACTTAGATGACGTTGCTGTATTCAGTGACATGATGATCCCCTACCCCAACTTTAACAGTCACTTCAAAACAAGCAGAAAACTGGTTTGACTAACAAGGCCTCCAATTGGCAGAAATCACAGGGAGCTATGATTTACCTAGAAAACTAAGTGGGTGGTGGTAAGAAACAGCATCCAAGTTAAAGACGAGTGATAGAATGGGACATTCCCCCTACTCAGACTTAAGCGAGAGCCACCTTGCAACCTACTATGGGCCTTTTTTCAAAGTCTATGGGACCCCTGTCCTTCCATGAACAATGTCATGTCTAAAGGTTTGCCAAAAAATGTCACCTGGACACCAGCGTGTCAGACATTGTTCAGGAGCTTGAAGAAAGGCCTGTGCAAGGCCCCAGTTCTAAAGATCCAAGATTAAGGGCAAGAATCCATCATTCAGACAGATGCCTTTGAATTTGGAATTGGTGCAGTGCTAGCACAACTGAGATGGGGGGGTTGAGAAATGTTGTACTTACCTTAGTAGGTATTTGACAAGGGAGAGTGCAACTTGGCCACAATCAGAAAAAAGGCATTTGTAGCAGGTTGGGAGGTATGCTGCGAGTAGTCCAAATATGTGTGTCTCACTTCACTGTCTAAATGAACCACAGAACTCTTACACAGCAAATAGCATTGCAGGGAGAAAATCCAAGTGATTGCAAATGGCTCTATCCCTATAGAGATTGGACACGGACATCCAACACAAGCCTGGGTCACAGCACTCTAATGCAGATTGCCTCAGAAGGTATTTTCACCAGGAGGATGAGCCACTGTGTTGTTGCTAATGGCTCACATTCACACCACTTTTCAGAGAATAGCTTTTCTTGGCTCACTTTACTACAAAAGACACTTTATGATTGGGAACGCTGGTGGTTTGTAGAAGTGTTAGGGCTGAGTAGGTTGTTTATTCACTATTCACCCCTATACTCCTGCAGAGCAGAATTCACTTCATCACACTCACACATGCCAGAATGTTGGCTGCTTCTGATGGGCATGAGTCACATACAATCTACCTTTAAGGATTACATGCTCCTCCTGCCCCTCCTCCCAAGTTTCACTGATAGCATGTGTCTCATTTACCCAGTTTTTGAGATGCGCATTGGATGGTGTCTCCTACCTCCCAGAATTTCTACTACTCTATTCCACAAAAAGCAGAAACATGAGTCTCGTAAGGGTTTCCCTCAGGGATTCTTTCATCCCTCTTTTCCTTCACCCAAGCGTTGCCTGATAGTGCTTGTCTTATTCACTTACATCAAGAAACAGATGCTGAATTATATCAACTGTTTCCCTAACTCTCCACTACTTTCATCTATCATAATGAACACAAGTGTGAATCTCACACAACCTGCCACATGGATTCTCTCCTCTCCAGCTCCTCCTCGCAACTGTAAACTTATGGCACGTCTCATATTCACTGGCATGAAGACACAGGCATTGTATTGCATCTGCTTCCTGCTTGAATCCCTGGTACTGTCCTGGTATCTGTCTTATGTGGCTCTGTGGAAGTGAGTGTTAAAGTGTATGATGCCAAAGTGAATGTGATGTCACAAATTGCATGGGCATTGCCATGAATGACAGAATGGCCAATTCAGTGTTCCAGACCAGTCAGTTGGAGAGATAGGACCTGAGTATTGGGCACCGGTGAGTCATTGCTGTAATATGAAGAGAGGGTCCCTGGAATGTCCCTCCTTGCGACCATGAACATGATGGCCCAGAGAGTCAAAAACACAAAAAGTCACTCACTGGGCCCTTCCCCAGGAGGAACAGTGACTGACATGTATGCTGAAAGATATTCTCTCACACAGCCATTCAAACCTTATCCAGTGAATGTCTTTATGGATATAAGTGCTTCAACATTGGTCATAGACCCAAATACCTCGATGGATGATTTTGACTGATGCCGAGAAACCACTGAGCTGACATCATTAGTGACACCACGACATAGCCACGTTAGTCATGAAGTAAACTCCCAACCATGCACAATGTTACACAACCCCAACCACAACCATTTACATGAAGAACATGCTTACATAGTTCTGTAGATAGAGGACAGATACATATATATACTGTCACAAGCTTTTATGATTTTTCTCATTAGCCAAGTGCAGAAACGCTGAATGCAAGGCAACGAAGAGATGCAGAGCAAGCTTACAGATGCTTATGGAAACTAACCCTATGAAATTACAGGACCACATAAGGAACCATGCAGGAACAAATATGACTAACCTATAAGAAACATAGCACGATATAGATGTATAGAAATCATAGTATGAGTATAACGAGGATCACACAAGGCCACAAGATGCAGGACGAGATACGAGGGAAAGCAGAACCAGGCTGCACAGAACAGAAAGGCCAGGGCTCACAGCCAAAGTCAGAGACAAGCAGCACATTCCAATCCTAAATCAACAGTTGGCCATCTTCAGAAAAACAGAACAAATCCTCATAAATTGCAGACCAGAAGAGCTTGATTTCATGGTCCTTGACCACGTGATGTGGCCGAGCTAGACAACGGTTATTCACCCGCGGTGGGTAGACAGACAGTTCTCAGCATCACAGACATGATATGAAACATGAACAAGTTAACAATGTTGCAACATGGAGAGCAGTCTCACAAGCACAAGTGCTACTGCTAACATATACATTGGAAACACATAGTAATTCCCATCAGCTTGAAGAGGTGCACAGAGCGCTGGCAACAGAGCTGGGTCCCAGACCTGGGGAGACCAGTTCCAGCCAATCAGGGGACAGAAATCCAGGGGTGAAAGTCAAAGGGCAAGGGCCAATGGTAATGCTGTGACCCTGCAACAATGTAATAGATAGTTTCTTGTCTAAGGGGCAGGTCAGCACCCTGACATGAGAGGGCCAATTAATTACGATCCATAGGGGCATTCTAAACTGTATACTACTCCGATCACCCAACCAGACAGTGGAATAGGTTGTTCGAGGAAGGGCCCATGTTGTGATGACACTCTGCAACAAAAAGGCTTGGCACAGGTTTGGGAGCGGTGACTCTGGAGATTTTTGAATGTCCTGTATAATCTCTTTCGGTTTTTGTAATAAATGACAGTCTAACTTGTCCTTGACTGATTCCTATGTTTGTTCTCTGGGAAGGGTTGCTGGGCCCTGAGAGCTGAACAAGTATGTTCGTAGTAACCCCAGACCTCTGGCATACCAGACCTCACCAAAAATACCTTGAGGACTTCTTAAGAAACCTATGCAACTTTAATAAAGAAGTCATATAAAGACTTTCCTGAGATTCAGAGGAGTGTGTTTTAGAACACTGTCCACCACAAATACATGCAGGCAGGATTCATGAAAAAGTCACCCAATAAAATGTGTCCCATTCACTCACTTAACAAGATGGGCACTGAATTTTATCTTCCACCTCCCTGAATCTCTGATACTTTCTCCACAAAGGTCATGTGGGGCTGAGTCTTGCATAAACTGCTACACCTCCCAAATGTCACCTAATGTCAGGTGCCTTGTTCACTCACTTCAAGATACGGACACTGAATGGTATCTCTTACCTCCGTGAGTGTCTGTTACTTTTTGAGGCAAAAATAACTCAGCAAAAGTCAGCACAGGCTGCATTCATGGATTATCTACTTCGTCTACCCCTCCCAACTTTGAGGCACATATGGGAGACAGGCCTTTTTTCTTATGGCATGTGCTTTGCTTACCGTCATGTAAAGTCAAGAATATCTGGCCTTCAATAATACAGATTTCGTTAGGTCTAAATACAATGGGCCTCATCAGGAGTTTGGTGGCAGCCCTTAAATGTGCCAGTAACGCTATTAGCGCTACATTTAAGTGCTGGCGGAAAGTTTGGAGTTTAACCTCCAGATTTTTGCTAGGGATACAAATCCTGCTTTATGCCTGTTTTGAGCGCTATTAGCACCATGAGAACTTACCGTTAACCCGCTTCGAGTGATCCGGCGCTAATAGCGCCAGACCGAGAAGCGGTAACACTATTTGCGCTGGCAGTATCCTGGCGGAAGTACCGCTGGGATACTGCCAGACTCGTGATGAGGGCCATTGTCTATCACCATCAGGGACTCCCTCTACCTATCTACCTAGAATGATCTGGGCATAAATAAAAGCTACCCTAAACCTAACTCTATAGGTCCACACCCACTCACTGCCACTCCCCACCCATATTCCTACTGAACTACTCTATTGCCACTCCAGTTCACCAACATTTGCTTAAATTGGATAAGACTGCTTCCAGTAACAACATGCTGCCTCTCTGAAAGCTTCCCAAGCCTGAAAACAAACTCCCACCACATTTGAAACTTTACAGTACCTCAAAACTGTGGGGCCTGGTTTAGGGTAAGCAAAGGTAGCGGGGGCTACACACTGGGTTTGCATGTTTTCAGTGCATGAGTGATTAAAATATAAACAATATAATTGACTTCACAAAGCTCAAAGTAATAAGCAGTGCATTGTACCAATGGTAATATGTGGACTAGAGGCGTATAATCATCTTGACCCTCTAAGGATGGCATGGCTTGGGGGAACACTGCTGACAAGTATATTGAAAGCCCCAAATAATTTGCCTGTGAGTACATCATAACTCAAGCTGCGTCTTACATCTCTGCATGCTATGTACTTGATAAAAAGCGACATCTAATATGTAAACATTATTAGGGAGCATGAGATTTCAATCTATGAACTACTGGGCAGAGAATTGGACAAGAATGAAACTTGGTGGCTTAAAGATTTCAATACAAAATGTACAGCATTCTTTAAGGGCATTGATTGGATTCCTAATTGGGAGGAAGATGTTACAACCCTATGTAAGGAACTAGGGGTGAATGCTAAAGCGTGGGACTTTTGTGGCAGTTTGCATTCCCAGACATACTAGAAGCTCACTCAAGACAGAATTGACAGAACATATATCCTGTGTAAGATGCAGCCATATTTATTAAAATGTCTGTGTCCTAGGATCAAAAAGAAATGTATGCTAGTGAGGTTTATTCACCTCCTGTGTTAGTGGTGATGGGACAGTGACTAAATATTCCTTTGGAGCAGTGATTTTGCCGTCTGTGTAAAATGGAAGATGTACAAGAAATAGCCAGACATCTTCCTACCCACTGCCCCTAAAGAGAAACTAAGAGAGGCCTGATATTAGGCACGTTTTTTTTTTCCACTTTATTTTTATTGAAAGTTTTCAACAAGAGATAAACAAATTCTCCCAAGGAGAACAAAACAAGAACAAAACAGATTCCACCTAACAGCTATCCCCCTCTCCCCCCACTTCTCCCACCCACACCACCCCCCCACCCCCAAACCCCAGGTTGTCCAGGCCTCCAAAAATCACCAGTGCAAAGAGCAACGAGCATGGTCAAAACACAAAACGCAATAGTACAGAAGGTCCAGCTGGCCACAGGGGCCCCACATCTTCTAAGATCCAGGGTCCTCAGTAACTGCCACAGTTTTCCCTCCGCAGTGGCCATACAAATAATCACAGTGCAAATCACAGGTTCAAGGCTTCACAGTCTGCATTCAGAATAACCACAGTCCATTCCTGCAGAAAGGAGGGCATAGAATCGTTGACCATGGCAGCAAGTTTCTCGTATGTAAAGATGGAAATAAGCTTGGTGAACCATTCCGACTTAGAAGGCGCTATAGGGCTTTTCCACTTCTGAGCCAGAGCCAATCGTCCCGCCCTCAGCATGGCCCCCATTGCCTTCGAGAAGGAACCCACCTCTTTATCGGGCAAAGGAGTGCCCAGAAGAATCTCCAGTGGATGCAAGGAAGGGCAAGTCCCCAGAATGTCTTTTATCCATCTAGGGACCTCTGCCCAATAGCGACAGATAACCGGGCATTCCCACCACATGTGAAACCAGGTACCTTTATTGGCACACTGCCTGGGGCACCATGGGGAAACTTCCCTAAACATCCTAGAGAGGGCCGCCGGAGGACAATGCCAGGAGTGTAACACCTTAAAATGATGCTCCATCGCCGCTGTATATGGGTCTCCCGAAGACACTGCCTTGAATAAAGACTGCCACAATTGATCATCTAAGGAGGAGTCCAGCCACTCCTCCCAAATACGTTTAAAAGGTTGCCTACCCACCAGATCGGAAGAGATAAGCACTTTATATATCTTAGAAAGGGATCCCTTCCTAGATGTGGCTTCCACAAAAAGCCTCTCAAACGGAGTAAGGGGGCGCGACAAGTCGGCGCTCCAATGCGCCTGAGTTAGGATTCCCTTCAGCCACAAATATTCAAAAACCGTAGGGGGCTTAGCCTCGAACAGGTTCACCAATTGATCATACTCCAAGAAGGACCCATCAATGAACAATTGTGCCGCCCTTTCCAACCCCTGGTCTGACCAGGACTGCGTTTCTTGGAACCCCCTTCCTGTCCAGATCAATCAGAGGACCCCACAAAGACAACAAAGGAGAGGGCCAGGAGAAGAGAAACCTATTGTCCTTAGAGGGCTTCCAAACCGTCCACAGTACTGCGAGAATAGGTGGGACTTAACAGGCCCTGGAATGGAATTCTAGGGAGCCCACAGGAAGTCCCTAACCTTTCTAGGATGGACCTGAACATCTTCCACATACGTCCATTATGTTCGCAGATCATCCCTTAAGTGCTCCAACAAAACCTGTAATTGAGCTGCCTTATAATACCCTCTGAAGTTCGGTATGCCGAAACCACCAAGTGACTTGGGGAGCATCAGGGTAGGAAACCCAACCCTAGGTCTCCTCCCATTCCATATGAAACAAAGAACACGAGATTGCAGTGAAGTAAAGAACGAATCTGGCACTATGCAAGGAAGCGACAGAAAGAGGTAGAGAAGCCGCGGGAGAACATTCATTTTAATCACTACCATCCGACCAAACCAGGAAAGAGTCAAGGGGGCCCACCTCAGAAGGTCACTCTGGATTTTGGCAAGAATGGGAGGGAAGTTAAGCTCAAACACCTTACCATGGTCTCTGGGGATGGTGACGCCCAAGTATTTGATGGAATCCCGCTCCACCCGCACCCCATACACTTCCTTTCTTCCCTGAAGCTCCAGATCCACCCCCCCCATGGGCATTATACATGACTTAGACAAATTCACTTTGAGCCCGGAGAAGGAACCGAACCGGCGGATCAGTCCCAACAAACGTGGTAGGGCCGAGCGAAGGTTTGTCAGATATACCAGAATATTGTCCGCAGACAAGGACAATTTAAATTCATGGTCACCACATCGCAACCCCGAGAGACCCTCATCAGCCCTGACGGTGAAGGCGAAAGCCTCCATCGCCAGCGCATACCACAGAGGAGAAAGGGGACATCCCTGATGCGTACCCCGAGAACGCGAGAAACCCAGCGACGTACAACCATTAACCAACACCCTTGCTGATGGACCATTGTATAGTGCAGCCACCCACTTGAAAAAATTGTCCCCAAAGCCCATTTTCCTCAACACTCTCCCCATGTATAGCCACTCAACCGGATCAAAGGCCTTTTCAGAGTCCACAGACAAAAGATAGGCCTCCAGATCTTTCTTCGACGACTCATACATTAACCCCAGGGTTTTCCTCACATTGTCCGACCCCTGTCGACCAGGGATGAAACCAATCTGATCGCCATGAACCAGGGAGGGAAGATAACTAGAGAGCCTGTTCGCCAAGAGTTTAGCCAAAATCTTAACATCAACATTAAGCAGCGAGATGGGCCTATAGGACTGACAATGCTCGGGGTCCTTCCCCTCTTTCGGCAACACCACTATGAGAGCTGACATCATAGAGGCGGGCAGAGAGCCCGATTCCAGGGCAGCATTGAATACTTTAGCCAGAAAGAGGGCCACTGCGGAGCGGAAGATCTTATAAAAACAGACCGTTAAGCCATCATCCCCCGGAGCCGTGCCGCTCTTCAGGGAGGCAATGGCATCCATCACCTCCTGGGAGGAGAGAGGCAACTCCAACTTGGTAAGCCCCTCCGCAGAAAGGCGTGGGATCTGCAACAATTCCAAAAATAAGTCTGCGTCGCTCCCATCCCCAGAGTATTCCGATGCGTACAGATCCTCATAATACCGCCCAAACTCTGCTGCTATCTTTTCCTCTTGCACAACTCCCTTTCCCGTACGACCCCTAATACGATTCACCCTTCTACTATTCCGAAGCTCCCTCAAACGCCATGCCAGAATCCGGTCCGCCTTTTCCCCCCGCTCCATATACCGCTGTTTCAAAAATGCCAGCTTTCTCTCCGTTTGCCCCACGAGTAAGGCTGGCAATTGAGCTTTAAGATTTTGAAGCTCTTCCCATTTGCCCAGAGCCATCTGCGATCTTAACTTTCTACCCGGCTGGATGCAAGCAATTTGCTTCCTCAACTTCGCCTCCTCCCTCCCTCTCTCCCGTTTTCTTCTCGCGCCCATCTCTATGACCACGCCCCTGATAGTGGCCTTAAACGCGTACCACACTCCCTGAACATTCACCTCTCCTGTGTCGTTAAGAAGGAAGTATTCCCTGATTGAACCAAGTAAGGATTCTTTAAGTTCCATATCCAGCAAAAGACTATTGTTGCACACCCACCGTGCCCTAGCCGGAGTCGCCCCGGGGACCCCCACCGTGGCCAAAACAAAGTTGTGATCCGACCACGGGACTGCAGCCACACCAAAACCCAAGACACTATCCCGCAATGTAGAGTCCACCAGGACAAGATCAATCCTCGAGAACGCCTTGTGTACCACCGAATGAAAAGTGAACAGGGGGTCGCAGCTTTCCTTTACAGCATGTACGTCTGCCAAACCCAACATGTCATTAGTTCACCTAAACGCAGCCGCTAACTTTCTCTGAACCCTCTGGTCAGGGCATGGGGAGAAGGATTTCCTGTCCTTATCCGGATAGAGAACCATGTTAAAATCCCCCCCTGACTATCAACGCCCCCTCAGCAAAGCCCCGAATTTTCTCCTCCACTCCCTCCCAAAAAAGATCTTGTGCCTCTTTCGGGGCATAAACCCTTACCAGGGTAAACAACCGACCATTCACCGATCCCTTAACCATTATGTAGCGACCCTCTGGATCAGATTGATGGGCCTTAGGGACAAAGAGAGCCATGGGGGAGATCAAGACTGCAACACCCCTTTTCTTAGCCCTGTAAGGAGACTGGAACAACGACTGAATAGCTTTAGATCGCAACGCTGGTTCCTTTCCCTTAACCCAGTGGGTTTCCTGCACAAACAGAACATGCAGTTTACGCCTAGAAAGTTCCCTCACCACCAAGGACCATTTTGTAGGGGAATTCAACCCCCGCACATTCAGGGACCCCACTAGCAACCTCTGCAAAGAGTCATCCATTAACCTGGCCATATAATGCTTTCCCAGTTGTGTAAAAAACGCTCTGGAAGACCAGCCCTCCCCGCTCACCTGCACCTGAAGAAATCAAAAAGGGACCCCCAGAATCCCTACCCCTCCGAGACCCAGACAACCTCAAAAACATTCCCAAAACCACGAAAACAAATTGTAAACCTCCCCTGCCCACCCTAACCCCCCCCAAACACCCTGAAACCCTCCCAACCCCATCCCCGTACCCCCGAGCGCCTGGACGGACTGCGGCATCTCCCAGCCACAACACCAAGCCACCAGAAATCACCCCCCACCAGGGCGCCACTCACACCTTAAAAGCAGCTGACATTATGAGCCCCCCCTTTTAACAAATAACAACCCCAAACACTCCCCCGAGGTTAACCCCCCTCCCATAAGCCTCAGCAATCACTGCGAACAAAGAATTGAATAATCAACCCAAGGAACCGACCTGCCCCTGATGAAGCCGCCCACATTGCCCCCCAGGACCACCTCCGAGGGCCAAACCAAAAAGACATAACAACTAGATCATGGTGGGGGCTGCTCCGGAGACGGGGGTGCCACTTTTCTAAATTTCCTGTGCCTCCGCACGCGCCGCCCACCCGCAAATCCCGACGGGCCAGAGCGGTTACCACCCAATCCATCCCCCCCCCACCCTCAACCAACGAAGGGGGGGTCCCCCAACAGCTCACGGGTGACTCGTTGAATGTCTGCCCCTGAAGAAAGAGAATACTTATCACCATCCAGCTCAAAGGCAAGGGAGAAGGGATGGCCCCATCTGAGCGAACCCCCTTTGCCTGTAACACTACGCCAATGGGCCGCAAAGGCGCCGTCGAGCCAGGATTAGCGCCGAGAGGTCTTGATACACCTTGATTTGGGCCCCATTCCAGTCTATAGAACCCTTCTTTTGCGCTAGATCCAGGATCTTGACTTTTTCAACATAATAATGGAATTTCACAAGGACCGTACGAGGTTCACCCACACGACCTCCAGCCCTATGGGTCCTATCAATGGTGGGCTCGCTGGTATTCTCGCCGTCAAAAAGACTGCTCACAATCGCCTTCACTCCCTTCACAATGTCTGCCTGGGGGCACCCTCCACCAGGCCCCCACTCATGTCTCCCACCACCCCCACCCCCCACCATCCAGGGGCAGCCACCACCAGGCCCCCACTCATGTCTCCCACCACCCCCACCCCCCAGCAGTGCAGGGGCAGCCTCCACCAGGCCCCCACTCATGTCTCCCACCACCCCCACCCCCCACCATCCAGGGGCAGCCTCCACCAGGCCCCCACTCATGTCTCCCACCACCCCCACCCTCCCAGTCACCAGGGGCACCCTTCACCAGGCCCCCACTCATGTCTCCCACCACCCCCACCCCCCACCATCCAGGGGCAGCCTCCACCAGGCCCCCACTCATGTCTCCCACCACCCCCACCCCCCAGCAGTGCAGGGGCAGCCTCCACCAGGCCCCCACTCATGTCTCCCACCACCCCCACCCCCCACCATCCAGGGGCAGCCTCCACCAGGCCCCCACTCATGTCTCCCACCACCCCCACCCCCCCAGTCACCAGGGGCACCCTCCACCAGGCCCCCACTCATGTCCCCTATCACCCCCACCCCCCGCCACCAGGGGCACCCTCCACCAGGCCCCCACTCATGTCTCCCACCACCCCCACCCCCCCAGTCACCAGGGGCACCCTCCACCAGGCCCCCACTCATGTCTCCCACCACCCCCACCCCCCACCATCCAGGGGCACCCTCCACCAGGCCCCCACTCATGTCTCCCACCACCCCCACCCCCCACCATCCAGGGGCAGCCTCCCCAGGCCCCCACTCATGTCTCCCACCACCCCCACCCCCTGCCACCATGGGCACCCTCCACCAGGCCCCCACTCATGTCTCCCACCACCCCCACCCCCCAGCAGTGCAGGGGCAGCCCCCGCCAGGCCCCCACTCATGTCTCCCACCACCCCCACCCCCCCAGTCACCAGGGGCACCCTCCACCAGGCCCCCACTCATGTCCCCTATCACCCCCACCCCCCCGCCACCAGGGGCACCCTCCACCAGGCCCCACTCATGTCTCCCACCACCCCCACCCCCCCAGTCACCAGGGGCACCCTCCACCAGGCCCCCACTCATGTCTCCCACCACCCCCACCCCCCACCATCCAGGGGCACCCTCCACCAGGCCCCCACTCATGTCTCCCACCACCCCCAACTCCCACCATCCAGGGGCAGCCTCCACCAGGCCCCCACTCATGTCTCCCACCACCCCCACCCCCTGCCACCATGGGCACCCTCCAGCAGGCCCCCACTCATGTCTCCCACCACCCCCACCCCCCCAGTCACCAGGGGCAGCCTCCACCAGGCCCCCACTCATGTCTCCCACCACCCCCACCCCCCACCATCCAGGGGCAGCCTCCACCAGGCCCCCACTCATGTCTCCCACCACCCCCACCCCCCAGCAGTGCAGGGGCAGCCTCCACCAGGCCCCCACTCATGTCTCCCACCACCCCCACCCTCCACCATCCAGGGGCAGCCTCCACCAGGCCCCCACTGATGTCTCCCACCACCCCCACCCCCCAGTCACCAGGGGCACCCTCCACCAGGCCCCCACCCATGTCTCCCACCACCCCCACCCCCAGCAGTGCAGGGGCATCCTCCACCAGGCACCCACACATGTCCCCCTGCCCCCAGGTCCTGACGATACTCAATCATGGCAGTAATGGGCAGCATACCCAGCACAAACACCTAGGCAAGGATTGCATCCACCCACATAGTGAATGCAATTACATGATACAACCCCAATGGCAAGTATGTAAATGAACACATGTCCGTCACACACACATACACAACGGGTGCAAGTGAATGTCAAAACCCATATCATGACATGTATGAAACCAATGAGAAAATACCACAAGTGAAAGTTAAAAAAACATGTATTAAAGATGAAAAATAAGTAAACAAATCAAACATACAACAATGGGGATAACAAAATAAATGGTCCATGTCCGAGAACAAATGTAAAAATAAAAAAAAAAAAAGTAATCCAAAAACAAATGTTGTCCAAAGCAATGTCATGTGGAAGGAAAATAATGAAAAACCATTTCCTCATGGTGAACACAATAATCAATAAAAAAAATGTTTCTTCAAAAACCAAACTATATACACGAATATTCCAGGGTCCATGAGCCCAAAACCATAAAAGAAACCTACTACTACCTAATGAAAAAAATATCTACAAAAAAGTGGCCATTGTCCGAGCGGTCCAAAAAAATAAAAATGAATAAAGGAAACCTAACACTAACTATATAAATAACTATATACAAAGGCAGCGGGCAAGTCCTGCGGCTCACTCGGTGATGTTGCTGGCCAGGGCATCATCGAACTCCATGTCCTGGAGGCGGGACTCTGTCCTGGCCCCGAGGTCTCGCAGGGATAACCCCATGTTCAGCTCAAACTCCCTCCGAGCTTCCTCGAGGCACTCAGCCCGCCTCAACGCCCGACGCATGGAGAACTCCGCCCTGACCATGGTGAGCCACTCCTCTTCCGCCCGCTGCTGCTCCGCACCTATCCGCTGGACCAACTGCTCCCACACGGAAGACACCACCATCCCAGGGTTGCCCTGCCCTCCGGCCGATGCCTGCCCCTCTGATCTTGATGGCCCCGAGCCATGATGCCTCCCACGTCGAGCCTGCTGCTGCCTCCGACGCCACTGCCTCTGCCAGCACGACGGCATCCAGGCTGATGGAAACCACCGACGCCGTCGTGCACGTGCCCTGCCCGATGATGCTGTCACATCTTCCATCTGCTGGGGTCCAGTTGCTGTGTTGTCCACCCCTGCTGGACCTCCGACTCCCAACTGTGGCAGGGAGGGCATCCCCACCGAGCTGGCTGCATTGGTCGGGGAAGGTCCACAGGGGGCCCTGGTGTCATCTGGGCCGGAAGACGGCAAGGAGAACGACTGGTGTATAGCCTGCACAGAGGAGGAGAGGGCCGCCAGATTGGCCAACACATGCAGCAAACCCCCGAACATGGCCGATCCCAATTGGGCCACGTCGGCACGGTGCACTTCGTGATGACGTGCGTGCTCCTCCCGGGAAGCATGCACGGCATCACGAATCACAGCCGTGCGCATCGCGACCCCAATCAGGACCTTCTCCACACGGCCAGGGGTTCCCACGTCCGCAGGTGGAGGGGAGTCAGGTGACATGGACATCCCCTCTACCTGCGGACAGGCCTGGGACGGGGCATCCCTGCTGGTGCATGGTGGTGCACTCACAGGGTCAGGGACAGCGACATGCACAGGCCCCTCCACGGTGACCTGTGCTGCCTCCTGCCCCTGGCCCTGGACTGCACCACTTGCACCAGCAGGGATGCCCCCACCAGGCCCCATGTGTGCCCCAGTGGCGGCCTCCTCCTCCTCTGTGCAAACCACCAACCTGGATGGCTCCTCACCGTCTCCCACCGTAGCAGGCCCCTGTGGGGGCTCACCCACCCCTTCCGCTGCAGCCGTGGGGGCATCCCCGCCACCTTGCTCCACAGCGCCGTCTCCGCCCTCTTCTTCACTAGCCGCTGCGTAGAGGGAGACAAAGAACACAAGCATCAGGGTACTGTACAATGGTCCCCTAGACAGGAAGCAATAGCAGATGAGCACCACTGTCAAAGTACACTTCCATCATGTCCCTCCACAACACATGGGTCAGTCCAGGCAAAACACACACAGTAACAGGCATGGTGCATGCCATGGACATTTCCATGCATGTCCAATGGACTCTTGAAACATTCAATGATATGTAACTCACATGCATCATGGCTCATGCCGATCACATGCACACACTTCACCTCAGTCACATCCATCTGGCCCCAAACACACCAAACACAGCGGATACAAGGGTAATTTGGCTGCTTCACTGAATCTGTGCATTGTCACACACATGTGTCATGCATCCATGGCATGCACAAGTCACAGACATGCAGGTCAGGCACACAGACATGGCTACCATATATGTACCTGGCATCAGCACCCATCCCTCACCCCCACCCATGTCCAGGTACAGAGACTGGCATGCTCTCATGTTCAAAATCTGCATAGGGCTCCCCATGCGGCATTTGAACACATGCAACAACCATGTGGGTCACACATCACTGGTTGCACATGCATTACTATGATGTCCCTCCACACATACATGCATACATGGCCTATGGCACACATACAGGCAAGTATCATAGAACCAGCACACCGCAACATGCCCTGTCTCACACAGTAATGCTTGGACACTTACTGCTCAACTCCAGACGGGCCTCCCTCTCAAGGATCTGGGTGTGGAGCGCTGGGCGAACGCGTTCCAGGACCCTCATCTGGATGGAACTCATGCGGCCCCGGCCCCCCTCCACGAGGCGCCGGGCCTTCACAAGGGTCCTGGACCTCAAGTCCTCCCAGCGCTTCTTGATCTTCAGGACGTTGCGGGTTGCCACCCCCTCCGCGTTGATGGCAACCACACAGTTGGCCCAGATCCTCTCCCGTCCTTCCTTGCTGGTGCAGGACGATCCAAAGAGGGCATCATACTGTCCCAGGACATGCTCCACCAGGACACCAACTTCGGTGGCAGTGAAGCTGGTGCCCCTCTAGCCTGGGGTTGCCACTGGTGCCAGATGTGGAAGTGCCCGACATGGCAACCCCAGAGGCAGGTGTGAGTGGGCAACTGGGTCCTGGGGCTGGGCTGTGGAGCGGTGTAACCCCAGTCGGGAGTCTTCAGTTCCAGCAGGGGTGGACACAGCAACTGGACCCCTGCAGATGGCTGATGTGCAGGCACCAAATGGCAGGGCACGGTGGCAGCAGGCAGGCAGCAGCAGATGGCACGTGGGAGGCTGCTCGGGGCACTGGGGGACAGTAACTCAGCCTTCTGGGCAGGAGCGTGGTCTTCCGTGTGTTTTCGCGTGGCCAGCTTGATACAGAGTGATTTGGCACGTGAAAATCATGCACGTCAGCGTGAAATCCGAGGAAAGGCCCTTAGCGCGTAAGCGCGTCAGCACGCATACGCGATTCTATTGGACCAGAGTCCCTCAGCGCGTAAGCGCGTCTGTGACGTGACCCGCACGGGTGTTCCCCACTCAGCACGTGATGACGGAGCACACGTGGAAATACTGCACGTCAGCGTGTAATTGGACAAAAGTGCGCGTACACGCGATTGGCCTATGTACGTGTATTTCATGGGTGCGCGGGCACTTACTCACGCAAGTACGTCAGGGCACCTGTATCCCGTGGTGCGTGGGAATTTCCACACGCTATTGGACTGGGAACTGGATTCCAGTGGTGCGCGGGTCACACGCTCGCCTAGAACACGCGCAAAGCATAAATTTGCGCACTTTAACAATAACAAGCTCAGACGCCAGGATGAACATACCGTTCCTAGCAGCAGTGGCAGTGGGCTACCAAAGGAGGAGGAGGAGGATAGTCAGGGCCAGAATATTCACACCCAGAACCAGCCTTTTCGGGATGCCTGATGACCAGGTGTATGGGAGGTACAGGTTTCCACCACACATAATACTGGACCTGGTGAGTGAGGGGGAGGATGACCTCACATCACCCACCCTGTGCTCCCAAGCACTCAGCCCCCTGGAGAAGGTCCTCAATGTACTGCACTTCTTAGCCACTGGATCATTTCAGCGGACAAGTGCCATAGTGGGTGGGGTGTCACAGGCCACCCAGTCACGCTGCCTACACCAGGTCTTGAACATCATCACTGCACGCCCATCAGTCCGCAGGCACATATACCTGCCCAGAACACCTGCAGAAAGGCATGCTGCCGCCCTGGATTTTTACGGTGTGGCACGATTCCCCAAAGTGCTAGGTGCCATCGACTGCACCCATGTGGCTCTACGTCCCCCCAGGGCATCTGAGCACATCTATAGGAACCGCAACGTGCAGGTAGCATGTAATGCCAAGGGAATCATCACCTCAGTATATGCCAACTATCCCGGGTCCACCCACGACAGCTTCATTTACCGAATGTCCACCCTAAGCCGGGACCTAGAAGCTGGGCGGCATGGCGATACATGGCTGCTTGGTGAGTATGTATGCCACTGCACATGCATGCATGTTGGATACTGAGCAAGGTCACAACCCCACCAATGATACCAATCACCACCTCCACAGGGGACAGTGCCTACCCTCTCAGCCCCCACATGATGACGCCAATTCGGAACCCCACCACGCCACCCGAGGTAAGATATAACACAGCCCACATTACGACCCGGGGCATAGTGGAGCGCACATTCGGAGTGCTGAAGTCACGCTTTCGCTCCCTTGACCGTTCTGGCGGCCAGCTGTTATACGCTCCCCCAGTAGTGTGCAGGATCATAGTGGCAGCATGTGTCCTGCACAACGTTGCAACACGCCGGGGCCTGGCCGTGGACATGGTGGTGGCCCCACATCCCCAACCACATGCACAGCCGCTGCGCATGGGAGGGGAAAGGGCACGTGGGGAGGCAGCCCGTACACAGCTAGTGGCTAATTACTTCACATAGAAATCACACCCCTGTGGAGTGCACACTGCCCTGGCACATTCCATCTGACAATCAATGATGACTCAACCTGACACTGATCCTGAAGGTCTGGAGAATGAACCGTGAATACCATATCAGCCTGAGATTGTTCACCTGGAAGTGTCACAATGTGTGCATCCCTACCCACACAGACACCACCAATGCAGTTTTGTGGAGTTACACATTCAAGCAGCTAAAAAGAATACCCACTTGCAAAATGCAACAAGAGGACAGTGCCATGTCAGCCAACCCAACCCCAGCACCGCCACACGACACACCGTGCCATGTCATGCTATTTGCAGGTAAACAAAGTAATCCCCACAACATGACACTAGTGTCACTATGTACAGTGTCCCTATTAGAAACCTGCAACACCTGAAATGCTCACAACAATGCCGGACCAACAACATACTTGAGCACGTACTACCATTAACATGACATCACAAATGTTACATATTAGTAGTCTCACCACCTGGAAATGCCTGCACTCCCACCACTACCAACTGTGCAGTGTTGGCACCATGTAGAGTTGTAGGTGCACTGCTGCCAACATGGACCCCATCTCCAGACTAGAGGTCCTTGTGTAGACATGAGGAAGGGACCTGCAAATTGGGAGGTAGACACAGAAGATGAGTTACACATCAATGCAACATGCAGTGTACAACACAACAGCAATATGCACTAGGAATGTATACACAGTATTGACTACAGACTGCCCACACAGCTCATGGGAGTCCAACGTCACTGTGTAATTCACTGTCACTTGGGCACACCCTTTGCAAGCCCATGGAAACGGGAAGCAGGAGGGGTGTGTGTGACTCAAACCCAAGCATCTGAACCAAATACATTACAAGCCTGCATGTGCCCAGCCACAATGCAGCGTATGCCCACAGAAACCACGGAAGCCAACAAATCGTCCCAAAAAAATAGGGAATAAAATAAATAAAAATAAAAATAAAAATAAGAAACAATCAAAAATGGCCATTGATGGGCCCGGGGGGGTTGGGGAGGCCACCCAGGAGGTCCGAGGACAGGATGCACACCAGAACCCTCCTGCGTGGATCCTGGGAAAAAAAAACACCTCCATGGGCTCATGGCCCACACGGCTACCCTATTGTGGGAGTATCACTGCTGTCGCTATTATCACCCTGTGCAGCTGCATCCGGAGGTGGTTGCACTATGGGAGGCAGCCCACGCAAGGCCCTAGTCTGCTCCTCCATGGCTGCAAGCATGCGGGTGTGGTAGGTCTGGTTCTGGAGGATGAGTGTGCGGAGGTCCCCATGCAACAACTCACGGGATGCCCGGACCTCCGCCCTCGTTGCCTGCATCTCAGCTGAAGGCGTATGGGTGAGACGCTCCAGCTGCTGTTCTGTCCTTTGGTGTGTTGAAGCCTCAAGCTCAACAAGAGTCATCCTGAGGTGAAGGAGCTCCTGCCTCAGGGCTTCCCTGTGGCCCTGGGACTCAATGGAGATGGCCTCCTGCACAGTCGCCAGTGCCGCCCGCCTGTCCCTGTTGGACCCCAAATGTCCTCCCTGTGTGACTGGCAGATGGAGTCGGTTGCCTGCTCTAGTCGCTCCATCAGCCTTTCTGGGGGGACAATGGAAGTGGCCACCCTATCCATGGCCTGAGCCATCATCTTGGATGATGCAGCCTGTTGGGTTGCCATACCGTAAATGGATTGCTCCCATGCGGTATTGCCAGGTGGCGTACGGCCACCACGTCGGCGGGCACCACACCTGTCTGGCGCAAGGCGAACTGCGCCTTGCTGTGCCGGCACTGCCTGAGGCTGCAGGACTGCATTCCCCCTCTGATCTGCTGGCCCAGGAACAGGATCAGATGTCGCGGAGTGTGACCCTGCATCCGTAACCACCAAAGGCGTAGCTGCCAACACTGACATCCCCATGGAGGGTTCTGACCCTGGTGCAGGTGGGTGAGACAGTACAGAATCCCTCCCTGGAACACTCACCTGCGACGGCACGTAGGTCTCATCCGAATCAACACCTGAGTACAGCTCGGGGGAGGTGCAGCCAGAGACACCCCTTGAGAGCACGACCTGCAGCACTTGTGGGTTCTCCCCCACCACCACACCACGTCCCTCACTGGTGGTTGGTCGGCCCTCGGACCCCTCCTGGGTCTGCACCATCTCCACAACCCCAAAGACATAAAAACAAAGAAATGGAAACAGGCATTAGCACCATGGCACACAATGAGGGCTGAGAAGCAAGAGAACCAGTACTTGATTGACACATGTCCCACATGACTAAAACCCTCCCATGCATGCACCCTCACTGCGTATGAAGTGCAGGCAAATGGCACACACTGATGACACCAAGATGGAAGATGAACACATTTTCTGCATGCTGCCTGGCAGTGACATCACACATTGGCCTGTGATTGCCAGGTGAAACACACATGCCATCACACAGATGGCATGTACCATTGCTATTGAGTGAAGATGGAGAGGAGGGCAGCACCTATTCATTCAGTCCAGTTCCCGCATGTAATTGCTTTTCTAATTGTAACAGGTCAGATTTTTCACCTGGAGCTGCCAGTCTGAAATGGTCCAATTGCACAGGGACATGTGTGTACAAATGATATCCAGGTAACAAAGTCACTCCACTTTACCATAGCCATGTCAGACATGTGACTAGTCGACAGCGACATGGCTAGTAAAAGTGTGGAATGCAAACAATCTGAGTGAATGAACAGTGAAAAATAAGCAACTATGTTGTGGCAAGGTGACACTTCAAGGGCAACTGGCGTGCAGTTGGGCTAGATGTCTACTGTTGACAGAAGGGATACTCCTATGGCCAAATGCAGCTGCGCAGGAAGTATTGCATGAAGCACATGGCTGACCCATACGACTCAGGCACACACACTCTCACCTGGCACACAAACAGAAGCCCTCACACACACACCATGCACATGGATGACACACACATGCATGTGCACTCACCGGACAATGCCTCGTAATCAGCCAGATCTCCCACGCCTTGGATCTGTTCCTCCGTGACGTAGGTCCCAGCGACTGACTCATGTGGAGTGAGTTCCATGTCTACTACTGGAGACCCACCTCCAGTCACTAGAGTTGCGGCATGACTTGAGGCCAGCATACTCTTTGCCCTGCGCTTTAGGTCATTCCAGCGCTTATAGCAATCATTGGCTGTGCGCCTCACGATTCCAAGGGCACTTACGATGTCCGCAACGGTCTGCCAGTGTGCCTGCCGTTGTGCAGGTGTGGTCTTGGATCCTGCAACAATGACCATCTCGTTGTCATGTCCGGACACATACTCGACAAGTGCATTCAGTTCGTCATCCGTGAAGCTGGGCTTCCTGGACGGGCCGGACTGTGTAGCCGTGTCTGGGGCATCAGCCTGTGCCGGACGAGCACTCTTCCTCTTCCGCTTGGAAGGTTGTGGTGATCCTGAGTGTCCTGCGCCGCTCTGAACACTAGGGGCAGGAGCCCTGGTGGACTCTGTATCAGGAGTGTGGGATTGCACACTCAGCATGGGAGTTGGTGCAGGCATTGGCTCTAGTGTGATGGTGTCAGGGGGAATGTCAGCAGCATGGACTAGGACCGACACTGTCCTGGCTGGGTGTGTGAGGGCTGGGGTGGATGGAGCCGCAGCTGCCCCTGCAGCCTCTCCGCCCTGCCTCCTTGGTGCAGCAGATGACCTTGCTGCCCCAGATCCACGTGGCATGATGGCATCAACGTGCACCAGCGCACGTGTCGTAGCCCTGCTGACCTGGAAGTCAGCCATGGAGTCAGCCAGGTCTGGTGCCACAATGGGCTGGTCCAACAAGGGCTGAGCATGGATGGTGTCAGCCACATCAGCCTCAACGGGAGGGGGGGGGGATTATGGGTGCCCGTGACTGGTCCTCCACACATGGGGGGACAGGCTCACCCTGCAAGTTACGACCACGTCCCCTACCGGATCCACCACGGCCACCACTTGTGGCTCTTCCACCTTTGCCACCCTTACGGAATCCTCGCCTCCCAGCCATGGCACTGATGTTAATGTGCGTATGGGAGTGGATGTAGACTATTGTCCTGGGCAATTGGGGGTCAAAGGGGTTGGGTACCAGATGGTAATTGTACCCTAGTGCTCTAGCAAGGCTGAATGTAACCTCTGGGGAAAGATGACGGGTCACGCAACGCACAGGAGGCCCAAAAAAGGGAGATGACGTGCACGCAACCCCTCCTAGACCACGTGTGCAGAAAGAAAAACCTGCACTACGCTGTGGCACCCAGTAACACAAGAATGAACGTATGCGTGTCACACGCAGCCTAGAATGACCTCTGAAGGGGAGGCTACACACGGGGCAAGCACAGATGTTAGATACGTGTGTGACTCACCGTCTGCCAGGTAAAAGAGCGTGAAAAATGAGCGCGTTTGGTTGGCAACACCCCCGCCAAAAGAAGATATGTACGCTGTCTGAGGAGACAGGACAACAGTAGAAGGGAACACTGTTTGAGGGAACAGGCCCAGGTAAACCAGTACAAGAGAAAAATATAGAAAAAGCTGTCAGAGGTAACAGGGAGTACGAACTTGAAACGCCGTGAAGTAAATCGCGTGTGAAACGACAAAAAGTACAGAATTCACCCACTCACTCTCCACGAAAAGCAGTACAAGGAATTGGTGTTCTACACGTACCTTATATGCAGGCCCACACGTACAGCGTCACTTACGCGGCGTGTACGTGCTAGGCCCATTCCCACCAATTACACGCTTTGTCACTTCTGCGTGTAGGTCCATTTGCACCAATTACACGCTTTGTCACTTCTGCGTGTATGTCCATTTGCACCAATTACACGCTTTGACACTTCTGCGTGTAGGTCCATTTGCACCAATTACACGCTTTGACACTTCTGCGTGTAGGGCTATTTCCACCAATAACACGCTTTGACACTCGGACGTGTCACGCAACTTTTTCCTACGCGTGCACGTGACTTCATAGACGCGCATACGCGTTTACGCGCTAAGGGCCTTTCATCGATTTACACGCAGACGTGTGGGATTTTCACGTGCAAAATCACTCACTACTTATCAAGCTGTCCACGCGTTCACACACGAAAGACCACGCTCCTGCCCAGGAGGCCAAATTACTGCCCCCCAGAGCCCTGAGCACGCTCCCACCTGCCATCTGCTGCTGCCTGACTGCCTGCTGCCCACGTGCCCTGCCATTTGCTGCCTGCACATCAGCCAGGGGTGCTGTTGCTGTGACCACCCCTGCTGGAACCAAAGGCTCCCGACTGCTTTTCCGTCGCCCCACAGCCCAGCCCCAGGACCCAGTTGCCCACCCACTCCTGCCTCTGGGGTTGCCATGTCGGGCACTACAACATCTGGCACCAGTGGCAACCCCCGGCCAAGGAGGCAGAGGGGCACCAGCTTCAGTGCCAGGGAAGATGGTGTCCTGGTGGAGGATGCCCCTGGTGGCTGGGGGGTGGGGGTGGTGGGAGACATGAGTGGGGGCCTGGTGGAGGGTGCCCCTGGATGCTGGGGGGTGGGGGTGGTGGGAGACATGGGTGGGGGCCTGGTGGAGGGTGCCCCTGGATGCTGGGGGGTGGGGGTGGTGGGAGACATGAGTGGGGGCCTGGTGGAGGGTGCCCCTGGTGGCTGGGGGTTGGGGGTGGTGGGAGACATGGGTGGGGGCCTGGTGGAGGGTGCCCCTGGATGCTGGGGGGTGGGGGTGGTGGGAGACATGAGTGGGGGCCTGGTGGAGGCTGCCCCTGCACTGCTGGGGGGTGGGGGTGGTGGGAGACATGAATGGGGGCCTGGTGGAGGGTGCCCCTGGTGGCTGGGGGGTGGGGGTGGTGGTAGACATGAGTGGGTGCCTGGTGGAGGCTGCCCCTGCACTGCTGGGGGGTGGGGGTGGTGGGAGTCATGGGTGGGGGCCTGGTGGAGGCTGCCCCTGCACTGCTGGGGGGTGGGGGTGGTGGGAGACATGGGTGGGTGCCTGGTGGAGGGTGCCCCTGCATTGCTGGGGGGTGGGGGTGGTGGGAGACATGGATGGGGGCCTGGTGGGGGGTGCCCCTGGTGGCGGGGGGGTGGGGGTGATAGGGGACATGAGTGGGGGCCTGGTGGAGGCTTCCCCTGCACTGCTGGGGGGTGGGGGTGGTGGGAGACATGGGTGGGGGCCTGGTGGAGGGTGCCCCTGGATGCTGGGGGGTGGGGGTGGTGGGAGACATGGGTGGGTGCCTGGTGGAGGGTGCCCCTGCACTGCTGGGGGGTGGGGGTGGTGGGATACATGGGTGGGGGCCTGGTGGAGGGTGCCCCTGGTGGCTGGGGGGTGGGGGTGATAGGGGACATGGGTGGGGGCCTGGTGGAGGGTGCCCCTGCACTGCTGGGGGGTGGGGGTGGTGGGAGACATGGATGGGGGCCTGGTGGAGGGTGCCCCTGGTGGCTGGGGGGTGGGGGTGGTGGGAGACATGGATGGGGGCCTTGTGAAGGGTGCCCCTGGTGGCGGGTGGTGGGGGTGATAGGGGACATGAGTGGGGGTGTGGTGGAGGCTGCCCCTGCACTGCTGGGGGGTGGGGGTGGTGGGAGACATGAGTGGGGGCCTGGTGGAGGGTGCCCCTGGATGCTGGGGGGTGGGGGTGGTGGGAGACATGGGTGGGGGCCTGGTGGAGGCTGCCCCTGCACTGCTGGGGGGTGGGGGTGGTGGGAGACATGGGTGGGTGCCTGGTGGAGGGTGCCCCTGCACTGCTGGGGGGTGGGGGTGGTGGGAGACATGGATGGGGGCCTGGTGGAGGATGCCCCTGGTGGCTGGGGGGTGGGGGTGGTGGGAGACATGGATGGGGGCCTGGTGGAGGGTGCCCCTGGTGGCGGGGGGTGGGGGTGATAGGGGACATGAGTGGGGGCGTGGTGGAGGCTGCCCCTGCACTGCTGGGGGGTGGGGGTGGTGGGAGACATGAGTGGGGGCCTGGTGGAGGGTGCCCCTGGATGCTGGGGGGTGGGGGTGGTGGGAGACATGGGTGGGGGCCTGGTGGAGGCTGCCCCTGCACTGCTGGGGGGTGGGGGTGGTGGGAGACATGGGTGGGTGCCTGGTGGAGGGTGCCCCTGCACTGCTGGGGGGTGGGGGTGGTGGGAGACATGGATGGGGGCCTGGTGGAGGGTGCCCCTGGTGGCGGGGGGGTGGGGGTGATAGGGGACATGAGTGGGGGCCTGGTGGAGGCTGCCCCTGCACTGCTGGGGGGTGGGGGTGGTGGGAGACATGAGTGGGGGCCTGGTGGAGGGTGCCCCTGGATGCTGGGGGGTGGGGGTGGTGGGAGACATGGGTGGGGGCCTGGTGGAGGGTGCCCCTGCATGCTGGGGGGTGTGGGTGGTGGGAGACATGAGTGGGGGCCTGGTGGAGGGTGCCCCTGGTGGCTGGGGGTTGGGGGTGGTGGGAGACATGGGTGGGGGCCTGGTGGAGGGTGCCCCTGGATGCTGGGGGGTGGGGGTGGTGGGAGACATGAGTGGGGGCCTGGTGGAGGCTGCCCCTGCACTGCTGGGGGGTGGGGGTGTTGGGAGACATGGGTGGGGGCCTGGTGGAGGCTGCCCCTGCACTGCTGGGGGGTGGGGGTGCAGGGGGACATGAGCAGGTGTGCAGGGTAGTCCCCTGTTTTGTGGGCTGCCTGCAGGGGCCGTGGAGGGTGTACAGGGAACACCTGTGAGGACCCACCCAGCCTAATTGCGTGTGATAATTCCCGCACACCCCTGTAATACACGTACCTGGCCAAATCGCATGTGAGAACTCCTGCGCACCCCTGTAATACACGTACCCATCCGAATCGCGTGTAGAACTTCCTGTGTACCCCTGTAATACACGTACCCAGCCAAATCGCGTGTGATAATTCCCACGTACCCCTGTAATAAACGTACCCTGGCCAATCGCGTGTAGAACTTCCCACGCACCCCTGTAATACACGTACCAAGCCAAATCGCATGTGATAATTCCCGCGCACCCCTGTAATACACGTACCTGGCCAAATCGCATGTGAGAATTACCGCGCACCCCTGTAATACACGTACCCAGCCGAATCGCGTGTAGAACTTCCTGTGTACCCTGTAATACACGTACCCAGCCAAATCGCGTGTGATAATTCCTGCATACCCCTGTGATACACGTGCCCTGGCTAATCGCGTGTAAAACCTCACGCGTACCCCTGTAATACACGTACCCTGGCTAATCGCGTGTATAACTTCACGCGTACCCCTGATATGCACGTTACCCGCTTTGCGTTCCTTGTTTGGCAGCCCTGTAGACTGGTCCAGGGTTAGCGCAGCCCTTTGCGATGATTTAGCAATTTTGATGGCTTTTCCTTGCGCAAGGGCGTTCTTGGGGGCGTTACTGGCGCTGCTGCAGGGTCGCTCCAATACTCTGCGCCACGGCTGGTTTGGGAGCCTAAAATCCATGAATACGCTCTGCGCGGAAATCGGTTTTAGCGCACGTGCCTGGCGGAGACAATCGCACACGGACACTCTGCGCCAGCCGCTTGCGACACTTTTCTGCGAAATTCTATGAATTACCCTGACAGTCTTGTGGTGCAAAACTCTGAACATCAACCCTATTAACTGTTTACCTTCTCATAATGTACACTATTTACTGTAACTTTTAGACTCAGGCTTAGTCTTTAATTCACTACAGGTGCATCTAGGAGCACTTTCAGCTTACACCACTTTCCAAAGTAAAATATTTTGGTGGAAGTGCCCATAGTTAAAGCCTTCATAGAAGGGGTTAAAGGATTATACCCGCCATTTTAAAATCTAACTCCAGTATGAGACCTGAATGATGTTCTTACAAAGCTCATGGGTGCCCCCTTCGAGGCAGTGCATAAAGCCAGTCTTAAACATCTCACTTACAACACTGCTTTTCTGGTTGCCATTACATCTATAAGGAAGGTGAGTGAACTTCAAGCTCTCTCACTTCAGGATTCATTTGTAGTTCACAAGAACAAAGTAGTATTATGTGCATATCCATGTTTTTCTCCTAATATCTTAATCAGTCCATTGAACTTCCTGGTTTCTTTCAAAACCCAAAGAACACCGCAGAAAATAGCCTCCATACGCTGGATGTCAGAAGGGCTGTCATGTATTACATACAAAAGACAAGAGTTGGGCATTAGACCTTAAATGCAGCAGTAACAGTGTTATAGCCACATTTAAGGGTCCACCCAAACATGAGTCTGGCAGCATTTACCCCCAGCTTCAAGCTGGGGGTAAATGCACCAGAAAAATGCAGATTTTTGGTGCAATTACCATGCGGTAATACCGCCAGCGGTAATTGCGCTGAACATTCCCCATTGGGTCGAATGCACTGGTGGAGGGTGCCCCTGGTGGCTGGGGGGTGGGGGTGGTGGGAGACATGGATGGGGGCCTGGTGGAGGGTGCCCCTGGTGGCGGGGGGGTGGGGGTGATAGGGGACATGAGTGGGGGCCTGGTGGAGGGTGCCCCTGGATGCTGGGGGGTGGGGGTGGTGGGAGACATGGGTGGGGGCCTGGTGGAGGGTGCCCCTGGATGCTGGGGTGTGGGGGTGGTGGGAGACATGAGTGGGGGCCTGGTGGAGGGTGCCCCTGGTGGCTGGGGGTTGGGGGTGGTGGGAGACATGGGTGGGGGCCTGGTGGAGGGTGCCCCTGGATGCTGGGGGGTGGGGGTGGTGGGAGACATGAGTGGGGGCCTGGTGGAGGCTGCCCCTGCACTGCTGGGGGGTGGGGGTGTTGGGAGACATGGGTGGGGGCCTGGTGGAGGCTGCCCCTGCACTGCTGGGGGGTGGGGGTGCAGGGGGACATGAGCAGGTGTGCAGGGTAGTCCCCTGTTTTGTGGGCTGCCTGCAGGGGCCGTGGAGGGTGTACAGGGAACACCTGTGAGGACCCACCCAGCCTAATTGCGTGTGATAATTCCCGCACACCCCTGTAATACACGTACCTGGCCAAATCGCATGTGAGAATTCCCGCGCACCCCTGTAATACACGTACCCATCCGAATCGCGTGTAGAACTTCCCGTGTACCCCTGTAATACACGTACCCAGCCAAATCGCGTGTGATAATTCCCACGTACCCCTGTAATAAACATACCCTGGCCAATCACGTGTAGAACTTCCCACGCACCCCTGTAATACACGTACCAAGCCAAATCGCGTGTGATAATTCCCGTGCACCCCTGTAATACACGTACCTGGCCAAATCGCATGTGAGAATTCCCGCACACCCCTGTAATACACGTACCCAGCCGAATCGCGTGTAGAACTTCCCGTGTACCCCTGTATTACACGTACCCAGCCAAATCGCATGTGATAATTCCTGCGTACCCCTGTGATACACGTGCCCTGGCTAATCGCGTGTAAAACTTCACGCGTACCCCTGTAATACACGTACCCTGGCTAATCGCGTGTATAACTTCACGCGTACCCCTGATATGCACGTTACCCGCTTTGCGTTCCTTGTTTGGCAGCCCTGTAGACTGGTCCAGGGTTAGCGCAGCCCTTTGCGATGATTTAGCGATTTTGATGGCTTTTCCTTGCGCGAGGGCGTTCTTGGGGGCGTTACTGGCGCTGCTGCAGGGTCGCTCCAATACTCTGCGCCACGGCTGGTTTGGGAGCCTAAAATCCATGAATACGCTGTGCGCGGAAATCGGTTTTAGCGCACGTGCCTGGCGCAGACAATCGCACACGGACACTCTGCGCCAGCCGCTTGCGACACTTTTCTGCGAAATTCTATGAATTACCCTGACAGTCTTGTGGTGCAAAACTCTGAACATCAACCCTATTGACTGTTTACCTTCTCATAATGTACACTATTTACTGTAACTTTTAGACTCAGGCTTAGTCTTTAATTCACTACAGGTGCATCTAGGAGCACTTTCAGCTTACACCACTTTCCAAAGTAAAATATTTTGGTGGAAGTGCCCATAGTTAAAGCCTTCATAGAAGGGGTAAAAGGATTATACCCGCCATTTTAAAATCTAACTCCAGGATGAGACCTGAATGATGTTCTTACAAAGCTCATGGGTGCCCCCTTCGAGGCAGTGCATAAAGCCAGTCTTAAACATCTCACTTACAACACTGCTTTTCTGGTTGCCATTACATCTATAAGGAAGGTGAGTGAACTTCAAGCTCTCTCACTTCAGGATTCATTTGTAGTTCACAAGAACAAAGTAGTATTATGTGCATATCCATGTTTTTCTCCTAATATCTTAATCAGTCCATTGAACTTCCTGGTTTCTTTCAAAACCCAAAGAACACCGCAGAAAATAGCCTCCATACACTGGATGTCAGAAGGGCTGTCATGTATTACATACAAAAGACAAGAGTTGGGCATTAGACCTTAAATGCAGCAGTAACAGTGTTATAGCCACATTTAAGGGTCCACCCAAACATGAGTCTGGCAGCATTTACCCCCAGCTTCAAGCTGGGGGTAAATGCACCAGAAAAATGCAGATTTTTGGTGCAATTACCATGCAGTAATACCGCCAGCGGTAATTGCGCTGAACATTCCCCATTGGGTCGAATGCACCCAATGGGGAATGGGGAATAACCGTTACTGCCCAACCCGTGATACAGCGGTAATACCGCTGGACGGTTGGGCAGTAACACAAATACAGTTGGGTGGTATCCCAGTGGGGATACCACCCAACTCGTGATGAGGCCCAAAGCCACTAAGAAAAACAGACTGTTTATTTGGGTGTGTAGCTCAAGGAAGAGAAGGGAACCCTGTCTCTAAATCAGCTATTTCAAAATGTATTGTCAGAAACATCCAATTGTGCTTTTTATTAGCCAAAAGAACCTTACCTTTAATGCCCAGAGCACACTCAACTCGGGGCACAAGGAATACTCCTACTTTTATTGCAAATGTACATTTAGATGCCATTTGCAAAGCTACTACTTGGAGTTTTATTCACACCGTCACACAGCATTACTGCTTAGATACACATTCATAAGGTGACACACAAGTGGGTCAGGTGGTGTAAAAACATCCTTTTGTTGCGTTACTGTCTAACAACTCACCACCATCTCCAAGTATTGCTCGCTAGTCTATGCAAAGCATGTGATTCTAGGCAGATCCACAAGGCTCTTAAGGCATACATTACTTAATGTAAACATATTTCAGATGCTTGTATCTGCTTAGATCCATATGCACCCACCCTTACTCCCCTCTTGCAGTTGAAGGTAGATAGACAACTAACACCTTTATTTACTTCCTGTACTTGCGCATACACTTTTTGCTTCCTCATGTCAGACACAAAACAATATGAGGGACCTTGACGGGTGAGGGACAATGGGTACAGTGCACATCATACTAGGTATGGTGTTACGGACATGCCGGGGCGATGTCCCTTTTCGAAACTTCGAAGACAGTTCATGCGGTGCTCAGCACCTACCACTGGATGTCGGCCTGTATGCAGCATGCGAGTCTAGGTGGATACAAGCATCAGAAATACATTTACGGTAAGTAATGTATACCGTATTTATTTATTAGACATCAGGGACAGGTCAGCAGCTCTGAGGTGTTCCTCGCATTGGGAGAGAACAGGGCTCTGGTGGTGGGTGCAGATTGCTGCAGTTGAGGTGGCTGCATGTGCAGCAAGTCAAGCGGAAGTCTGCCAGCAGTAGCAGCAGCAGATGTGATACCAGCTGTTGACTGGCCGTGCACCCGATGTAGCTGCTAGACTAGCGCCTGCTTTGGGGGTCCGTGTGCCCAATGGAGCTGGAGTCTAGACTGTCAGAGCTGGAGCTGGTGTTTTGTGGCCACCTGGGATGGTTAGGAGGATTTCTAATGGAGGATTGAGGAGAGCTGTGCTTGGCCAGTGTTCTCTGGCAGCAGCCCCTGGGCATCACTTTCAGGTGGGTCCTTCGGTTTGGCGGATGTGGGGGCCCTTGCTTGGATGCTGCTTAGAGTGCGGATGTCCTCTCTGGGCGGCTGTGATTGCTCCAGTGTGGGATCTCCTATCGGCTAACTGTAACAGTGACCTTGCAGCCTGGTTGCTCGGGCCTTTGAACCATCGGCTCCCTCTGCTTTATGCTATCGATATGCCCAGCCCATGTTGGGCTCACACGATTACATTATTTATTAACCCATTTCGATTTTCTAACATCTAGAATCCTGATTCTTCTGCTGATGTCTTTGAAGTGTTTTTAAGTTGGATTTCCTTACAATGTCTTCCTGTAGGTGGCCTGTTTTTTTTTTATCTTTATCTTGCAACTTGTTTTTTTTTTCTCATTATTTTGCTTGACTTTCACTTTGACTGTATTATAGACCCTCAGTGTAATTTTCATATTTGTTCTTTTTTTCTCTGTTTGTTTGGTCTCCTCTTTAGTTGATTGTCATCATTACTTCTTATGTACCAATTTAATAATTTTGTGAAGCGCCTTTGTGTAAGGAGCTATAGAAACAAAAAATAAACAATCAGGTCCGAGGGGGCGCTGAGTGGGAATGCCCCCTTCAGCGCTGAAAATCTGCCTGCAGGGAAACATGATAGATCCAGTTGCTATGAGTCAGAAAAGATATGTGTGACTCCGAGGTATGATGGAATCATGCATATTCATAATAACCCATTCCTTCTCAGAATGTGAATAATTCAGCAGTGGCTCACGGAGCTATGGTCACAAAAAACGGCCAGTATTACGATCTAATGCTAGTCTTACAAACAGAAGAAGCCTTGGTGGTCAGCAGACAATATGGGCCTCATTACGACCCAGGCGGTAAGTTACCGCCTGGGCCGTGACTTTACCACCATGGCGTAAACTACGTTTACGCCATGGTGGTTGGCGGACTTACCACCCCATTCTGACCTTGGCGGGGCGGTAAGTCCCCAATCCCCATTTACCCTTCCCCATTCCCATTTTTGCCCCATAGGGCATAATGGGAGTGGGGAAGGCGTTAATTACGCCACCGTAAATTACGGTGGCGTAATTAACTCCATGGTCCCTTAGCGCCATGGATTTTAACACCTGCTAAAAGCAGGTGTAAAAAGCGCCATGGCGCTAAGGGACCTCGTAATTGGCGGTAAGGGGTCGGCGCAGCTAACGCTGGCGTAAACCCCTTACCGCCAGGGTCGTAATGAGGCCCTATGAGTCTTCCTTTTCATTTTTCTACTGTATAAATCACAATAACCGACTCATCGCTAATAGGGTAGGGAGCACGTTGTCTGCACACCATGGCCAAAGGAAAAGGGACAACAATGCAAAAAACACACCAAATACATTGGTTAGAACTTCTAGCAACGAGGTTGGCACCTCTTTCCTTCCAAACCGTTCTGCACTCTTTTATATTAACAAACAGGATGTAACACACGCCAAACAATTGTCCATTCATGCACAAAATATTTAACATTGGTGCATACAAATAAACATATTCATCCAAGCACATTTCCCAGAGGTTCACTACTGACAGATTCAACAGAGTGCTAATACTAAAACACGAGTGGAAACTCAACACCAATACACTCAGACAGATTTTTGCGACATAGGGACAACCAACAGTAGACAGATTATCACAAAGGGCAAAAGAACATGCCAAATCTTCTCATCCAGGATCCCACAACCGGAGTCCTTAGGCGACGCACTATGGATGAGTTGGTCTGGAATATTTGCATATGCTACCCCCCAACTGCGACTTTTCTGCAAGACAGTTCACAAACTACTACACAAGAGAATAACAGTGATGCTCATTGCTCCCATGACTGCAAGAAAGTCATGGCACTCACATCTACTACACATGACTCTATGCCCGCCAATCAAGCTTCTACCAATCCAAGGCCTGCTAACAATGAAAAACAAAACATGACACACCAAGCATCTCAGATGACCAACTTAGCAGCCTGGCTCCTTAGGTAATCGAGTTTGGTTATTTACATCTTCCCCACATTGTATGGATATTATAAAATAAGCTTGAAAACCAGACACTGCTATTTCAACAAATGGAAAAGATTTGTCATTTGGTGTAAGAAAAAACAGATCCATTCATAGATTGTTCAGATACAGATGTGGTATATATCTTATGTGCTTACCGGGTATCGATTTTGTAAGCTGTTCCTATAATTCAATGTCCTGGTGGTGGTAATCAAGCACAAACCCCCTTCATGGAGCTTGTGCTTGTTACTGCGGTCGGGGTGAATTAAAACACATACACGTTCATGGGACAGCCATTCCAGCCAATGCTGTCCAAACAAATAAGTCATTCTGCTGAAAAGGATTTGCTTGCTGTATTAGGAAAACATTCATAGGCTTGCACTCTCCTATCAACGAGGCAAACACAGGCAAAGACATGCTTTTTATTTAGTTACAGGGCGTGTTTGCCTTGATCTTTGAAAGGGACTCACGTGGTCCAACGGTGAAGGGGTACCACTTTCAGCCATGCAACCTGGCTTGAGGTCCCAGCTTGTCTTCTTTTTTCCCCTAGTGCATCACATTCTGTTTTTAAAAACAATATTTGATGCACCAGAAAAACACAGACTGGGACTCAGACCCCTGTCAAGTGGCTGAAGGTAGGCTGGTCCATGGCCACTGGACCACACACGTCCCTAGCAAGCAGAGGGTTGTTTGCCGTATTTTTGTTCAGTACGGAAAACAGCCTTGTGAAAGAAACTAAACCATACAAGTTCCTTCGAAAGGGACTTGTATGGTCTAGTTCTTTAAATGTTCCATGAATAGGAGGGTCTTTAGCACCTTGGTGAATTGTAAAAGTGAGGGGGTGGTCTGTTGTTGATGCGCAGGAGGTTCCAGAGTCTTGGTGCGTAGACAGGGAGACCTGTCTTCTGGTTCTTTCATTCTTGCACGGACAGAGTTCAAGTCTCCACATGTCCTTACTTCTGATGGATCATAGGCTTCCGTAGATGCAGAGTTTCTTAGTGAGGTAGCTTTGGGACTTCAGTATGACAGTTGTAGATGATGTAGCTGGATTTGAAGATGATTCGGGCTTGCAGCAGAGCTATTGCAGTTTGATGATGGGTTGGGGTGATGTGACCGAGTTTGCAGAGTCCTTTGAGTCATGCTACAGCATGCTGGATACCTCTCAGGGGTGCTAGGGAAGTTGCTTGTAGACCTTCCAAAGGGGCATTGCTACCACCGAGGTAGGAGAGGACCCAACACTTGGACAGCAGATCTGAAGCTGTTTTCTTGGATGAACAGTGATTTTCCGCAAGAGAGAAAGTTGGTACCAAACAGTTTGTGTCTTCCTTTTTATGTGCAGTTTGAAGGAAAGGTGTGTGTGGTTTGACACCCCTTACGGTTCGTAGCAAAGCAATCATTACGGATGTCAGGGTGTTCAGTGATTGTCAATAGTAGGAATTCAGTCTTGAGGTGTTGAGTTTCACATAAGCACTGGATAGCCACAACACGATCAATATGAAGCAAGCCTTCAGCCTTTGGAGGTCTTCGATGGAGGATATCTTGAGGTAGAGCTGTGTGTCATCTACATACTGGTACATGTGTATGTTGTGTGGAGGGAGGAGGATTCTGAGCAGTTCCATGCAAAGACTGATAATCACGGGGGAGAATATAGACCGTGGACTCCACAGGTGATGGGTAGAGTTGGTGATCTGGAGTTATCCATTTGTACGAACTGGTGTAAATTAACAAAGTAGGATTTGACTCAGTGGAGGACGGTCTTGCTGATTCCCAAGCAGTAATGTAGGTTGCTGATGAGTGTTTGGTAGTCTACTCCATCGAATGCTGCTGAGAGGTCAAGGAGAACAAGGAGGCAAGAATGGCCTGCATAGATGATTTTAAGAGCATAGTCTATCACTTTGATGGTAGCTCTGTCTGTGCTGCATCTCGGTCTGAATCTAGATTTGGGGAATTTAAGAAGGTTGTTGGTTTTGATGTGTTGGCTTCGATGTGTTAGACCCTGTTCTTTCTTGTCTGATCTGATTTTTTCTGAAATGTTAGTTGAGTCTTCTCACACATACTTTGTGTTGGAGGTTTACAAGAACACAGTGAGAGAATCCTCCCTTCCCAAAGCAGTTGTGAAGCAGCACTTGGAGGGTTGAAATCAGGATTGTTTTCCTGCCAGGGGTCCCTTCCTAAACCTCTGGCTATGGTGCACATTGTCCTCGTATTTTTTCGAAGAATGTGTTTTTGGTTGCTCTTAGTTCATCCTTCTGGGTCAGCAAGTTTCAGGCCCGTTCATCAGTGTCGCATGTTCACCACATTCCACAAGGACGAAGTGGTATTGTTGCCTATGCATCATTTTTGTTGAAATTGATATCTGCCTTTCATATGAATCACGGGATAACAAATCTATTTTTCCTCCAATCCATTCTCAGAAGTGGAAAGGAACTTGCACAATTTAGACATCCATTGAGTGCTGATTTCAAGTCTGAAAGGTTCTCCATCCTTTGTGATGAAGGGGTGGGGGGCATGGTCAGTTGGCTTCCAAGTCTACCATGGCACATTGGATAGTGTCTTGTATTGCTTGTCCAAGAAACAGAGTGTATTTTTATCCATCAAAAAAGGCTCTGGTGGTTTGCCGATGAGTGGGAACAAGAAGAATGGAAGAAGGAGGGGCTATAGATGTATGAGTATGGTAGTATCTATATCAAGTAACTTTTACTTTTTTCATAAACAGGGTGGAACACACTCTGCATGGTCATCAATTGCCCTCTAATTTAATCATTGATGCATACCAGGGAACATATTCATACAAGCTCAGCATGTTCCGAGATTCCACAAATTCCTGTCAGACAATCTGGGCAGGGAGTTCTTTAGGAACATGAGAACTCAACACATTTTTACTCAAATCATCAGTATATGGGGGCACACAGCAGTATCTATTTGCAACAAAACTTTTCTTAATCCCTCTCTACACGGCAAGCCCTTGGGTAAGGATGCTGCACCAGCCTCCATTCTCTGGATGCAAGCTTGGCGGTGAGTAAACCCGCTCCCCTGCCATGCCCGCTCCATGCATGTACTTGCTTTTTGTTTGCACCATTTCCTGAGTCTTTCTGAATCTCTTTTTCTGCCTTTTCCAGATTATTTATATATTTATTGTATGACCCAGATCACACATTTCTCCTTCTATTTACTCATGAGTGTTAGGGAGAATTCTCTGGAAAGGCTAATTTCCCAAACCTAGTGAGTCCCCCAGCAGCTTTGCTGGATTGTTGGGGTTTATTTTTTTCTTCTGCTAAGAGTGAGACTCTTTTCCTCCCACTCTTAGATATGATTTGAGGTGTTCCTTTGACTTTGTATGTGTTTTATGGGCTATGGGGTCCTTTACCCCATAGGGCTTCATGTGTTTTTGGTATATGGGTTACACAGCACCCTCCGTGCCGTAACCCAAAGGTGTCGTAGCGAACCCCAAACATAGACTCCATACCCTGGGACTGACTACTGTCTCTCAGGGCGTGTAAAGTCACCATTGGCTTTACTAGTCTCAAATTGTGAACAGAACCAGTACTAACCATCCTATTGTGGATGTACTGTTCGGGGCAATTCGATTGCCCCGGGGTCTGTTGTCCGAGGGGGCACTGTCCAGTCCCCCCCGACCGAGTTTTGGCTGGTGGCAGTGGATACTACTTTTTATATTCGACCGCGAATATATTCCTATGGGATTTTCCCATTGTTCGAGGCTACCACTTTTTTAAAAATAGCCTCGAACATATCGCCGGTTTATTAAATTAATATAAATTCACTGGTTGGAATTTTTTGCCGAAACTTGGTTCCAAAATGGCATTTGTGTTCCCTTCTGTGACTCCAACCCAAGTCGAGCCCTTTGTTCCACTTTTTGGCGGGCTTCTCCACAGAAGCCTCCAAAAGTGGTGCCACTCTGGGTACCACAGGGGGTGTGGGAGGGGGTTTAGGCACCCTGGACTGAGTTGCCTCGGCAACTCAAGTCGCACTCTTGTGTGATTGGCCCAAGTGGTGAGCCGCCCGGCTCACCAATTAGCATGTTTGAGTGACAGCTAGACTGAATGAATGGGGGTTTTCTGCATAAAAGCAGGGCTTTGGGGATTGGAACTTCAGAAGTCGCCACAGGACCTAAAGAATCTGAGGAGGGAGAAGCCGAGCCGACCTGCAACAACGACACCACCGGTGGAGCCCTGCTGAACCGTCCCACCACTTTTCCCGACGACAGAGGAGATCTCCAGTCCGGAGAGTCTTCTTCCTTTGACTGGTGGGGATAACCAGTTTGCCCGTCTTTTCGCCTTCCTGGACCATCTCGTGGCTGCCTTGCCCGTGCCAAGCACCCCGGCAACCGGAATACCACGGTTTACCACTACCGCGAAGAAAAGGGTGGTACCTTGTAACCGGGAAAGTCTGCAGCTGTTTTCTTCCCTGGCAGCGCAACAACCTTCAGCTTTCCTCCACGTCGAGACCTCCTCTTCCTCTGGACGAAACACCGACTTGCACCCGCTGCCAGGGACAACTGCCCCCGCTGGAGCGTTCTTCCCACTTTCAGGTACTGTGTCCCGCCTGGCTTCCCTTGCGACAGATCGTTCGGGGTGACAGTAAATCCTCGACTTTCTAACCTGGGTTAGCCTGGGACCTGTTAACTAACTTTTCCTGACTTGATCTCAATCTTTTTGTGAACTATTTACAAAGACTCTTTGGGCATAACCCCACTGTGTGATCCTGGACACATTTCGCTTGCTCTCTCCAAGAGTGGGCCTGGCATTTGAACTTCCTTGCTCTCCAGTAGACTTTGCCTAACCTGCCGCACTGTGGTTCTTTGAAAAGTATTGAAATTTGCGTGCTTTCATAACTCTGCCTTTTTTCCCTTCCTTTTTAATAACTTATTAGAGTGCCATCTTATGTTAAGCGCTCACCTGTGTCTGAAAATAAGTGGTGTTTCTCATTAAGACTTGTCTAATAAGTAATTAGGGTTGTATATCTATAATAGTGACTGTGTGTTGAATTTACTTACCTCTTTTTGTGATAGTGTAATTTACAAGTGTGTCTTTAAATAAATAATTATATACTTTTACACCAAAGCTCTGGTCAGTGTTTGCTTGTGCTACTGTATCTCTGTACCTATTGTGTATACTCTATATACTGCCTAACTCATCTTGAGAGAAGTCTGACTGCTCAGCCACAGCTACCAGGTAAATCTGTGTGGTACAGACTGCTACCAATTGGGTTTACTGCCAACCACCTGTAGTCCTAAATCATTTGCAGTGGTCCCTAAGGGAACTGCACAGGTTTCTGCCTAACACTGGTGTACAGCGGTGGGATTTGTATTGAGCATACAGTTTAGTGTGTTTATAGATATCTTAGTGCAACTAACCACAAAGCTTAGCACTAAAGAAGTATTTTCTAAAACATGTCAACTATGGAAAGCTATAGTCAAGAGTCCCTTGCTACAAAAACTGCTGATTGTTTAAGAGTTCTCTGTAAGCATAAGAACCTCCTGACTAATGGCAAAAAAATGGAGCTAATAGAAAGGATGTTAGCAAACCGAAGTCTGGATGGTGGTTCAGAGGAACCTACCACTCCAGCAACTGTAGATAACAGCAATGATATTGATATGAATGTTAGTATTGATAACTTTGAGTCCGAAGCAGAAGAGGAGTGGGAAGATGTTAGAGTTGTCTCCCCTGGGCCTCTACCTGCCCTGCCAGCTGTACCTATTGGACCTTTACCAGGTCCCACATGTAATCCCCAATATATGGAACTAGAAAAAATGAAGCTTGAATTAGAATTCAAAAGAATTAGTGCTCAAACAGAACAACGGCACCAAGAACTAAGTCTCAGAGAAATGGAGCTCAACCATGAGCTAGAAATGAAAACATTGTCTGTGGAAAGTGCTTCTCTCTCCGAATCCTCTAGGAGTACCAGTCCCAAAAGACCCCGGATGCCTAAGGAGTTGGTGGGTATGTATGAGCCTAAATTGGATGTGTTGGACTGGTTGAGTTTGTTTGAATATAATCATAGGCTCCAGAACATTACAGGAAATTAGTTACTTTCCTGGTTGTTCTCTAGGCTCCCCCCTGTTGCAACTGATGTGGTAATGGAGTTGGGGGAGGAGGATAAGAAGGATTATGAATGTGTGAAGCTAGGTTTGATAGCTAGATTTGGGAAGACCCCGTCCCAGTACCTTAAGAGGTTTAGGACCCTCAAAAAGAATTATGGTACCCCTTGGGCTACCTGGGTGAGTGAGTGTTTGAAAAACTTTGAGGGATGGATGAAGGGTAACAAAGTGAACACTTATGACGGAATGAGAAATCTTGTAATGTTGGAGTCAATTTATGATGCCTGCTCTCCTGAGCACAGACAGCACTTGGCTGATTCAAAGGAATTAGATCCTAGAAAGCTAGCTAAGGCTGCTGACTTGTGGGTTGCCAACAGGGCTACTCACAAAGATTCAGGGGTCGCTCGGAAAAAGGATGAGGGAAAGCAGCCACCAAAAGGGAACCAAGAGATTTCTAATACCTCCCAACCCAAAGATGGCCCCAAACAACAAAATAACGAGGGTAAGCCCCAGGGTAAACCACAACAGGCTAGTGTACCTTCTGGTCACAAACCAGACGGAGGTCAGGCCAAGCCACCCTTCCAGAGAGCATTTGGAACATGCTATCTCTGTGGGGCATCTGACAACTTCAAAGGAGATCCCAGATGTAAGGGTAAACCTGCAGGGATCAGCAGAGTCTCCTTAGCCTTCACTCCTGAGGACGAAACTAGTACTGGCTAGTGCTCACTTTGAAGTCTTTGCTGAAAAACCTCTGGGTCTTCAAGCAAGTGTAACAGTAGAGTCCATGGGTCTGGTTAGTGATCAGAATAGGAGTGTGTACAACTCCATACCAGAAAACTCTAAAGATTTATTATATGGACAGTGTTCTTGTCAATGGCCAGGATACTCCTGCCAGGCGAGACTCTGGGGCCAGCAGAACAGTAGTGGATGAAAGCTTTTTCAGGCCTGAGGATGTTGCTAAGGCACCCAGAGTTCCCACTAAGATGTCTGGATGCCCCTTCCAAATGGTTCCAATTCTACCAGCCTCATTCAGTGTAATGACATGACAGTGTTGATTTCTGTCAGTGTTCAGACTGAGGTGCCTGGGAGAGTCCTGATGGGGAATGATCTAAGAACTCTAGGAGTAGTATCCAGTACCCGCAGGCCTCCCAGTATGGAGACCCAGAACCAAACCAAATTGGCTAGAGAGGCCACCTTAAGGAACCACTCTAAGGGCCTGATCACGACTTTGCCGGTAAAGCTGGCGGTGTTACCACCGGCGGTATTAGCCCTACCGTGGAACTCCCCAGTGCTAATAGCGCCGGATCATGAGTTCGGCGGTAATGTAATTCCCCATTGAGCCCATTCGGGAATGCCCCATTCCCCATTGGGCTCAATGGGGAACATTTGCACTCTTACCGCCAGCGGATTTCCCGCCGGCGGTAATAGCGCACATTTTCGGTGGATTTGGCAGACCCTTAAATCCGGCGGTAATAGCGTTACCGCCGGATTTAAGGGTTACCGCCAAAGTCGTGATCAGGCCCTAAGCCGATGGGAACCTCTACTGAGAACCCAACTACAAGCCCTGGTGTTGGTAAGTTGACCTCTGACCCAGGCAAATTTCAGGCTAAAATGTTAGGGAAATGGGAGCCCCAACCAAGCTCCATCATTATTCCCCCAGTTACAGAGTCTGTGACTCCCCCTGCTTCCGAGGAAGAGGTGGATAGACCTACTGGCACCCTAACTAGGCCTAAGAGAACTGGTAATTCTCAGTGCTGGTGGAAAACCAGAAAAGAAAAGTCTAAGGCCAAAAACCTTCAGACTGTTGGACCTTCCACAGAAGACTCCAACCCAATTCCTAGTCTTAAGGGGGAAACTCCTTAAGTAGGTAAAGGTAGATCTAAGAGGAAGGAGAAGCATGTACCTTGCTTATCTCCATCCCCTCCAACCAAGAGGCCTAAAACCCAACCTTCTCCCAACGGAGAGGTGGTGAGGGCCTCTGGAGGCCCCTCTAGATCTAAGGGAGTCCTTTATAAGGACCCCTTGAAAAAGCTTATCACAGGTTCAGAATTGTACCAACTTCTGAGGGACTGGTAAACCAGGTCCCCTATAACTTTAAAAAGACTCATGTTCCTCAAATAGTTTGTAGGTCATATAGCTTACAAAGGAAAACCTTTGACTGTGGACGTACTGTTCGGGGCAATTCGATTGCCCCGGGGTCTGTTGTCCGAGGGGGCACTGTCCAGTCCCCCCCGACCGAGTTTTGGCTGGTGGCAGTGGATACTACTTTTTATATTCGACTGCAAATATATTCCTATGGGATTTTCCCATTGTTCGAGGCTACCACTTTTTAAAAATAGCCTCGAACATACCGCTGGTTTATTAAATTAATATAAATTCACCGGTTGGTATTTTTTGCCGAAACCTGGTTCCAAAATGGCGTTTGTGTTCACTTCTGTGACTCCAACCCAAGTCGAGCCCTTTGTTCCACTTTTTGGCAGGCTTCACCACAGAAGCCTCCAAAAGTGGTGCCACTCTTTCTGGGTACCACAGGGGGTGTTGGAGGGGGTTTAGGCACCCTGGACTGGACTGAGGGTCGCACTCTTGTGTGATTGGCCCAAGTGGTGAGCCGCCCACCTCACCACTTAGCATGTTTGAGTGACAGCTAGGGTGAATGAATGGGGGTTTTCTGCATAAAAGCAGGACTTTGGGGACTGGAACTTCAGAAGTCGCCACAGGACCTAAAGAATCCGAGGAGGGATAAGCCAAGCCGACCTGCAATGACGACACCACCGGTGGAGCCCTGCTGGACCATCTCACCACTTTTCCTGACGACAGAGGAGATCTCCAGTCTGGAGAGTCTTCTTCCTTTGACTGGTGGGGATAACCAGTTTGCCCGTCTTTTCACCTTCCTGGACTATCTCGTGGCCGCCTTGCCTGTGCCAAGCACCCCGGCAACTGGAATACCACGGTTTACCACTACCGCGAAGAAAAGGGTGGTACCTTGTAACTGGGAAACTCCGCGGCTGGTTTCTTCCCTGGCAGCACAATGACCTTCAGCTTTCCTCCACGTCGAGACCTCCTCTTCCTCTGGACGAAACACTGACTTGCACCCGCTGCCAGGAACAACTGCCCCCGCTGGAGCGTTCTTCCCACTTTCATTTACTATGTCCCGCCTGGCTTCCCTTGCGACAGATCGTTCGGGGTGACAGTAAATCCTCGACTTTCTAACTTGGGTTAGCCTGGGACCTGTTAACTAACTTTTCCTGAATTGATCTCAATCTTTTTGTGAACTATTTACAAAGACTCTTTGGGCATAACCCCACTGTGTGATCCTGGACACATTTTGCTTGCTCGCTCCAAGAGTGGGCCTGGCATTTGAACCTCCTTGCTCTCCAGTAGACTTTGCCCAACGTGCCTCACTGTGGTTCTTTGAAAAGTATTGAAATGTGTGTGCTTTCATAACTCTGCCTTTTTTCCCTCCCTTTTTAATAACTTATTAGAGTGCCATCTTATGTTAAGCGCTCACCTCTGTCTGAAAATAAGTGGTGTTTCTCATTAAGACTTGTCTAATAAGTAATTAGGGTTGTGTATCTATAATAGTGACTGTGGGCCTCATTACGACCCAGGCGGTAAGTTACCGCCTGGGCCGTGACTTTACCACCATGGCGTAAACTATGTTTACGCCATGGTGGTTGGCGGACTTACCGCCCCATTCCGAGGTTGGCGGGGCGGTAAGTCCCCAATCCCCATTTACCCTTCCCCATTCCCATTTTTGCCCCATAGGGCATAATGGGAGTGGGGAAGGCGTTAATTACGCCACCGTAAATTACGGTGGCGTAATTAACTCCATGGTCCCTTAGCGCCATGGATTTTAACACCTGCTAAAAGCAGGTGTAAAATCCGCCATGGCGCTAAGGGACCTCGTACTCAGGCGGTAAGGGTCGGCGCTGTTTACGCTGCCGTAAACCCCTTACCGCCTGGGTCGTAATGAGGCCCAGTGTGTTGAATTTATTTACCTCTTTTTGTGCTAGTGTAATTTACAAGTGTGTCTTTAAATAAATAATTATATACTTTTACACCAAATCTCTGGTCAGTGTTTGCTTGTGCTACTGTATCTCTGTACCTATTGTGTATACTCTATATACTGCCTAACTCATCTTGAGAGAAATCTGACTGCTCAGCCACAGCTACCAGGTAAATCTGGGTGGCACAGACTGCTACCAATTGGGTTTACTGCCAACCACCTGTAGTCCTAAATCTTTTGCAGTGGTCCCTAAGAGAACTGCACAGGTTTCTGCTTAACAATGCCCCACACTTTTATTTCCTGCCCCCACTCTCATACCTGCTTCCTAACCCCTTCCTCTGTCCCCCTCCGACCCCACTCATGCCCATTCAACCTGTAATTCGATGGCTCAGCATGAAGGAAAATGAACAAACCTACGAGCACTGTGCCCCTCTCACAACACGGCAAGCACTTGGGTAAGGGCCCTGCACTAGCCTCTATGCTCTGAACCCCAGCTTGGTGGTGAGTAAACCCCTCCTCTAAATAAACAAATCCCGGTGCATAGGTACTTCCCTAGTAGTGCTGTCACTGTACACTGCTTGTGTTATTGCTAGAATCCTGTCTGATCCCTGCGCGTACTTTCTTTTCATTTGCACCATTTCCTGTCTTTTTTTCTTTCTTTTTCTGCCTTTTCTGCATTATTTATATATTTATTGAATGTGGTGGGTGCCAATTATTTTCTTCCATTTATCCAGGCCACATACTTTTATTTCCTCCCCCGCTCCCGTCCTCTGTCCCCTTCCCAACCCACTCATGCCCATCTGGCCCGCGATTGGTGGCCCAGCAGTAAGGAAAATGAACAAACCCATGAGCACCGTGCTCGTGATCCCCTCTCCCTACATAGCAAGCACTTGGGTAAGGGTCCTTCACCAGCCTCTATTCTCTGGAAGCCAGCTTGGTGGTGAGTAAACCCCTTCCCATAAATAAACAAATCTGTGTGCAAAGGTTATCGCCCAGTGGCGCTGTCACCGTACAATGCTTGTTTTATTGCCAGAACCCTGCCTGGTCAATGCACATACTTCCTTTCATTTGCACCAGTTCCTGTGTCTTTTTTTTATTTCTTTCACTGCCTTCTCTGCATTATTTATATATTTATTGTATGGAACAGTTACTGCATTTTTTCCTTCTGTTTACCCATGCCAAATAATATTTCCTCCCCGCACTCCTGTGTCTGCTTCCCAACCCCTTCCTCTGTCCCCCTCCTGCCTCGCTCACGCCCAGTCGCCCACCCGCCCATGATTGGATGGCTCAGCAGGAAGGCTCCAGGGCAGCCTTGCCTGGGCAGCCAGCTAAGGGCCACAAGGCAAAGGGCAGCTCCCGACTAAGCAGCCCCACTCCTGTGTTTGCTCGTGTTTGCCTGGGACACCTGGCGCTGACAACCTACAGCCATGGATAAGGTAAGTGTGGTGTGGGTGGGGAGTACAGCCATTACTGTACTCCATTAAAATTCCACCACTCTTATTGCCTATTATAATATAGCCTAGTTGTGTACGGTAACCATGTTTTGCATTTAGCCTAACTGTGTAAGGCACCCGTATTCTGCATTTAGCCTAACTGTGCAAGGTAGCCATATTCTACATTTAACCTAATTGTGTAAGGTAGCCATGTTTTGCATTTAGCCTAACAGTGTAAGGTAGCCATATTTTACACTTGGCCTAGTTGTGTAGGGTAGCTGTATTTTGTGTTTAGCATGATTGAGTAAGGTGGCCATATTCTGTATTTGGTCTAGTTGTTTAAGGTAGACATATTCTGCCTTCGGCCTAATTGAGTATGGTATCTGTGTTTTCTATTTAGCCTAGTTGTGTAGGATAGCCACATTTAACATCCAAACTGTTGGTGTAGGCTCTGTATGTTCCCCTGCTGCACTCTGGGAAAGAACTGTGCTGCACCCTGTACCCTACAGTTAGTCCTTTTCTTCCACCCCATAGCTAGTTTGTACTGAACAGCACTGTGCTCTATAGGTATCCACTGTGTGGAAATGTGCTTAGCCCGATAGTTAGCCATTGTGCATCAGGTTTATATAAAATTGTGAAGACTATCCATGTGGCACATTTAGATTAGAATTATGAAGAATAGCCCTGCACAGCACCTTGAATATTAGTATGCAGCTATCCACCAGGAGCAAGTCGGTCTAGCTGCAAACATAATCTGTTACAACCTTGTCAATTGCAACAACCATCAGAATGCAGCTATCCCCCATGAACAATTTGGCATAGATGTACACATACCTGGTGCACACACACACTATTCATTTCTCTGACCATTTACACTTACCTGGACTGCAGTTCTGGGCAGTGTTTAGGCCATACCAATGGTGAAAGGTGCTAATCAAATGCCCAATAACATAACATAGCATAACATAACACGTACTTGGCACCTGATAACAGTAACTGGAAATGGAGAAATTGTGCCTTACATATGTCTGAGTTCATCATGAATATAAAGTATTTTCTGAGACCTCCCCCATTCCTTAGCCTCTCCACCAATTCAGAGGATGGATGATGCTCTGTGGCCCGGTCCTGCAAACTGGTGCCTATTAAAAGCATCCTGTTGCACCTTTCTCAATCGGTATGGTGGAATCCTCCTCCTCCTGACAGGAGATCATGTCTCTACTGCAAGACAAAATTTGCACTGGTCACCCATTGAAGCCAGGATACAATTTTGTCTGCTACTGATGACCCATAAGTGCTATACCAATGTAAGTCCACTGTACTTGTGTGTAGCAGTGTGTTTGAAAATAGTTTCAGGTCTCTGAGATCTAAAAATACTAATCAGCTTGAAACACCGGCATGTAAGTTGATGCAGGTCTTGAAAGGTGTGTTATTTTCGGCAGCGCCAATGGCCTGGAATGCATTGCCCCTGGACCTACGAGCCTTGACATCAACTGCAATTTATAGACACAAATTGAAGAACCTACTGTTTAGATAAAGGGCTGAAGTGTCTGAGGGTAGGGACACACTAGGGTCTATAGTGGTATAGGGTCATATATTGTATTGTCTAGGTTTATCCTTTTTTGTTTTACTTTTTGTGTTGTTGGTTTTCTGTCTGCGCCCTTAAGTCCCCGGGTCAATGGTTCACATCCCAAATGTATTAAAGTAAAGGAGAAACCCAGCTCCTCCCCCATGCCATCTTTCACTTCCCCTTACAGCATTTCAAGTGCCCCATGACAAATGCCACAAATGGCCACACCAAAAACCTACAAGTGTGAATACTAAGTAGCTCAAAAGACCCAGAGCATAACCCCAAGTGAACATTCCAACAACAAAAAGTACAAATAGAATCATACCACTGCACCACTATTGCAATATACTAATACAATACTACTACTATCCTATGGAATATACTAAGAGGTGAGGGCTCCTATTGGCTGGAGAAACTTTAAAAATAAACCTACGGTTTAACCAAAGATCTGTGGCTCATGATTGGTTGACAACTCATTCTGAGGGTCCTGGAGATCTGCTGCACGTTTGTCAGGGATTCATTGGTGCCCAAAACCTCTCCATTCCCATCACAGGGACAAATATTTCCAAAATGATTCATGGGGCCTACTAAGTCATTTTTTTTGCAGAGTTTGTCCTGGCTTAGTTTGATCATAGCATACATTTCAGATGGTCCTTTTTCGAGGGAAAAACCTTATTGGGACAAGCATTGGGCTTTTAAAAGTCCATTCTGTGGATATAAATGTGGTGGCTATTAAAGATGTGTTAGTTGATGTATGCCTAGATGTTGTCACTGAGCCAAGATTTTTCCAGGACTGCCCAGTAATTTGAAATTAAATCTTTCTTTGATGATTTTACCCTTTTGCAAAAATAGATTTGGGAAGAGGGGAGTGGGTGCTTCGTTCTTTGTTTCTGATGGAGTGATTGGCTCAGTTGTACAAATGTTTTCTCCATTTGAGCATGACTTGAGTGGATTTTTCTGCCTTAATGACTGTTCTCTCCTGTCCGCTAAATATCATTCATTTTTCATTTCTCTTCTTAAAATAATATCATTGTGATATTAATTTGGATCTTGAGGTTTGATACATATTTGTAAGGCTTCTATGGGATTGAAGCTTGCTTCTCCTCTGCAGCCTAAAGGTGCCAGGGTGTAAAGTAGTGAGTTGCATACTATTGGAATATCTGATTGTAAAAGTGGTAAGCGCAGTGGAGTGTAAGCCCACCGGTAAAATGTATTTGAAACTTGATTGCAGGGACTCTGTTAAAGCTCAAGATTTTATCATTTGTTTAGAAATGTTGGGATTTAAGCAAGGGTCTTCAGATCCTACCGAGCCACAAGCCCTCTTTTTAAAATAGGATTAGATTTTAATGTTGATTGGGATGATGCAACCATGCTTACTTGTTCATGTTCTGACAATTTTTTAACTAATTAACGTTACCAAATCAAGAAAAGTGCAGCTACTCTATCGAGATATGCACAAATGGTGTGCAGCTATGCACGCCCTTCAAATTTTCCAACAATCAAACCAGCTTTAGAGATCTATAAATCAAAGGCGAGACAAATGGCACTATATTGGGCTGAAATTTGGGCGCAAACTTTAAAAAAAAATCCTTCTGCTCAATAGCACTCCACTGCCATTCCAGGCCCTAAAATTATTTCTGAAATTTCAGTTGGACATTTTGCCATTATCTTCTTTTTGTGCTCCTTTGTAAAGGAACAGATTCCAAAGATGTTACCTCTGCTGCTTCTGTTGGTATCTGGAGATCATGGTCCCTAAGACAATGAATTAGTATGGATCTTATGAGTAATATCTGACAAAAATGTATTAATTTTATGAAAGGATGCTTTTAATTGTATTCTTTGCATGCAATTCCCTTACTAATTTGTCTTTTCAGTTCTACAATTTGTATTATATGATCAGAAATCATTTATATGTTAGTATTTATTGTTGTGATTTTATACATGTTTTCAGGGCCACAAGATGGAACCCCTTTTGGGTCCCCTAAATGGAAGGTGACTTTCCACTCGAAGTTGTTGTCCAAGGTAGACAGACAAACAAAATACTGTAAACAACAAATGTGATTGAAAAATTGGGATAGGCGCTGCCTTGGATTCTCCAGGCTGTGGAGAGGGAAAACACAATAGATTAGTGAATGTTTTAAGGACTCCCAATCAATAGTGTAACCCACCTAGCATCCTAGCCTACCTTTGGATGGAATGAAGTACTTGCTATATCTATGGGCATAACAATCTTGTCTTAGTATAGTAAAAGTCCATAGAAGAGAACATTTCCCACCATTGGGTACAAGGGTTTTAGGAGACCAACATGGTGTACCAGATGTACATGCCAGAGTTGAGCGAGATCAAGGTGGAGTACCACAGGATTGATTACTTTCTGTATTTTATTAGTACTGATGTACAAAGGATGCCATTTTTTTCCCCCAGTATCCACATGTTTTTTGTTGACAACCACCAACATGGAGTACCAGATGTACATGCCAGAGTTGAGCGAGATCAAGGTGGAGTACCACAGGATTGATTACTTTCTGTATTTTATTAGTACTGATGTACAAAGGATGCCATTTTTTTCCCCCAGTATCCACATGTTTTTTGTTGACAACCATACCTTCTTACGAGGGAGGTAAACCAGAGCAGGTGCACAATGTTTATCCGCAACATGCTTGGTCACAGATTGGGCATGTTCTAGATGTTCTGGTACACTCTTATGATTATGAGACATTTCTCTTACACATTCCTGCGCAACCAGTACATTCGTAGGCAAAGCAGGCTCTAGAGGGTATGGAACAAGGGTGCTGGCTGTACAGTGTATAGAAGGGTGAAACGCCTAGTGATGTGTGTACAGAATTATTGTATGTGAATTCCAACCCAGTTCTCTTGATACTGGAGGCAGATACAATGTAGGTATTGTTCATGGGTAGCATTAAGCCTTTCTATCTGTCCGTCCATCTGCAGGTGGTAAGCAGTGGAGTGTCTGTTAGTGATACCGAAGGAGGTTGTTAACAATAACCACAAGCGAGAGGTGAATTGTGTACCATGTCTGTTTAAATTATGTCTGTGATGATGACGGACGGAAGACGAAAGAAATGGAACACATTTTTCAGGAACATGTCTGCCAAGACAGCTGCTGTGCGAAGAACGGCACAGGGAATGAACAAGGTCTACTTAGTGAAAAAGGCGATTGTATCATGACCCTTAATGCATGGTAGTTTATCTATTTATTGGAGAAACAGTGCTCTTTTGATAACAAAAGAACATACAATCGATAGTAAATCAGATTTGACTGGACGCAGTAAGCTTCTGAAAATAGGGTGCGTTTGAGGGACATTATGACCAGGTTTTGGAGGGGCATAAATGCAACAGTTACCGGGGATAATACATAAGTGGACATAAATAGACTAAGGACAACCAACATTGGACATTTTTAAGTGCAGTTAGGCGGTACAGCCAGCTGTGCTCTGGACCATGATGGGTAAAGTGCTAGAGTGGAGGCAGAGGAAGTGAGGGACAGAGGCAGGTTAAAGGTGAGGGAAACAATTAACTAGCAGGCAGATAAGAAATAGGTTAAAAGGGTTCCTCAGAGATGAGGAGGTAGGCTTTCAGTTTGGTTTTGAACAAATCTGTGTGGACTGTTTTGGTTGTCCGGGGAAATAGAATTCCATGCAAGTGGAGCAAGATAAGAGAAAGAGCAAAAGCGAGAGGAAGCATGGGGACAGAGAGAAGCCACTATGGTAGTCAAGGAGGCAGAGCAGAGATTATGAGAAGGCTTGTAGAGTTGGATAGAGCAGGATAGATACAGTGGTGCCTTACTGTGGATAGATTTCTGAACCAAGTCAAGACATTTAAATATGGCCCTGTTTTGCATCATCAGCCATCCAGCCCAGTGATGGTATGAAGACAGAGATGTGAATTGAGGGAGTTCAAAGAGAGTCCTGGTAGTGAAGTTAAGGAGCTTGTTGAGAGGACAGAAAGCATAGCTGGGGAGAACAAAGGGGATGTTGTTGTAGTAGTTCAGTTTAGAGAAAACAAGAGCTGTTATGAGATGCTTGGCAGTGTTGAAAACAAGGAGGTTCCTATTTAGGAAGTTCAAGTGAGCTGTTGTTGCACTTTTGGAGAATAAAGTAGAGAATGTGTGAAAGGGTCATAGATGACCCTGAGGTTTCTAGCTGAAGAAGAGTAGCGATGAGTGTCAGGTGGGAACTCGATAGGCAGAGGAAGAGATGAGAGAGATATTTCTTTCAGGGAAGAGGAAGCTCTGTTTTGTTAAAGATGAACATCAGAGAGTGCACATCTATCCAGTATTTAATGGCAGAGAGAGAGTTGGAAATGTTGATAAAGAGAACAGAGGAGAGTTCAGTAAAAGAGAGGAAGATGTAGGTGTTGTCTGCAAATAATTGTTACAAGAACTCAAAGGAGGTGATTAGTGCCCCAAGATAGAGCCTTGTGGAGCAACAACAGTTAGAGGAGTGAGTTGAGAGGTGTTGTTGCTCCAGGAGACAGAGAAATGGTGAAGTGCAAGGTAGGATTCAATCCCAGCAAGGGCTTGATCGCAAATCATAACAAGAAAGAGAGTATTAAGGAGATAAGAGTGATCAACAGTGTAAAAGGCAGCAGACAGGTTAAGGATAATTAGGATAAGTTGGAGTGCTTTGCATAGCCAATGAAGTTGGTTACATTAATGAGAGCAGTTTCTGTTGGGTGACAGGAGTGGAATCCTGCTTATAGGGGGTCTTGAAGGTTGTGGATGTCTAAAAAATTGGTAAGACAGTTCAACACACTTATTTTGAGCACTTTAGAGTAGTGCAGAAGGAGAGACACAGGGCGAATGTTAGCCGGTAGGTTCAGGTCAGCCACTTGCTGTCATGATGCCTACCCCCGGAGCACCAGGCCAGGCCCAGCACCCCCGGGAGCAGGCATCATGCCCCTGGGTAAAAGCCCAGTGGCCCCTTATAGGGGCTCTTTGGACTCTGTCCTGGCGCCGTTGGCGCCAGGCTCATGTTGGACATCAGTCCTGGTGCCATAGGCGCCAGGCTCATAAAGGAAGGTGTTTTGTGCACTTACCTGATGCAGACCATGTTGCAAGATTCAGGCCTCCCTGAGACCTGAAAGGGACTATTTTTTCATTGGGAATATTTTGCCACTCGGGCGTGGCCAGGGAAGGATACTTACCTGGAACTACTTTGGGGGCTATTTAAGCCACGCCCAGACAGTAGCTCACGCTTTGCGTTGTTCTGCATCCAAGCAGCTGAACGCTCACCGTGTCTGCTCCTGCATCTGGTCTCCAGCCACGCCCGCCTCGATCCTGGAACACCTGTAAGGAAAGAAGAGAAGAGAAAGGTGAAAACCAAGAATTTTACCAAACTTCTTACCTGCATCCGGAACCTCCACGCCAGCGTTCCTGAGAAAAGACTTTCATTTAAAAGCACCACGTTGCTCGCTGCAGCACCGCGCTTCACTCACCTGTCCTCGGGAGTTCTTCTGGCTCCACCGCGACTGTCTGCACCGGTCGCCACATCTCTGCGCCCCGGGGAGAGAAGAAGAGACAAAAGGTGAGCAGAAGGAACATATGAGGAAAGCCTATTTTTTCCACCATAACACTTATCGGTATTCTGTTAGTGGACCATTCCTCATTTCAGGTCGGCGCCGCTTTGTTGGCAGGTACCGCACCCCGGCCCCTATGGGGAAAGGACAAAAGACATTACTGGAGGAATATAATGACATTAAGAGGGATCGCCCCCATCGCTAACTCACCTGAGTTTACCATCGGCAATTCAATCCCTCAACGCATCGCCTTCATTCTGCACCTGAAATAAAGGACAGATCATAGGTTAGGAAGGCAACCGAAAAGGAGGCTCAACACTTGAACTTTTGTAATCTTCATACTTACTGCGTTCCACTCGGAAAAGTCAAGTGGATTTTGCCAGCGCCATTCTGAAAACCAGTGAAGTAACTGGACTAACACGCGCCCCTGCACCAGAAGCAGGATGGAGAGTTCATCCTTTCAAACCATAAGGTGAGCTTCAACCGGGGATTTCGGAGGAAGTTAGAGAAGAACAAAGGGGGGAAGGGAGGAGCAAGCACACTATTCTGCAGACTGTTAATCCCCTTTCTCATCTGCAGAAGTATATTCCTACAGGCCAGACAAGCAAGATTTGAGGGTCCTATTCAGTCGGTGTTCCGAGTTCTGCGCATCACGCTCGAAGAGGCCACAGCAACCCAGACTAGACCAACGCCTCCGGGGGAGTCAGGTGAGCGTTACAGAACACGAAGCCTTCCAACAAATTCCCACCCAGGCGCTATGGAAACTTACTGATCAGTTGGCCCAACTACTGGGGGAATTACGGGTCGAAGTACACGCCGCTCGTCAAGAGACTAATGCTCTCAGGAGGGAAGTGATTGTATCAAAGGAAAGAACTGATGACTTGGCTAGACAGTTTTTGCAAGGTCAAGCTGGACACACTTCTCTACCCGGTTCCGGGGGGAACCCCGCTCCTGTGGTTCCCAGTAACCCTGTGCAGATTAATCTACCTCTAAACATGCCGCTGGCCCCACCTGAACGCTTTGCTGGGGACCCCAAACGATTCGCCGTATTTATGAATCAGTGTCGTTTGCACTTCCTATGCAGACCTGCCGCCTTCCCTAATGATCAGACCAAGGTAGCCTTTGTATTGTCATATCTCAGTGGCTGTGCTGCCGATTGGTCAGTTCCACGGGTTACACAAGATGACCCGATTCTCCGAGATTTGCAAGGATTTCAAGCAAGCATGGAAAGGTTATTTGCTCGACACTCTCAGGGGCAGGCTCTGGATGACCAACTCCTATCCCTGCTACAGGGTAATCAGGACCTCCTATCCTACATTGCAACCTATAATAGACTAATTGTGGAAACTGGGTGGCCAGAGGATAAAAGAATCACGTTATTTTATCGAGGTCTATGCGGAGAACTTAAAGATGTCCTGGCCCAAGTTGTAAATCCGCCCCAAGAATGCACAGAATATATAGACTTAGTGGTTTAATTGGATCACAGACTTCAAAACAGAAAAGCAGATCGGTCCAAGTTTGAGACCCGGGTGTTGGTCAAGACCCACGCTAACCCCAAGGGTGCTGATGTCTCTGAGCCTATGCAAATTGGAGGGGTTAAAGGACCTTTAACTCAAAAAGAAGGTGAAAGAAGACAGAAGAAGCAATTATGTCTTTATTGTGGATCCTCTGGACACTTTCTACGAGATTGCCCGGCAAAACCGCCCAAGAAGGTGGTAGGAGCCGCTGATAAAAACCATGAAGACTCTGTTTCGGGAAACGACCACGCCCAACAAGCGTAGGGGTCCACTTGCCGAGCTTGAAAACTAACTCTCAGACCTCGCATTTCATTGTGCCAATGGTCCTCGTAGATCAGGAACAGCCTAAGCGGTTGCATGCAATAAAGGCATACATCATAGTGGGGCTATAGGAAATTATGTGGATCGTGAATTGGGCTCTAGGATTAACCTCCCTCTGCGTCCTAAAACCAGCAAAGATGTCATCACCACAGTCGATGGAACCGAAATTGCCTCTGGACCGGTAACACATTCCACTGCTGAGGTGACACTTATAGGTCCGGACGGCCATCGGGAGGCAGTTGTGTTTGATATAATCAAGGCTCCACAGTTTCAGGTTATTCTCGGAATCCCTTGGTTAGAGACACATAATCCTCGAATTGATTGGCGAGCGAAGAGAATTACCTTCCCGGATTGTGCACAAACCTGCTACCCAGAAAATCTGAAGATTAGTCTAGCGTCTGTAACCTCTGTCTCCATGCAACTACCTCCGGAATACCAAGACTTTCAGGACGTCTTCCAAAAGGAACAGGCCAACACGTTACCTCCCCACAGATTGTACGATTGCCAAATCGATCTGGTGCCCGGTGCACAACCCCCTTGTAGCAGGATTTATGCCCTTACTGAACCTGAGAATCTGCATTTGAGACAATATTTAGATCAATACCTAGCCAATGGTTTCATTCGCCTGTCAAAGTCTCCGGCATCCTCGGCTTTGTTCTTCGTGCCCAAAAAAGAAGGTGACCTTAGAACTTGTATCGACTATCGCGCATTGAACCAGATAACTGTTAAAAACCGTTACCCTCTGCCTCTGATCCCTGATCTCCTTGACCAGGTGAAGGACGCTTGCGTATACACCAAGTTAGATCTCCGGGGGGCTTATCATCTGGTGCGAGTAAAAGAAGGCGACAAATGGAAAACGGCCTTCCGTACAAAATATGGATTATTCAAATACCAGGTGATGCCTTTCGGGTTGTGCAACGCACCTGCTGCCTTCCAAATCTTCATGAACGATGTCCTTCGGGAACTCATCGATGTTTGTGTTGTCGTATATATCGATGACATTCTTGTGTACTCCTCTTCGGAATCTGATCACAGAAGGCATGTCAGGGCCATTCTTGAGAAATTGCGCCAGCACAAACTGTTTGCAAAGCTGGAAAAGTGCGTTTTCCATACCACCGAGGTTGAGTTTCTTGGATTCATCCTGACACCTAAAGGGGTCCGCATGGACTGAAGAAAAGTGGATGCCATCCTCAAATGGCCATCACCTAGTTCGGTGAAAGGTGTCCAAAGCATGCTTGGTTTTGCTAATTTTTATCGCAGATTTATCCCGGAATGTTCACATGTGGTACAACCCATCACTGCACTCTTGCAAAAAAATAAGCGCTTCGAATGGACCGAGGAAGCCGAACAGGCCTGTCAGGAATTGAAAGCTAAATTCACGTCCGCACCTATTTTGAAGCACCCGCGTCCTGATCTCCCAAATATAGTCGAAACCGACGCGTCCAGCTTAGCCATGGAAGCTGTCCTGTCTCAGACAGACCCTGAAACCAACCAACTGCACCCCGTAGCATTTTGGTCCAGAAAGTTCTCGCCGCCTGAGGTAAATTATGCAATCACCGACAAGGAATTATTAGCCATTAAGCCCTCCTTTAAGGCTTGGCGGCATTATCTTCTTGGTGCCAGGCATACCATCACCGTGATCACTGATCACCGAAACTTACACTATTTAAAAACTGCCAAGGCTAAATCGTCACGTCAGCTCCGATGGGCTTTGTTCTTTGCTGAGTTCGATTTTGTAATCACTTACCGCCCCGGCTGTAAGAATGGCAAAGCGGACGCGCTATCTCGAATAGGAATGGGAGAAATAGACACAAACTCAGAACCTGTGCCGATAATTCCTGAACAAAGAATTCTGGCGATAACCTCTTTACAAACCCTTGAAGACATTCAAGCACGGGTAAAACAACTCCTGGACTCTACAGCCTTGCAGGATTGGATCCAAAGGGGGTCTTACTTTTCGGTCAACAATGGCCTACCTTATTTCCAAGGACGCTTATTTCTGCCAGAAAAGGAGTTGCAAGAACTGATTATTTCCCGTCATCATGATACCCTGATGGAAGGACATCCTGGCATTGCTAAAACTGAGGAAAAAATTAAACGACAATTCTGGTGGCCCTCCTGGCGAAAGGATATAAAATCTTTTGTGATGTCCTGTGGAGTTTGCGCCCAAAACACAGGCCACAAGACAAAACCCGACGGTCTTCTTCAGCCTTTAGACATTCCACCAGCACCTTGGCACACCTTGTCACTAGATGTTATCACGGACCTGCCCCCTTGTGATGGATACAATACTATTCTGGTTGTGGTGGATTTATTTTCCAAGATGGCCCATTTTATTCCGTTGAAAGGATTACCTTCAGCTTCTGTCCTAGCCAAGGAATTCCTCGAAAATATCATCCGTTTGCATGGATTCCCGTCCATACTAGTCTCCGACCGGGGAAGCCAGTTTATTTCTCATTTTTGGAGAAAGTGTTGTCAACTGGCACAAATCGACGTAAGACTCTCAACCAGCCACCACCCACAGACCGATGGTCAGATGGAGAGAACGAACCAGACCCTTGAACAATACCTACGATGTATGTTGCACCAATTGGAGGGTAATTGGAAGGATATTTTATGGGTGGCAGAATATGCATACAATAACTCGGTACACTCTGGAACTGGACAAAGCCCCTTTTATACCCTATATGGACATCACCCTCATACTTCAGACCTGGACTCGCCTCTGAGCCTTGAAATGCCCGCAGTTGACCATTTGCATTCCACGATAACTCAAGCCTTCAAGGATGCAACTGCACATTTGCAACAAGCGAAAGGGAAATACAAAAAGAATGCAGAACTGCATCGGAGTGAGGCGCCTCCATACCAAATAGGGGATCAAGTATGGTTAGCTACCAAACACTTATTGCTCAAGGGACCCCGAGCTTTTAATCCAAGGTATTTGGGCCCTACCTCGATCAAAGCTATAATTAACCCAGTGGCAGTCAAGCTCGATTTACCAGCTAGCAACTAGTCCAGTGTCTAATTTCTTCTACCATACTAGAATCGGGCATTCATTTGCAAATTACATGTTGTGGGTGAAGCATGAGACTTTCCTCACTGTCAAGGGGGTTTCTTTTCTGAGTCAAGACAGGGCTCCTGCTTCACCTTGTTGGATCCCAGGTCTGTAGGTCACCACAAAATCAAACATTAGAAAGAAGGGAAGCCAGCGTGCCTGCCTGGCATTGGAACACTTAACTGTTTCTGGAGCTTGCAAATTATGATAGTCAGCATAGATCGTTACGGGATGCCTGGCTGGGCATTTTTGGGACAACAGCGATTTCCGAGGCATCAGCTTCCAGAATGAATGGAAGTTGGGGGTTGCAATGTTGCAGGATGGTTGCAGAGGTGAAGGCCTGTTTTAGTACACTGAAGGCTTTATGTGCATTATCGTCCCTTTGGAAGGGGGCCGTTGAAATTGTGGGATGTGATAATGGACAGGATATTGCAGATAAGGAATGTATAAATCATTGATTGAAATTGTCAAAACCAAGCAAAGATTTTAATGCCTTTACCAAGAAGGGGACAGTCCACTCCAGGACTTCCTTTAACTTGGCAGAATTCAGTTGGACTTCCCTAGAGGTTACGTCATATCCTAAAAATGTGAATAAGCCATATCAGTTCTTATAGTATATTGTCCACTCATCTCCTTCTCTGATCCTAACCAGGTTATAAGCTCCCATTAGATCCAATTTCATGAGGATGACAGAAGACGTCAATTGATCAAGGAGAACAGAGATGAGTGGAATTGGCTACCGCTTCTTTATTGTTATGGTATTCAAGGGCCTGTAGTCAATACCGGGCATCAGATCCTCTCTCCTTCTTAGAGACGAAATAGAGCAGAGAGGCCACAGGTGAACGAGCGTGCCGGATAAGCTGTTAGCTAAAGCAGTGCTTAGGTAATCCTTTAATTTGTGATATTCATGTATGGTCAAGAAATACACTGTCCCGCAAGGAATCTTAGAACCTGTGTACGAGGTCTATAGAACAATCAAAAGACCTGTGTGGTGGTAACTGCTCTACCTGTTCCATATTGAATATATACAGAAAGTCTTGGAATTCTTCTGGAATGTGGTCTGAGGAGAGTCGGGTAACTATCCCCACAGTGGACATTCCCCAAACCAATGCTTTACATGGAGGGACAATCACATGGCGGTTTCTTCCCATTCCCTCTTCATAACAGTAATCTGTCAGAAAAGACACTTCTTGTGTATCCCAATTCATACTGCGCCTGTGGCGCCATAACTAAATGATCCCTAAGATAATAATGCCTTGAAAGGCTGCAATAAGGTCAAAACAAACTGTCTCCTTTTGTCCCTCTAGGGTGTTCTTGGCAAGCTCCTTTGTCTGGTCCATTACTTAGCCTGAGACTAAGGCAGTTCCAACCATTCTGTTAACAGCCTCAGGGTTCTCCTTGGAGATAAAAGGAAACCCATTATATTGTGCATACTGACTATCCATATCATTTCCAGTGGCTTCGGAATCTATCAAAGAGAAGGCTTTTTTGTGGGGTAACAACCCCCCCCGATGGAAGTGCACTGACAGATACAATAGTTTCACAGGGCCGAGAATTTGGGATCCCAAGGATGAAAAACCCATTGGAGCAGCTCGATTTAACGATACGTTTTGGAATTTCCTGGTTTTCTTGCAAGGCATTTGGAACAATTGCAAATGGATTGCCTGGAGGCCCCGCAGTACAGGCATAGATTGGCATTCAGTCTGTGTTCTCACTCAGCTGTTGTCAATGGCCTCTAATCAAGTCTATCTCCTTTGGTTCAGACTCAGTATTGGTAGGGACAAGGAGTGTCTCTGCCTTTGACATGTTAAGCACAAGAGGCCTGTTCTCTCCCTTTCTCTTAGCATTCCTAGCCTCAATCTGGAGAGTCATGTCTACTAATTTATGAACTCCAGACGTCAACAGAGGTACTGGGGCTAATGTATCGGGACAAGGGAGCAGGGTGTTGGCGTTCCCACAGTGCCAGCTTGGAAGGCCTACCTTTCTTCATCTATCTTCGAGGTGAGAGCAAGGAGGAACTGGTATCGGTGGGGGGATTGTGGTCCCTTGCTCCATTTTGTGGCGGGTGCTTGTTGGCTGAGGAGACCCAGAAACTCTGCTCCTAGCAGGAACTATAATGGAACTAGAATGGAAATGGAAGTTGAAATGGTGGAGCCTCTACCACCCTCTCCTTTGTCCCACATGTATCTCTGCAAGTCTGCTCTGTTATGCAATCTATAAACCCGCCCAGAGCTTGAGTCCAAATCCCAACACAAGATCCTAGCAGTGCGAATGAAAGGTCTGAAACATCCACTGACCCTTGGCTATACTATTGACAATGCCCTTGGATCTCTTAGGGGCCCACTTACCTCCAACTCTGACACTAATTTTGCCTGTAGGGGACACAGGGAGCCACTCTATGAGAGTCCAAGATATTATTTTAATCCCATGGAGTGGCCTACAGCCCATTAAATGAGGTTCACCAATTCTGGGGGTTCACCTCCACTGCAGTGGGTGAGGAAATAACTGCCCCAGGTGTCCACGCTGGGGCGAAAACATCAATGAACTTGGCTAGCTCTCCTTCTCTGAGTCTCAAAGGAAGTCCCCCAATCTCAACCCAAGGAGAAATTGCCTCTAATGAAATCCAGACCACCAACATAGGGTTCCCAGATACCTTGCTTTTGGCCACTGCATCTGGCATTGGAATAGAGTGGATTTGTCCCAGAGCCCACCCACTGGTGCCCTTGGCTCCTGCTTTGATCATTTAGCCCCTGCTCAGTTCGCCGTCCGTGAGCCAATGCTCGGCCCCCGTTCTCCTGCCTACTCTGGGCAGGACAAAGACTGATGTTTTGGATATTTCTCCTCTGTGAAAGATAGTGAGCTAAAGAATCTGTGTAAGGCTCTTGTAACCAGGACTAATGTCTGGCAGAGGGACTCCCAGGACCCCCCTTGTTAATTTGAAAGAACATGCTGGCCCTTTCACAAGCTCCTTTCCCTGCCTAGCACCATTTAGGGCGCCCTGCCCTCTATTCATGGCAGTCATTCCTCATCTGCCCCACCATGCAAGGAGGCTCATAATGGCAGGAATTGGCGGTTATAAAAAACCTGCTTCTGGTGCTGATTGGTGCCCAGGGGAGGAGCGGGAAGGGGAAGGGAGGAGATGGTCTGTTGGGGGAGTCTACCAGCATCCCTCCTGTTGTGAAGGGGTCCTACCCCCCATGCCAACTTTCGAACACTGCACCCGATGAAAGGTTTGCTCTAGCACCAATGAGCCAACCTCTGGCCGAGCAGCCGATGCTCCCCAATGCAGACAGGGAACCTCTCGCCCAGCCCACTAAGCTAACTATGCAGGCGGAAAGGTCTGCAACTCCGCTCAGTACTAAATCCTTTAGGGAGAGAGGGACTAGTGCACATAACTACTGCCTAAGGGTGTGTATGCCCAAGAGCCATGTATATGGGGGCAAAGAACCACCACCGTTTTCCTTCATGGGGTACCTAAACTGCCCCCGGACAGGCGAGAACCAAGGGATGCCCTTTCAAATAAATGTCTCTACTGGCTCCATACAGTTGGAAAATGTCCCTTTGTGGCTGAGGAAGCAACGGTGTTGTGCTTTAGAATGGCTAGTGAGGACACAAATCCCTTGGACTCTGTTAAACTGGTCTTCAGGAATGAGCAGATGGCCAGGGATGTCCTGGTAAGAACTGGGGCTAAAGGGTGCACCCTGAATAGTGGGATTGTAATTAGCTCATAGCCCTATTTGGGAGCTGTTGGGCCTGTGGAATTGACACAAACAACTATGTCCTGTCTGGAGCAAACTGTATACCTCTGGGAAAAAGTCCATTTGGGAACTAAAGTGGCCATATGACCATGCAGCTGTGAATAATGCCTATTATATTTTTCTTTTTTTCTGTATTACCATTTCCTATTTTGGTTGAAATGATGTATTGGCTTTTTAGAAATGTTTTCAGGATGTACTTTGATGGCCTATGCCTGAATAAAGTTACTATGATTGATTGATATCATTGGATAAACCCATTAGAAGATAGCTGCCTTCTTACCTTCAGTCCATGTGGTTTTCCCTGCCATTTGATTGAAATGGGCCTGATAGGACAAAAGTGCAGTAGTACCCTGTTTCAGGTCTACAAACTCCAAATTGTGGGCCTGTGTCTTGTAGAATGTATCAAAGAGATGATTCATGGCAGTCAGGAGAGCATGAAAATCATATAATACAGGACTATTCACTTCAAACAGTCGGTTAGCCCAGACTGCAGCTTTTCACTCCAAATGGGAGAGTATAGAAGGCGCTTTGATGGTAGACACAGAAAATGTAATTACCATTAATTAATGCATTTATGTTAGTTCTTTGGATCCCCAAGACATAATTTGGATGGCACTAAAGGGAACTGAGATGGTAACAGAACAGGCACATGGTTGGCTGTCGGGAATGCCTTGACTGGTGCAGCGGCCCCACCAAACTCATCGCTTTGGAGCAAGGGATGACTGATACTCTGAAGGGCATCTCTCTGTTGATGGATTGAAGCATTTTCTGTTGCCATTTTGGACTGAAGGTCCGATATAACCCAGATAAATGCATTCACTGACTCAGAAGCACATTCCATAGTCAATATGGAAGCAGTGGTACAAAGATATGTATGTAGGGTTTCTCAATCTGTCAGGACCACATGATCAAAGCCCTTTTGGGTCTCCTCAGTGGAGGGTAGCTTTCCTCCTGAAGTTGTCGCTCCCGGGTAGACAAACACAGGAAACAACAGATTCCGTTGAAAAGGCAGGATAGAAACTGCCTGGTTTTCTCCGGGCTGAGGACAGAGAAAACACTATAGAGTAGTGAAGGTTTTACAGACTCGCAATCAATAGTTTTAACTCACTAGCATAATAGACTACCTGGAAATGGAAACATGTACTTAGTAAACCTATGTGCATGACAATCTCGCCATGGTATAGTAAAAGTCCATATACCATAAAACAACCTGCTGTCTGGGTAAATGGGCCATGACAAAAGTGTTATTGAAAGTTCATCGGGACTTGACCCGAGTGGCACGAGGGCGCAAAACTAAGGGAAACAAACATCCACTTGAATAGTATGGAAGCCAAGTCAGTAGCAAGGATTCCGAACCAATATCCACATGTAAAGGAAAAATCCAGAAATCCAGATGATGGGGAGACACAGGGGATGAGGCTGTTCATGGAAGACGGGTAAATCAGAATCAGGGTCAGAAGGCAGGCCAAGAGGCTCTGGTACACATGGAGGAGCACGGGAAGCCATGCATTAGAAGAAAAGGGTCATCCATAGGCAGCGTCAAGAAACATGCCAAGCGGGTCTAGAACACAGGAGAATCACAAAAGTAAACATGGAGCACAATGTACAGCCAGAGGACTTACTTTGTTTGAGAAGCACTGGGGGACCTCTGTATCTGGCTTTCGTCGTCTCTTGGGGCTGTTGAGAGAAGTTCTGGTTTGTGTGCGGACATCACATGCCAGTGTCGTCAGGCATGTGATGTGTTCTTTGTTTTCCTGTTTGTGCCGGTAACATGCTGAGTGTGTGTCTGACACTGAAAAAGTAGCCATGGCAACCTCAAGCTCGGCCGACTGCACCACGAGAGGCCTTGGACCCTGACAGCTTTGCTTTTAACAAGTCAAATCTGAAATAAAGCTGAAATTAATGAATTAATTAATATATGAATTAATAATTACATGGTCATGTTGTATAGGTAAAATTACTAAAGCTAGTCCATCCAGTATGAATGCCAAAGATGGTTTTCAGGATTGGGCGCAACCTGCAGACTATAATACCTGCAAACGTTGATGCATTCTAAAAATCACTTGCAGCAAGGTAGCATCTCCCTAGTCACCAGAGGAATTATATGCTTTTCTAAAATGTTCATTGTTTCAACCCGGAATTACTGAACCTAAAAAGAGAGTGTTGCTACATAGAGTATCACTGGAGCTCCTGATTTCCAAAGCATGAAAGGCACAAGTTTACTAGATACAATGTTTTACTTCTCTGGAAAAATGACTGATCCTGACTCCAATTTGGCTGAACTTTTTTAAAAATCCTTCATGAATTTGCTATGCCTCATGGCAAGTCATCTAAATATGTGCAGTTCAACAACTCCATCTGTGAACACCAATGGGTGAAAGATATGAAACTAAAAACCATGAGTCTTGTCTTCTAACCGGTAAAAATAAACAAAAGCTATGGTAAATTTTCTATATCCCCGGTTCTGATGTTCTACTTGCAAAAGGTAGTTCCTATATTAACTTTTGGAGCTGAGGTCAGCTGGAACATCAGCGAGCATATTTGGAACTCTTTAGAAGGGCGTTTTTGGTGCTATGTTCTCCACCTACCACAATGTGTTTCAATGATATCTTTATGAGACAAATTGTCACTGAACTCCTAGTATAGCCATGTGATCTGGAAATCAATCACATTAATGCAAAAAAGTCTGTTGAAAATCCAATGCCTGCCTATCGAATATTCAACAAAACCTATTCTGACAATAATGTTACCATATTAGATATGTGGCGTCTCAGAGTACAAGCCTGGGTCGATGCCGCAGGAATCTCTGAGTTCGATCTTTTCACCAGACCACAACACGCAAAAAAGAAATTTGAATCTTGGGCTTGGATCGCCAACATCTACAAACGGGAAAAACTATCCTCAACAAACTGGCTAGGCATTGGTCAAAAAAAGTTACATTTCCAGTCGCATTATTTAAAGCATTCTCCATCTCGCTATTACCGTGAGCAATTCCTCAGGTTTTGACTGAACATTTTGAAATCTAAGGAAATTCTCTGGCAAAGAAAAGATAAACTGGCAAAAGACAATCTATGCCGCTTCTGCTCCTTGGCAGTCGAATCGCTGAAACACTTAGTCATCGAGTGTGAGAAAATTAGTGCCTTGCGTTCAGTACACCTGAGACAATTTGCTCCTCTAGATAATGACATGTTTGCTTGGTGGCTTAAGATTTCATCTGGTGGAAATGTTAAACATGTTGGTGCAATTGTGAACTATCTAGATGCCCTACTGAATTCCCTGCTTTGAGCAGTGATCTCAAGCCTCTATTCTGTGTTTTGGAGGAAATTAGAATTGACTCTTCGTATGTAATGTACAAACTGGCTGATACGTCTTTATCTTTACTTTTGTTCACTTACTTTCTTTTTCTCATGTGAAGAGCTATTGGTTCTGTAAGAGCCTTTTGAGTTATGCTTGTGGAATTGAAACAAACCTTTTTATGTATGTTAAAACTGTAGATTTTTCAATACATTTTTTTGAAAAAAATTGCCCTCTCATTAAAGATGCGAGAATCTGTCAATTTTTGTGCCAAAAATGAAATGTCCTGCTTTATACTATTGTTGCCAAGTCAAGGTGTAGGAACCATTAGGGTTTGCTCATTTTTATTTCATAATAGCATAAGTACCCATTCTCCGAACGGGTTCTGTAAACAGACATGATAACGCTGATCCTGTAGGTCACTGTTCCAATTCATTTATCACTTCATGTGCTTTGCACACTGAAGTAAACTGCACTGAGAATGGGAGCGTGTGGCTGGCTGACGTACCCCACCCGGAGCAGACGTTGAAGTGAGTAGGTGTGCTGCTGCATACTGGGACCTTCTGTGCTCTCTCCCCACCTTTTACCTCATCCTGGCGTGGTGCAATTCGTTGCAGTGCAAATATCTTGGAAACTGGGTTTCCGGGGGATCTAGACCTTGAGTTTTGTTCCTTGTGTGAGGACCAGTCCTACTACGACAACATTGTTGTTTTGCTGATTTCAGGCAACTGTCTCATGTGTGAAGGTGCTGAAATCCAGGGAAAGGGGTGGTGTGTCCAAATGTCATGTAGCCAGTATTGTCCGAAGGCTCCTAGCAGGTAACTATGCAAAATGTGGTGCAGATTGGTGAAACTGTGAGGACTCGTATAAGGAACAACGCTTCACCAACTACAAACCCACAAACAAATTTTGACTTGTGCTGAAATCCAGGGAACAGGGTTGGGTGTCCAAATATCATATAGCCTGTAATGCCTGGAAGGTCCCAATGGGTAACTATGCAAAATGTGGTGCAGATTGGTGAAACAGTGTGCAATTGTATATGGAACAACGCTTTGCCACAAACCCAAAAACCCACAAACAAATTTTGACTTTTTCTGACATCTGGGGAAAGGGGTGAGGTGTCCAAATATTATGTGGCCAGTAATGTCTGGAAGGTCCTAACAGGCAACTAAGCACACCTTGGTGCAGATTGGTGAAATGGTGTGGAACTGTATAAGGAACAATGCGACTCTACAAATCCTGCCACAAACAAACACATTTTCACTTTTATATATAGATCTACCTCTGATATTTTCAGAGGTGAGAGTGTTTTAAAACTGTTATCATCTTCACTTGACTCTTTCCCAGCAAAATTGTTGAATGATTGTATTCAAACGGTGTCAAAAGATCTAACAATTTTTATTAGCACATGGTGATCCTTATTGACCTCCTCTCAACCAATCAGAATGTTAAGAGCACAGTCAAAAACTACTGGCATTGACTGAATTCTGAATATCCTGACTTTAAAAGCAGACTGGGAAACCACAATGAAATGTCCAGCCCATTTCAGGCAAACTGCTAATCTCCGCTTCATTATTAAAATGTTGGAAGGAGAGTTAGCAGCTCAGCGGTGTAGCTATTTGGAATAGGAGAACGTACTGCTGGTCAGGCTTTTGTTTTTCCCAGAGCAACAACAAAACAGCTCTGCTGATGTGGAAAAAATGCTGCTAGTCCTGGAGGCCAGAGGCTCGTATATTATACTATCTCTTGGCAGTGCTTGACACTGTGGACCATAATATTTGAACCCATCACCTGGAACACCTTTATGTGTATAAAGAGATGTGTTCTACCTTGCATCAGATCATTCTTGAGAGATAGGTGTTATAGTGTTCTGCTTGGTAATTTCACATAACCAAGCTGCCTATCATCCTGTGGAATTTTGCAGGATTCATCTCTTACCCCCGTCTATTTAACTTCGATATGTGTCCAATGGCCCGGCTATTGGAGAAATTTGGTTGATGACAAGTAGATCCTGGTCTATCTCTGCAGTGGATCTGGTGATGCCCTGGGGTCCGCATGTTGTCTAAGGTTGGTGCATCAGTGGATTTAGGACAATACCCATGGCTAAATAGTGATCGGATGGAGGTCCTACTCTATGATGGTCTTCTCTGGGTGCTCTTCTTTTAAGTGGCCATCCATCTCAGTCATTCTCTGGCTACTTTATAGCCGGATATTAATGTAGGGCTCATTTTCAACAGCCTGAGGTCCTTCTCACCTCAAGTTAATGCAACACACTTTCACCTTCATGACAGCAGCAGGTGTAATGAGCTGCTTGGTGAAAATCATCATAGGTCAGTGACACCGTCTAGTCTTCAATATGGTACATCTCTGTATTTGAAAATCTTGGGTCAAACCCCTAGTTTTCCAAAATAGGGCCTTAAGGGTTATTTTCAAGATGAGGCAATGGGAGTATGCTACTCGCTTGGGGTTGGCTATCAATGGAATATGGAATATGTGCCGGATTATGATCCAAATTTGACGAGTTCTTTATGGCATTTTTTCTGACTATATATCAGACCTGTCTGATGGCTATTTCCCAAACCGAGTGCTTTATTCGAGCACTTCTTGAATGCTAACAGTTAACAAATGTCACCGCTTAGGGTACAATGTATATGGATTTGAGAATGACACCAACGGATTGCTTTTCCTAATAGTATTAGGATCTGCTCTTTTCTCAAAATGTTCAAAACCAGATTAAAGCATTAGTTATTTACCCACTGGGTGCTGGAGTTGTGTTTGGTGATATTTGGTGACCTCTTCATCATTATATTTATATATCTTTTTTCTGCTTCTGAGATTGTTCTTTTTCTATTTTTTGTTTTCTACGTTTTGTATACTACCCTTATAGTGCCTCGAAATTGACTTGTGTTGGTAATTTGTTGACACTTTTACTACTAATACTTCTTTTACTACTACTGTTACTACAACACTGTAAGACCAAATAACTTTGCATAACATTTATAGGCCGATTAATGGAATTAATGTGCAATGAAAATTCCTGCGCAAGCGTGCGAAACGTGGTGCAAGTGCGAAAATCGCAGCAAAACCTGCGCACATCGGTTCATGGAAGTCCGTGCGCGAGTAAAATCTGGGATGTGCACTGAAAATCTGCGTGGCGCACGCCGGCGCACAGGTCATCTAAAGGCGTGCGCTATGGCCACAACGAAAGCGCACATAGCGCAGCGCACATAACAAAAGTAGGCATAACACGGGGCGTGACACGCGGAATGGGGAACAACGCGTGAAAATGTGGGCGTCACGGGGGAAGTACAGGAGGCAAGTGCGCAGAACGCCCACATACTCGCCTACAACACGTATTCATGGAATCGAATAGGGCAAACCAGCGCACGGGAGAAGACGCGCACAGGCCTAAACACGTACGCCACACGAAGGCAGGCGGTAGCGTCCCTGCACATGAAAGAAATGTGAACCAAAATGTGCGCTAACAAAAAGCACATATATACAGCTCTGATGAGTGTCCCATACTGTGGCCCTGTAGGACAAATGACATGCAAAGGGGTACGCGACAAACACGAACACCCGCTGTGTCAAAAATAGCGTGTGCGTGTATTTTGGGGGTGCGTGGGAAGTTTCACACGCGATTGGCCTTGGGCGAGCGGGGTGCGTGTAAATCTGGGGTTCGCGGGAAGTTTCACACGCGATAGGCCCTGTGAGAGTGGGGTGCGTGTATTCCTGGGGTTTGCATGAAGTTTCACACGCGATTGGCGTGGGTACATGTAAATATGGGGTGCGCGGGAAGTTTCACAGAAATTGGCCTTGGGCGAGCGGGGTACGTGTATTTCGGGGGTGCGCGGGAAGTTTCACATGCGACAGGCCCTGTGCGAGTGGGGTACGTGTATATCTGGGGTGCAGGGGAGTCCTACACGTGAATTGGCAGTGTGGGTCCTCCCAGGTGTTCCATCTACACCCTCCATGGCCCCTGCAGGCAGCCCACACCACAGGGGACTACCCTGCACCCCTAGTCAGGTCCCGCAGGCAGCCCATCCACCATGGGCATGCCCCCCAGCCAGGCCACATGTCAGCTTGCACTACTGATCACCAACGCATGACCCCCTCCACCCCCACTCCCCGGCAGTACAGGGTACCAGCAGGCCCCCACTCATGTCCCCTTGCACACCCACCCCCCCAGCAGTGAAATGGCGATTTCATGAAACAAACCAAAAGTCAACTATGTACATCAACACATGTCCGCCACACGAAGGCAGGCAGTAGCGTCCCTGCGCATTAAAAAATGTACGCTAACAAAAAGCCTGTATATACATCTCTGATGAATGTCCCATAGTAAGGCCCTCTAGGACAAATGACGTGCAAAGGGGTATGCGACAAACACGGACACCCGCTGTGTCAAAAATAGCGTGTTTTTCGGGGGTGCGCGGGAAGTTTCACACGCGATTGTGCCTGGGTGAGCGGGGTACGTGTACTTCAGGGGCTCGCGGGAAGTTTTACACGCGATTGTGCCTGGGTGTGCGGGGTACCTGTACTTCAGGGGCTCACGGGAAGTTTTACATGCAATTGGGCCTGGGCGAGTGGGGTACGTGTATTACTGGGGTGGGTGGGGAAGTACAGGAGGCAAAAGCGTGGAACGCCCACATGCACACGCCAAAAAAGACGTGCTAATCCGGAAACACGTACGCCAGCAGGAAGCAGGCGTACGTGGACCTGCGCAGCATAAAAGTGCGCGCAAACAGCAAGCAAGCTCAGACGCCAGGATGAACATACCGTTCCTAGCAGCAGTGGTCGTGGGATACCGCAGGAGGAGGAGGATAGTCAGGCCCAGAATTTTCACACACAGAACCAGCCTTTTTGGCATGCCTGATGACCAGGTGTATGGGAGGTACAGGTTTCCACCTCACATAATACTCAACGTGGTCAATGAGTGGAAGGATGACCTCACATCTCCCACCCTCTGCTCCCAAGCACTCAGCCCCCAGGAGAAGGTCCTCAATGTACTACACTTTGTGGCCACCGGATCATTTCAGCGGACAAGTGCAATAGTGGGGGGGGGTGTCACAGGCCACGCAGTCGCACTGCCTACACCAGGTCTTGGCCATCATGACTGCACGCCCATCAGTCCGCAGGCACATATACCTGCCCAGAACACCTGTAGAAAGGCAGGCTGCCATCCAGGATTTCTACGGGGTGGCACAATTCCCCAAATTCCTAGGTGCCATTGATTGTACCCATGTAGCTCTACGTCCCCCCAGGGCATCAGAGCACATCTATAGAAACCGCAAGCACTGGCATTCCATCAACGCCCAGGTAGTATGTGATGCCAAGGGAATCATCACTTCAGTATATGCCAACTATCCAGGGTCCACCCACGACAGTTTCATTTACAGAATGTCAACCCTAAACCGGGACCTAGAAGCTGGGCGGCATGGCGATACTTGGCTGCTCGGTGAATATAAATGCCACAGCACATGCATGCATGCCAGATACTAAGTAGTGTCACAACCCTACTAATGATACCCATCACCACCTCCCCAGGGGACAGTGCCTGCCCTCTGAGCACCCACATGATGACGCCAATTCGGAACCCCACCACGCCACCCGAGGTAAGATACAACACAGCCCATATTGCAACCCGGGGCATAGTGGAGCGCACATTCGGAGTGCTCAAGTCACGCTTTCGCTCCCTTGATCGTTCTGGCGGCCAGCTGTTATACGCTCCCCCAGTAGTGTGCAGGATCATAGTGGCAGCATGTGTCCTGCACAACGTTGCAACACGCCGGGGCCTGCCGGTGGACATGGTGGTGCCCCCACATCCCCAACCACATGCACGCCCGCTGCGCATGGGAGGGGAAAGGGCACGGGGTGAGGCAGCCCGAACGCAGCTGGTGGCTAATTACTTCACTTAGAATCACACCCTGTGGAGTGCACACAGCCCTGCCACATACCAGCTGACAATCGATGATGACACAAGGGACAGTGAACTGTCACAACCATACCAGCCTGAGATTGGTCACCTGGAAGTGTCAAAATGTGTGCATACCTACCTACAGAAACAGCACCAATGCTGTGTCATCAAAAGACACACTTCTATGCTGCTAAATGCATTACCGCCTTGCAAAATACAACATGAGAACAGTGCCATGTCACCCAACCCCTCCCCAGCACCAACACCCAACACACCATGGCATGTCATGCTATGTGAGAGCAAACAAAGCAATCCCCAAAACCTGACACAAGTGTCACAAAGTACAGTGTCCCTAATGGAAACTGGCCACACACAATATGCTCCCAGTAATGTTGAACTGCCAACACACATGACCAAATACTTACCAACAATACAATGCAGCTACACAAGCTCAAACATAACTAAAACATGACAGTACTAAGTTAAAGTAGTCGTAGTCTTACAACCTGAATATGCCACCACATCGCCCCCTTCCAACTGTAGTCTTGCAGGCTTCAAAACTTGTCTGTGTACTGCATACAACATGAACTCCATCTCCAAAGTAGACGGCCTTGTGAAGACATGAGGAATGAACCTGCAAATTCAGAGGGAGACATGGAAGCAGAAGCATACATAATTCCAACATGCAGTGTACAATACAACAGCAATATACACAAGGAATGTCTACACAGTATTGAATACAGACTGCCCACACAGCTCATGGGAGCCCAACATCACTGTGTACATCACTGTCACTAGGTCACACCCTTTGCAAGCCCATGGAAATGGGAAGCAGGAGGGTTGTGTGTCTCACGAACCCAAGCATCGAACCCAAACTCAGGACAAGCCTGCATGTGCCCAACCGGAATACAGTGGATGCCCACGGGAGCCACACAAGGCAACACACTGTTAAAAAATAATACAAAATAAAAATTCAAAGATCAAAAAATCAAAAATCAAAAATGGCCATTTGGGGGCCGGGGGGAGGGAGGAGGCCACCCAGGAGGTCCGAGGACAGAGTGCACACCAACAGCCACCTGTGTGGATGTTGGGAAAAAAAAAACACCTCCATGGGCTCATGGCCTGCACGGCTATGCCAATGTGGGTGAACTGCTGCTGTCGCTCTCATTAACCTCTGCTGCTGCCACACGAGGTGGTGGTGCTATGGGAGGCAGCCCACACAAAGCCCTGGTATGGTCCTCCATGGCAGCAAGCATGCGGGTGTGGAAGGTCTCGTTCTGGAGGATTATAGTGCAGAGATCACCATGCAGCACGTGACGTGATGCCCGGATCTCCTCCCGAGTTGCCTGCATCTCAGCTGAGAGCGAACGTGTGAGCCGCTCCAGCTGCTGTTCTGTCCTCAAGTTAGTGGAAGTCTCAAGGTCAACAAGAGTCTCCCTGAGGTGATGGAGTTCTACCCTCAGGGCTTCCCTGTGGCCCTGGGACTCTATTGTTATCGATTGGCGTAGAGTCTCCAGTGCTGCCCTTCTGTCACTGTTGGACGCCAACATGTCCTCCCTGTGTAATTGGCAAATGGAGTCTGTTGCCTGCTGTAGTAGCTCCATCTGCCTTTCAGGGGGGACAATGGAAGTGGCCACCCTCTCCATTGCTTGAGCCATCATGTCAACTGATGCTGCCTGTTGGGTTGCCATACCGTAAATGGATTGTTCCCATGCAGTATTGCCTGGTGGCGTACGGCCACACCGCGTCGGCAGGCACCACACCTGTTTGGGGCAAGGCGATCTGCGCCTTGCTGTGCTGGCACTGCCTGAGGCTGTAGGACTGCATTCCCCCTCTGATCTGCTGGCCCAGGAACAGGATCAGATGTTGTGGAGTGTGACCCTGCACCCGTAACCGTCAAAGGCTGACTAACCAGCACTGACATCCCCATAGAGGGTTCTACCCCTCGTGCAGGTGGGTTGGACAGAACAGAACCTCTTCCAGAAACACTTACCTGCAACGCCACATAGGTCTCATCATCCGAATCAACACCTGAATAGAGGTCTGGGGAGGTGCACCCAGAGACACCCCTGGACAGAATCGTCTGCAGCAAGAGTGGGTTCTCACCCACCACCACACCGCGTCCCCCACTGGTGGCCGGTTGTGCCTCAGGTTCCTCCTGGGTCTGCACCGTCTTCTCAACCTCAACAGCATCAAGTGCGTCATCCCCTGCAAAAACATGAAAGACAAAAAATGGAAACAGGCATTAGCACCATAGCACACAAATAGGCCTGACAAGCTACAGAACCAGTACATGATTTACACATGTCCCGCATGACTATAACCCTCCCATGCAGGCACTGTCACAGAGTTGGAAGGGGAGGCAAAAGTCTGACACTGATGACACCAAGATGGAAGAGCAACACATTTGCTGCATGCTGGGTAGCACTGCCATCACACATTGGCCTGTGAGTGGCATGTCCTATACACATAAATGACACATGCCATCACACAGATGGCATGTACCATAGTCATGGTACATTCCACAAGTACATCCATATGTCAGTGAATGAGTACTGTCACCCATCCATGTGAGATGGACATGAAGAGATGAAAAATGCAACATAGTGTGAAAAGATACGCCATGTGCCACACACTGCAACACATCCAGTGTACAAAAATACAGTGATTGCAGGGCCATGTACACATCAATGATCGTGCACTTCAACATGACAGGAAACAGCTAGCATGTTCCACATTCAAACAGGCCCAAAAACATCATATGATCAGAACAATACTCATTCAGCCTGAATGGTCAAATCATTCAACTACCAAGGTGACACATGTGGGCCAATGTGGGGTTCTTCAATGACAGAAGCATTTCCCATATGTCACAATAGGGCTGAGGAATGTGTTGCAAAAGTGGGAGAATTGAGACACTCAGCCTGAAAGAACAATGAAAAATACAAACAATGTTGTTGCATGAAGCCACCTCAAGGGCAACTGCCGTAATGTTGCGCTAAATTACTACTGTGGGCAGAAAGGATAGTGTCACACCCAAATTCAAGGCCGCAGAATGTTTTGGATGAAGCACATGGGTGACCCATACTGCTCAGTCACACACACACCCTCACCTGGCACTCAATAAGAACCCGTCACCCAAACAACATACACATGCATTACACACACACGCATGGGCACTCACCGGACATTGTGTCATAATCGGGTGTTCTCCCACACCTCAGATCTGTTCCTCTGTGACGAAGGTCCCAGCAACAGACTCATGTTCAGTGAGTTTGTTGGCCTCTTGTGGAGACCCACCGCCAGTCACCAGAGTAGCGGCATTACTTGAGGCCAGCTTGTCCTTTGCTCTGCGTTTCAAGTCGCTCCACCGCTTGTAGCAATCATCAGCTGAGCGCCTCACAAATCCAAGGGCACTTATGTGGTTGGCGATGGTCTGTCAGTGTGCCTTACGTTGACCAGGTGTGGTCTTGGACCCTGCAGTCACCATCATTTCGTGGCTATGTTGCAACACATAGCTCACAAGTGCATCAAGTTCCGGTTCATTGAAGCATGGCTTCCTTGAGGTACCAGAGTGTGTAGCTGTGCCTGGGGTCTCAGCCTGTCGTGCCAGAGAACCCTTCTTCCTCTTTTTAGAAGGTGGAGCTAACACCGCTCTGGTTTGTAGGGGCAGAATCACCGGTGGACTGGGTTGTTGGAGTATACAAATGCACATTGACCATAGGATATGGTGCAGGCATTGTTTGAAGTGTGATGTTGGCAGGGGGAACATCAGTATGATGGACCAGGACCGACACTGTCCTGACTGGGAGAGTCAGAGCTGGGGCGGATGGAGCTGCAGCTGCTTCTGCAGCCTCACCACCCCTGCATACTTGGGGCAGCAGATGACATAGCTGCCCCAGATCCACGTGCCTTGGTGACAACTTGCACTGCCACACGTGGCTTAGACTTGCTAACCTGGAAGTCAGCCAGGGAGTCATCCTGTGCCAGGTCAGGTGCCACAATGGGCTGGTCCAACAAGGGCTGAGCTGGGATGGTCTCAGCCACGTTTCCCTCAACCATGGGTGTCCCTGATTGGTCCTCCACACATGGGGGTATAGGGGCACCCTGCAAATCCTGGCCACATCCCCTACCGCGCCCACCATGTCCTCCTTTTGAAGGTCGGCCACCTTTGCCTCCCTTACCGCTTGGTTGCCTCCCAACCATGGCACTGATGTTGTTGTGCGTATGGGAGGAGCAGTAAACTATTGTCCTGGGCAATTGGGGGTCAAAGGGGTAGGGTACTAGATGGAATTCATACCCTAGTGCTCTAACAAGGCTGTATGTGACCCCTGGGGGAAGATGACGGGTCACGCAATGCACAGGCAGCCCAAAAACAAAAATAAACGTGCAGGCAACCCCTTGTAGACCACGTGTGTGGAAAAATGAACCCGCACTACGCTGTGGCACCCAGAAACACAAAAATAAGCGTACGCGTGATACACGCAGCCTACAATGACCTCTGAAGGGGTACGCAACACACGGGGCAAGCACAGTTGCTAAGTACGTACGCCTGCCTGGAAAAAGAACGTGAAAAATACACGTGTGCGCGTGTTGGCAACACCCCTGCCAAAAGAAGAATTGTACGCTGTCTGAGGAGACAGGACAAAAGGAGAAGTGAACATTGTTTGAGGAAACAGGCCCAAAAAAAGTAGAAAAATGAAAGCTGTCAGAGGTAGCAGGGAGTACGAACTTGAAACGCTGTGAAGTAATCGCGTGTGAACCGACAAGAAGTACAGAATCCACCCACTCGCTCTCCACAAAAAGCACGTACAAGGAAATGGCGTCCTACACGTACCTTTTAAACCGGCTCACACATACACGTTACTTACGCGTGTACGCGCACTTTCCTCCAATTACACGCGCTGACACTCGGACGTGCAGCTTTTCAACGTGTGCTCTGTCATCACGTGCTATGAGGGAAACACCCGCGCCTGTCACGTCACAGATGCGCTTACACGCTAAGGGCCTTTGGTCCAATGAAAACGCGTATGTGCGCTGACGCGCTTATGCGCTAAGGGCCTTTCCTCAAATTACACGCTGATGGGCAAGATTTTCACGTGACAAATCACTCCGTATCAAGCTGGCCACGCGTTCACACATGGAAGACCGCACTCCTGCCCAGAAGGCCGAATTACTGCCCCCCAGAGCCCTGAGCACGCTCCCACCTGCCATCTGCTGCTGCCTGATTGCCTGCTGCCCACGTGCCCTGCCATTTGCTGCCTGCACGTCAGCCAGGGGTGTTGTTGCTGTGACCACCCCTGCTGGAACCGAAGACTCCCGACTGGGATTCCATCGCTCCACAGCTCAGCCCCAGAACCCAGTTGTCCACCCACTCCTGCCTCTGGGGTTGCCATATCCAGCACTACACCACCTGGCGGCACTGGCAACCCCGAGCCAGAGAGGCAGAGGGCCACCAGCTTCACTGCCACCGAAGTTGGTGTCCTAGTGGAGCAAGTCCTGGGGCAGTATGATGCCCTCTTCGGAAGGTTGGCGCCGACAAGGAAGGACAGACCAGGATATGGACGGACATCGTGAGTGCCATCAACGCGGAGGGGGTGGGAGTCCATGAATTCCATCATGTCAAGAAGCGCTGGGAGGACTTCAGGTCCAGGACCCTCAACAAGGCCCGGCGCCTCTTGAAGGCAGCAGATACTAAGGGCGCCGGGGTCACATGTCGGAAGACCAAATGAGGGTCCTGGAACACGTATGCCCAGCGCTCCATGTCCAGGTCCTTGAGAGGCACACCCGTCTGGAGTCGAGCGGTAAGTGTACATGCATACTGATTGAAAGCTGTGCGTGTGGTGGTGTGCCAGTAGTGTGCAGGTTGCACATGTGGTTTTGTAGGGCCATGTATGGACGTGTATGTAAGGGGCCGTGAGGCTGACACATGCGATTCCTTTCATGTGTGAGACACATGGATGGTGTATGTGTGGGTAAGCATGCAGGCCAAATGCAGATGTGTGAGCACACATGTTTGAATGACTGTGTATGTCAGTTGTCAAGGTTGTGGTGTCACACATGGATGTTGGTTCCAGCTGCATGTATCGGCACTGTGTACATGTGCATGTATGTGCATCTGACAAGTGTGCAACTGTCATGCAACATGGATGCATGTGAGACTGATATGTAGAAGACTGATTGCCAGATGTGACATGGATGCCGATCTCATCACTGCGACTCTTGGTTTAGGTGTACACATGCATGTAAGTGTGGTGGCGTGTGTGCATGTCTAGTGCACTCCCTGTGTCTCATATGATGTCTTGCTCACCTTTGCCTCCTCATGCTGTTGTATGTGTATGGAAGGTGCTGGCTGTTGCGATATGGCTGTGGAATAGCTCATGTGTGTGATTTGAAATGACATGTGTGTTGGGGATTGTGATGCCATGTCTGAAGTTTGACAATGACACTCGTGTGCAACTGTCATGTGTGTATGAGTCCATTGTACAGTGCCCAGATGCCTGTGTCCTATCTCTCCCTGTCTGCAGCGTCGACTGATGAAGAGGGTGGAGAGGGTGCTGTGGAGCACAGCGGCAGGGTTTGCACCGCCAACCGGAGACTCAAGGCCCGGGTCCCCTCCTTGTCATCTCGTCCAGGAGTGAGGAGTCTGGTGCCGCGTCCCAGGTCGCAGCTGCTGAGGGGAGGTCCAAGAGGCGGAGGTCGGAGTTGGACTCCTCGGCAGCCGAAGGGGCAGCTGAGACCCCACAGGGCCCGACGGAGGAAGATGGCACGAAGTCATCCAGGTTGGTGGGGGGTTTGGTGGAGGAGGAGGCCGTGCAAGGGACAGAGACGGGGTCTGGAGATGGGGATTCCACTGGTGCTAGTGGTGCAGTGCAGGGGCAGGGACAGGAGGCAGCACAGGATGCCGCGGAGGTGCCTGTGTGTAATCCTGTCCCCGATCCTATGACTGCATCATCTTGCACCAGCAGGAATACCTACATCCAGACCCGTTTTCAGGCAGCGGATGAGCTTACGACAACTGGCCTTACTCTGCCTGCGGACGTGGCTATCCGGGACCGGGTTGAGCCTGTCCTGGGTGGTGTGGCGTTGCATCAACGGGCCATGCGAGGCGAAATGTAGTCTTTTCATGGGGAGACTGCATGTCGTCTCGAATGGCTCGTTGACCACGTCGACCTACTGGGACAGGTCACCAGGGCCGGATTCCTCCGTTTGCTGGGCCTTGTTTGGACCCCCTCCTCAACTGAACCCCCTATGCGCCAGTCGTACTCCGTGCCATCTTCCCACCCATGTGTCACCTGGGTGCCCTGTGGAGCTGCCTCTGACCCTGCGGCCAGGATGGTGGAGGACACATCCCTGCCACAGTCAGGAGTCGGACGTCCAGCAGGGGTGGCCACCTCAACAACTGCACCCCAGTGGAAGGAGGATGTGCAGGCAGCAAGAGCCAGGGCACGGGCAGAGGCATTAGCAGAAATAAGGTGGGAGCCATGATGGCTCGGGGCCTTCGTCATCGGAGGGGCAGGCATCGGCCAGAGGGCAGGAGGACCCAGGATGGGAAGTGTCTTCCATGTGGCAGTGGTTAGGCCATGCCATAGATGCGGAGTGGCAGCGGGCAGAAGAGGCACGGCTCACGATGGTCAGGGCAGAGAACTCCATGTGGAGGAACCTGAGGCGGGCCGAGTGCCTCGAGGTAATTTGCAGGGAGTTGGAGGAGAACATGTCGTCGTCACTGCGAACCCTCTGGGCCATGGAAGAGGACCGCCTCCGGGACATTGAGCATGAGTTCGATGATGCCCTGGCCCAGGACATCCAAAAGTGAGCCGTCGGACTAGCCCACTGCCCTTGTAAATAGTTAGATAGTGTTAGGTTTCCTTTGGTTTTTTCTTTATTTTGGTTGCGCATGGACAATGCACCACGTTTCTGTATATAGTTTTTCATTAGATAGTATTTTTGATAGGTTTCATTTCTTCAGTTGGGATCATGGTCCCTGAATTGTTCATCTGTATATATTTCACTATTGGATTCATTTCTTTTTTTTGGATTTCCCCATGGAGCAATGGTTTTCACTTTTGTTTTTCCCTTGGATTTGCTTTGTTGGACTGTGACTTTGGACACCTTTCTTTTGGATTATGATTTCTTGTTTTTCATTATTTTACGGACATGCAGCTTTTCTTTTTTTATTCCCATTGTTGTTTGTTTGATTTAAATTCCATTCATGTTGTTTTTATTACATTTCTTTCTTCATACTTCGATGTGTGGTATTATCTCATTGGTTTCATGCATGTCATGATATGGGTTTTCACATTCACTTGCAACCATTGTGTGTGTGTGACGGACATGTGTTCATTTACATACTTGCCATTGGGGTTGTATCATGTAATTGCCTTTTCTATGTGGGTGGATGCAATACTTGGTTGCGTCTTTGGGCTGGGGAGGCTGGCCATAAGGGCCATGATTGAGGATCGTCATGACCTGGGGGCAGGGGGACATGAGTGGGGGCCTGCTGGCAGGTGCCCTACACTGCTGGGGGGTGGGTGTGCAAGTGGACATGAGTGGGGGCCTGTTGGCAGGTGCCGTTCACTGCTGGGGGTGGGGGTGCAAGGGGACATGAGTGGGGGCCTGCTGGCAGGTGCCCTGCACTTCTTGGGGTTGGGGGTGCAAGGGGACATGAGTGGGGGCCTGCTGGCAGGTGCCCTGCACTGCTGGGGGGTGTGGTGGAAGCTGACATGAGTGGGACATGAGTGGGGGCCTGCTGGCAGGTGCCCTGCACTGCTGGGGGGTGGGGGTGCAAGGGGACATGAGTGGGACATGAGTGGGGGCCTGCTGGCAGGTGCCCTGCACTGCTGGGGGGTGGGGGTGCAAGGGGACATAAGTGGGGGCCTGCTGGCAGGTGTCCTGCACTGCTGGGGGGTGGGGGTGCAAGGGGACATGAGTGGGGGCCTGCTGGCAGGTGCCCTGCACTGCTGGGGGGTGGGGGTGCAAGGGGACATGAGTGGGACATGAGTGGGGGCCTGCTGGCAGGTGCCCTGCACTGCTGGGGGTGCAAGGGGACATGAGTGGGACATGTGTGGGGGACTGCTGGCAGGTGCCCTGCACTGCTGGGGGGTGGGGGTGCTGGGGGACATGTGTGGGGGCCTGCTGGCAGGTGCCCTGCACTGCTGGGGGGTGGGGGTGCAAGGGGACATGAGTGGGACATGAGTGGGGGCCTGCTGGCAGGTGCCCTGCACTGCTCGGGGGTGGGGGTGCTGGGAGACTTGAGTTGGTGATCATATTGCAATGTGACATGTGGCTTGACTGGGGGGCATGCCCATGGTGGATATGCTGCCTGCGGGACATGACTAGGGATGCGGGGTAGTCCCCTGTGGTATGGGCTGCCTGCAGGGGCCATGGAGGGGGTAGAGGGGACACGTGGGAGGACCCACACTGCCAATTCACGTGTAGGACTCCCTGCGTACCCTCGAAATACGCGTTCCCCACTCTGACAGTAAAATCGCGTGTGAAACTTAATGCGCACCCCTGAAATACATGTACCCAGGCCAATCGCGTGTGAAACTTCCCGCGCACCCCTGAAATACACGTACTCAGGCCAATCGCGTGTGAAACTTCCCGCTCACCCCTGAAATACACGTACCCAGGCCAATCGCGTGTGAAACTTCCCGCGCACCCCTGAAATACACGTACCCAGGCCAATCGCGTGTGAAACTTCCCGCGCACCCCTGAAATACACGTACCCAGGCCAATCGCATGTGAAACTTCCCATGCACCCTGAAATACACGTACCAAGCCCAATCACGTGTGTAACTTCCCGCGCACCCCTGAAATACACGTACCAAGCCCAATCGCATTTGAAACTTCCCGTGCACCCCTGAAATACACGTACCCAGGCCCAATCGCGTGTGAAACTTCCCGCGCACCCCTGAAATACACGTACACAGGCCAATCGCGTGTGAAACTTCCCGCGCACCCCTGAAATACACGTACCCAGGCCATTCGCGTGTGAAACTTCCCGCGCACCCCTGAGATACACGTACCCAGCCCAATCTTGTGTGAAACTTCCCTTGCACCCCCGTAATACACATACCCCACTCGCACAGGCCCTTTCGCGTGTGAAAGTTCCCGCGAACCCCGTTATACACGTACCCTGCAGAAATCGCGTGTGAAAATTCCTGCAAACCCCAGTAATACACGTACCCCACTCGCACAGGCCCTTTCGTGTGTGAAACTTCACGCGCACCCCAGTAATACACGTTCCCCGCTTGGCGTTTGCTGTTTGGCAGCCCTGTAAACTGGTCCAGGGTTAGCGCAGCCCTTTGCGTTGAATTGGGAATTTTTATGGCTTTTCCTTCCGCGAGGGTGTTCTTGGGGGCGTAACTGGCGCTGCTGCAGGGTCGCTGCGCCACTCTGCGCCACGGCTGGTTTTGGAGGCTAAAATCCATGAATACGCTGTGCGCGGAAATCAATTTTAGCAGACGCGGCTGACGCAGACATTCGCACGCGCACACTGTGCACCAGCCGTGTGCGGCACTTTTGTGCGAAATTCTATGAATTACCCTGATAATTCCAGAGAAAATTGTAGAGGTTTGTGCGACTCTTGGTACCATTTGCTTGGATATGCGAAGAATAGGATCCAGGCTCCAAAACTGCAGAAGCAAGAAAAGAACTTGCGAAAGATGCCAATATGTTATCAGTGGTTAAAGAAAGTGATGGACTGTCATCACAATGTTCCCTGGCTACCTGCTAAATTGGAATTGTGGAAATTGAGCACATGAAGTAAAATTGTATTGTGTGAGACCAAAAATAAATCTCGGCCTTAGCCAGTAAAGGAGCAGCAGCACAGCAGATGATATGTTTACCGGCAGGGAAAGGCATCGAAGGGCGGAAATTCATTGAGTGGCTGCACGATAGCTTTCCATCTGCATTCCAAGTCCTTTTGTCAATTTACATCAGAGCTGCAGTAAAAACGTATTTTCGTTTTTTGGCTGTGATTTTCTGTGCGCAAATTGAAGAGGCAGCCATTATGAAACACAATAAAAAAAAGATGGCAAGCGGGTGTGCGCAAGACTACTTGAATGCCTTACTTGATCATTTCTAAACAATGCGCTCTCTCAAACTGTCATTATAAGTCAATACATTTGGTTGTGCATATTTATTTGTGTTTGCCATGAAATGGATATCATTGTTTGCAGGAATGACGCAGTTTAACATGATATTCCAAGCACACATACATAGTTGCTGTTTTTTTTAAACGTGCGTTAAAGCTGCATTACACGATTGCCATGTCCACCTCCCTAATTGGGGTTAATAAATAATTACATTCTCAACAATAGGGACACCAAAAGGCGTGATTATCCCAATGCACAGACACCGTGAGGCGTTAAACATTACAGGCGTGTATGGTGCCACGCTGAAGCTACACAGAAATGTGCACATGTTTTAGCGAGGGAAATATCATTTTTGAAATTCACTTAAGTAACGTCGAAATATACTGCTCACAAAAAGGTCTCACTTAGGTTACAATTGGCGGGCAAAAACAAAAAAGAAAAACGAACTGAAGCACAATGTCCACAATGGCACCTGCATTGTTCCAAATGTGCTGTAGAAATTATCGGAAAAGTGATGTAACGTGAGCAAACATGTGCGAACCTTTGTTTCTGGAACCGTCTGTTCTTTCTCACACCGAAGGTATTCGGCGTTAGAGTAAATATTGACCAATTTGCAATGAGTTTCCCTCCACCATAACGGCCCCCGATAGGATCATTTCTCATAACATATCTAACGGTTGGGCTATGCTCCCCTGCCCCTATGCACTGGTCCAGGGCACGCTCTTTGGTCAGCACAGGCCTTTCACACGGACACAGAATCTCCTGTATTGCCTTCTTCCATCACCCTGCCTCAAAAAGAGGGTGGATCCTTTGCATTTTAAACAACAATACTGCAATAAATGGCTGTCAAGTATAAGACATGCACGTTCTTGCTCTGCTGGAGCTACATGTGTTTAATGTGAACATCTAGTCCACGTTGTATTTGAATTTGGGCTTATAAAGCATGAGCCTAGCTACTATACATCAGAATGCAGCACACTGTTGGCGAGGATTGCAACAAAGGCGTAAGATAATTCATTTGTAATGCTCTGGCAGCATGCCTTAATACCTATCTGTAATAAAACGCCTGCACTGCCTGAATCTCTGGACAATTGGCCTCATTATTAGTTTGCCGGTATCCTGGCAGAAAATCTGTCAGGACACTGGCAAACGTACCTACTGTTTCCCTCGCCTGACATCCCGGTATTACTGGGTGGTAAATCCCCATTCCATGGATGGATTTGCTGGTATTTTCGGCAACGGCAATACTGTTTCCGAAAATACTGGCTGTTTTATGCTGATGGGAGCCTGAGTCACCTCCAACTTTGGCTGGAGGTAAGTCTGGTTATCCCCACCGGCATACTTGTACTCTGCCGGTCCGGTAAAGTGCTGGTCTACCTACATACCAGCACTTTAATACTAGACCAGCAGGGTTATAAATGATCATATGTGTGTCCGATCCAGGTTCTCAAGTGACCTCATGCTTCTTTGAAACTGCATGCTCAATCTGTTTCTTTGAATGTAATGACACATATGAAGTGCTCGTACCATAACTATATGGATCCCCGCTTTTGCACTAAGCGCCTAACTCATTTTATTCAACAGCCCTCCAAGCACACGGAGTCAGCAGAGCCCATAGATCCCTAATGGCGGCCAGTAATAGTGCCTGGACCCATCCTGTGGGTTCAGGCAGACAGGATTCTGTTTGGCAGCAAAATGTGTCACCAGATTCATGGTGTTGTGGGATGTTCAGGAGCCCTAAACATAGAGTAAATGGCTTCCATTGTGGGGTTTTGTTGGCCTGTATGAGAAGGTGATTATAGGACAAGTCCACAATATGTTTTGGAGACATTTTTCTAGATTTTGGAAATGTCTGGTGACCTTTCTTGACAGTGCATTGTACTACAGAACATGTTGGTCTCTATATGCACCATTCCAGAGCGTGTGGTGTGTTTATTAGGCCACATTTGTCATCTATTCTGTTCACCCTTATTTTCTTTCAGTCCGAAAAAGGTTTTCATTATTGTTTTACATTAATTCACACCTGCTGTGTCTTACCCCCGAAAAAAGCAAAAATAAAGCAATTTTCCCGTTTGAATTTCGAATCCCATTAGCTCTCCATTTATCTCACGAGGCCTTGTGTAACTTGTTCCATTTTATTTCATTTAGTTTCCCTTTTATGCAACAAACCCCCCCCCCAAAAAAACAAACGCACCTGTGTAGTGGTCTTGTCCAAAACTGCACACAACGATGATTTCACGTTGATTTAAGGGACGGTTTATTGTGCATGAGAAAATGAGCTGGAATGAGAGAATCAGTAACCTGCCAATAACTTATCATCTTGTAGCGTCCTGCAGTTGCTTCACTGCCAGTATGCAGTCTTTGGCCACACACATTTTGTCACTCAAAATGTTCACTTATACATTTATTTGTGTTATAGTTTATAAAAACATTTCATAATATACAATGTATACAAAATACACAGTTCAGTAATAACAAATCAATAATTATAATACAACATACAGAATTAATAGTCACACAACCTACATATAATTACAATCTTAAAACATTGCATTGATAATATTTAGATCTAAATGTTGCCATCATAACTGTTCTCGCTTAAGAGTTCATTAATGATCTTTAAGAGTCAAATTAATGCAATAGTTAAAGACGTAACCTCCCCCACCGTTAACCGTACCCACAGCAATTCTGAATTGGCTGTACTAATATCATACGCACATTTCCCAAGTATGAGATTTATCCAGTGCAAAGTTGTCTCAGAAAAAAGGACCAAGTGCTTAAGGGTTCTTATATTGTTATGATGCTTACACAGCGACAGAACCGTTCCTCTTGTGGGATACCTCAACCGAGGCCTGTCTATGTAATGTACCCAACAGATTAAATAGAAAGCACATATAGTAGCATGTATTTTCAGATCAGGAAAGCAATACATGTATTTAGAGAGTCAACCAAAAGGTCTATTTAACATACAATATTCCTTAGAGACTTTTAAACTAGCTATTTCGGTCTGCTGGCTACACCAATCACATACAATTTCGGTTTATTTTGAATTAAAATCAGGTTCTCCATCAATATCGGTCTCCCAGAATCAAGTTTAGTCAAAACAATGTCAAATTCTCTAACAAAGTCAGATAACATCTGTGAAGCATTATTTAACGATATTGATTTCAAGTTCACATGCAAATAATTCAAAGGAGGATTCAGGATTTTATGAAGAATATATAGCTTGTTCCAATCAATTAATGATCACCAATATTGTAATCCGAATTCTAAGTGAATAAAGGGCATAGGACCAGAATGTGGGATTCCAGGTGCGCTTCTCCACATGGAGCCCTCAACTTGGGACATTATTGCATTCCTCAAAGGAGTCTGAAATTCCAAACCGTATAACAATGCGGTAACGATCTATTCTTTATAAAAATGTGATTGATGGGAGTAATACAAATCCTCAAAAGTATTTTTAATTTTTTTAATTTGGCAAATCAAAGGCAAAATCCTTCCCCTCATTCTCTGCATGGTGGCTCTTGAGGTGGATTTAGCATAAATCGGGAATCTCAAATCAATCAGACTTGGAACAATAGAAAGGGGTTCTCCATCCATTCATTAACCACCTAAAGCTCTTTGATTTCTACGGTAACTATTTATTAATATCACAGGTTTACATGCAAGTCTTTAGATTGCAAGGAGCAATTGAAAGTATTGAGGGCATGCTGTAAGCCAGTCTGTGTTTTGTCAAAAAGAATAATGTCATCTGCGTACAACAAGACTGGATTTTCTACTTGCCCCAATTTTGGAAGGAAATTCTCAGGTTTGTTAAGCACATCATCCAAATCAGCCAAACATAGTTCAAATGCACATCATCCAAATAAGCCAAATATAGTTTAAATTACCTCAGTGCCAGAATAGATCCTTGTCTAGAACCACAGTTTGTGTGGATCTCAGTACTCAAGATCCCTTAAGAATTAAGTCAAACATCTGCTATGTTATCTTGGTGTAAGGCAATGATCATTTTCTAAAGGCCTTCTGAAATGCCCCAAGACCAGAGCGTGTTCCAGAGTTTATTTCGATTAACATAATCAAATGTTGATGACAAATTCACACAAGCCATGTATAGCGGACATCCATTTGATATAATTGCCTGTTTCTGCAGCATACTCAAAATGAATCCATTTAGCAGTGGTCCAACAAGTGCTTTAAATCCATCTGGAATGGAGTGTCTAGAGTGTCTATAAGTCATAGTAACCCATTTTCTTTTAAATATTTCATAAAAATGGAAAATGTTCACTCATATGTAGCCACAAGTAGATGGCACATTGAAGGTAAAGGTACAAGCACTGAATATAATCTCCCTGTGCCTCCTAAGAATTATAAAACTTTGTCTATGCAACTACTAACTAGCTTTTTGTCTCACCATTAAAGATGAACAGGTCACGTACATCCACCTAATATAATTTTCTCCTAACTGCCAAGAATTATAAGATATGTTATCTATGTTATTTTTCATGGCCAACAAAAACAACAATGACAGTTAAAGACACTGAACATTGTCCATAGACTGGGAAGATTTATAACACTCTTTCCCTGTAGCTACTATTTCATTTGTCCAGTGAAAGATGGTTCGACCTCTTACAGCCACTGAGTGTAATGTAATCTCCTGATTTTCTCAAAATAAATGTGTGGTGTTCTTCTCCACACACTTATAGTAAATATCACATTTTCCTTTATATCATGTAATGTGATGACTGCTAAATTGTATGACCAGTGGTAATTGGAAACAATGGTGTATCATATTTCAATTTGCTACTTTCCCCTCATTTAAATTCGATTTCAGTGTTTTATTTGTCCCTCAACTAAAGCCTATTTTAATGTGCTTTCTCTCTCAAATCAATTCTATTAATGTTATACCTCTACATCTATAGTCGATTCCATCAGCAGCTGTAGCAAACTCCTTTCTTTGCCACTGCCGAACAAGACTGATCCCAACATTGAACAACATACACTATAGATGTATTATTTTAATTGCTAATCACTCAAATCATGTTGCCCATACAACAGTTAATGTTTGGAACAGATTGAGTCATCATAAATGTGCAAAACTTTGTATTTTTCATTTATGTACAAACTATATCCTCATGTCTACTGTGATGAATCTGGGCAATTCTTCCCTTTTTCCCAGGGGGGCGCCACCCTCTTGGACGCTAGGGAGGTGAGCCTGCTAAGCAAGACACTCCATAGAGGTCAGGGAAAGTGGGACCTTACTGGGAATGACTCCCCTCTAGGGGACAAGGACCCACATTCCTACAACAAACTCCCTATAAAGATGACCCTGTCTGCATATATGTGAATCGAAGATACTGATGTCATTTCTGTTTTGCTGCCAACAAATAAGAATATTGCGTTTAGACCATTGGCTCAAGGTAATACTGGCATTCTCTTGAACTCAACAACTTACAAAAAACAACATGCCCCACTGAAGTGCGGCAGCAAGAATAAAGGGACGAGGAAACTTGAATGGAAGAGGAAGAATCCTATGTAGAGGCGAGCGTCTGGTAGGCAGATGTCCTGAGGAATGGTGCTACACTAGACTGCGAAGCCAGCGGTAGTGTAGAGAGGCACAGCAAGAAGGCAGAAACACCACAAGTCTGGTGCTGGCGAAGGAGATACAGCTGAGATAAACGGGGAAGGAAGGACTGCCTCACCTGGTGGCGTGACGACGCTGCAGCCATGGTAGTTCCGCGATCCGAGAAGCTATGCCAAGGCCAGGATAGAATGGAGAAACATATCCCAAACTTTGAAAGCGAGGCCCACAGAGACTGCCAAATCAGGCTGAAACAGAGCAGTAAGAGACAAGGACTGAAGGATCGTCCTACCTGGTGGCATGACTACGCTGCAGCTGTGGTGGTTCAGGGACCCAGGAAACTGCGCCAAGACCAGGACAGACCAGAGGGACGAATCCTTCACTTGGAATGTGAGGACTGCATGGACTGACAAGTCAGGCAGAAGAAGAGAAGTAGACACTTATGTACCAGTGACGCTGTGGAGAATGCTGAAGGGCAACAACCCTGCTAGAATGCCATCCCGCTGGAACACACCCAAAGGCATACAAAGTATAAGGCTTGCACATGGTGGAGGGAGGTGAGCGGAAACTAACAGAGAGAGAAAGAGACTGACAAGGAGGCCTACAGGGGCCCTAGAAACCTGAGTATTGAATATTGGCAAAAAGCACATATACAACCATAGAGGTTAATGAAACTTGAAAGCCAGAGAGACCTGGAGGATCCTCAAGAAATAATAGATATAATCATGGAAAGAATGGACCCTGGAGGGTTTAAACAACCTGTGCAACACATAGACATAATGTAGAGAAAGTGGTGAAGGTGATGGAGAAAGAAACGGACACGGAGGGTTATGGGAGCCCTAGACATCAGAGTATTGTATCTAAGCAAGAAACGCATGTGCAACCATATAGTTTAATAAACATTGAAAGACATAGGGGACTGGAGAGCCCTCGAGAAACAAGTTGCATTGATATAACCCCAAGGAGAAGGGAATCTGGAGGGTTCGATTAACCTGTACAAAATGATAGAAGCAAGAGAGAGAAAGTGGTCAAAGTGGTGGAAAAGGTATTAGGAAAACATTCCTCCACATAATGAACTTGAGACATTTGATTTTACCAGAGATTTCCACGTCTATTTGAAGAGGTTAACACGAGGGCTGAGAGCACTTCTTTTCTGAACTATTTTTGTGTAAAGGAAAACCATCTCCCGTGAGTGAAACACTGGACAATTGGCTGGACATTGCCTATGTTCAGAGGCTATTTCTTTGGCTGATATGTTCTTTTTTTAAAGTGGCCGGGCCAGATAGTGGTTATGTTCAGACTCTGAACTACTTTTGATTTTGACAATGGATGAGCACCTTTAGTATACTTTTATAGGTAGGGCATATCCCAATGAGCACTAGAGATGGATAGGCATTTTCTTTTGAGTTGAATAAACACCCTTGAAATGTCATCCTGAAGTCTGATTTCTTCTTCTGGTTCATCACATATGGTGTCAGAGAAGGATTTTGAGTGATCCGCTATAGAGACATTCCCTTGCCCTGATGGCATGGCCAAGCCCATCTACCATCTTCCTCCGATAGGATCCTGAGGCATAAACACTCTTTAAGCACAATACCCCAAGCCCCTACGCTGGAGAGACAAGGATGCATACCCCTGGCCCCCAAATTCCCAGTAGAATCAGAGGATGGCGGGGAAAAAGTTGACTCTCCTCCATGTGAAATTTCTTTCCCCAATAGTTATAAACCTGGAAAAGGGGTAGGTGAAAGCCTTTGTTTCCTCCCTGAAATGGTCTTACAACTGTATCATGAGGAAGAAGACAGCTGCCTGTGGGATGTATTTACCCATGCATCCGAGCCCTACCTCAAAACTGTGCAGTACTGACATGAAAACATCATGATGGCCAGAGCTTCCCAGAAAATGCACAGGGATATGCAGGAAGAATAGGCTGCCACCCATTTTTGCCGATGTTATGGGCACAGAAGGACACTGCCTAAAACCACCATTGGACTACCCGCACAGTAGTCTGAAACCATTGGGAATGGCAATGCTGATTGCCAAATGCAACCTAGAATTGTGGGGAATTCATTCTTAAATCCCAAAAATGGGTGCAGTACCAGTACTCACCACTATCCAAAAGCCGGCGTTTTAAAACCACCAGATTTTGTAGAAAACTGAATAAATGAACCCAAAACAGGCCAAAGAAAGACTTACTGAGAGGTGGATCCAATGTAAAGTTATATTCTGAAGTGACTTGAAGGTTTATAACAAGACTGGCTGCACTGTGGATTTCAGCAGTTTAAGTAAATTTGGACTGAAAGACACTAAAAAAAATCTAAATGTTTAAATTGACTGAGTGACCTACTTTTGAGTGTCACATAGGTTGCAATTGTTTAAATGTCATAGTTTTAAACTTAGAATCAGCCTTCTAGCTGCATATGTGAACATGTTTAGTTTTATTTGAATGCAGAAACTGGGGAACAGAAATGACAGCTTAAAGAGATTCCAATTTGCCTGGCAACTACCCCCATCAGGAGTGAAACTTGAGTCACAGCTGTGTTCCCAGGCCTAGCTGCCCTTTTGCTGCTCACACTAAGGATATGCCATCTATCTGATAATTGAATTACCGGTGCTCTGCAGGAAAGTGAACAAAGCCCTGTCCTGGCTCAGGCAAAGGTTTTATTGGCAGGAGTCGTAAATGGTCGTAAAAAGTGGCTTCCTCCTGAGGAAAGGGGAGGGGCACTGCCTGTGAGAGCAAGCTGGCTTGGCAGAACTGGATAAACCAGTATTTCTACCTTGTGCTGAGAGGAAACCACACCCCTTTGGAGCCAGAACATAACTTTAAAAAGATGGATCATTCATAGAGCGGACATGTGAAAATTTTATAAATGATACCATAATTCTTGTGATTTTTCTGCCCACATTTTAAGAGGTTTTTCGACCCGGTGGCGTGTTCAGGGGGGTTTTAGCGGAAAAGTGGATATTACTCTAAATGTATGCATGTTAAAAATCTGAAACTTCATCAGTTAATGTCCATACTCCCTGCACACATGTATGTAAAGTTGGGTCAATGTCAGAAATTGAAAAATCAGTTAAAAAGTCAATTATGTGCCATTTCTGAATGCAAGCTCTTAGAAACAGCAGATTTGGACAGAGACATGGCTAAATTCAGCCACACCATGTATATGTAATTTCAAGCAACTGTGTAACTGTGAAATATGTCTTTTATTATCAAATATAGAATATGTGCAATCTGACAGAGGAGTGTCCTATCTGCAAGCCATAAAATGACATCCCTCTGACTCACAGTTCATTCCCCAATCAAATGATAAATGGAAGTTTGACCAATTAGAAGCTGAGAGAGAGGTAGGGTCAGTGATGCTAGAACACACCCACATTCTAAACACATAAAAGCAGACAGACAGGACAGATAGGGACCTTCAATTCCATTTGCTGCAACGCGCTCTGCCGGACCATACAACATCCAGAGATCCAGACTTCAAATTCATCAACCTCCAGAAAGCCAAACTAGAGACCAGACCAGAGAGAGAAAGCAGTGCTGTACCCAGAGAGAAAGCAGTGCTGTGCCCAGAGAGAGACCCGAGCCCAGTCTAAAACCCTGACCAGATCCGTGACGAGGCCCATTTCACTCAAGAATATAGTGTGAGTACCTAGAAAACTGTGCAGAACCAATCTCCTAGTTAAAATAATATAATTCAATCTATTTAATCTAAGTAGAACTGCCTCCTAACTGTCACCTGTCATTTGCAAAGCTGTCACTTGTCATTTCCTAGTTGCAAGCTGCACTTGTCTTTTTGAACTTTAAAATTTCAAATCTGAAAAACGACCTTTATTTAATCGCTCATATCTCCGCAACCGTTTGTGCTAGAGACTTGCAATAACTTTCATCTGAAAGGTTAGAATCGTGGCTTTCCTACGAACCTAGAACCGCATCCCCCTTATAGTTTTACCGCAATCGCGGAACACGCATTCGAGAATTTTACCGCGATTTGCAAATTTCTTCACATGTAAAAACTGCTGCTGCTTGCCTTCCATTTGCCAGAAATTCGTTTAACCTGCTAACTATCCCTGCATCATTGCTAGTGTGAGCCTGGACTAATATTAACTAGATACCACTCACCCTGAACCTCTGAAAGGGAATTAAAAGCATTTCCAGCATATTTCTCATCCATTGCTAGCACATATCAAAGCATTTTGCCTGGGTTTTCAAAACTCCTATCTGTTTTCTGTAGTGTAAGCTTGCTGGGGTGAACTGATTTACATTGATTGCATTTCTGAGAACTGTGTGTTTTCCTTCCATTTCCTTGCCTTGCATCAAGGGGGGGAGGGGATTGCCAGAGAAAAGTGATTACATTGTTTGGTTGAAATCATATTGAGTATTTTCTGTACTGCATTCATTGACTATTGCATCCACCTGAGCTTACATAAAGCATCCTCTACCACATTATACTTTTATTCCTATTTACCAGTGTGCTACCTTATCCATTTCATGTCAACTCATTAGTGATTATAAGAAGTGTGCTAGTGCCAGATTCTCCGTTGTTGATCTTTATCATATCAGATTAAGTGTGCTATTCAATTATTAATTTATTATAAAGTGTGATATATATATATATATATTAAATTATCAAATAAACCTTTTAAACTTGCAAAACAGAACTACTTCTTGGCTCAGTGGGGTCAGGGGGATTCCAAGAGAGGGGTGTTATATAGGGGTAGTCATCCAGAACGCATGAACTGGACATAAAGATATATCAATAAGGGTTTTCATTCAGTATTCTAGACTAGGCGTTAACTTAGCTGTAGTGCTGAATTGAATCCTCTTACAAATTGGGGGCTCGAGCCGGACGTTTGGGTTAGAATACCACTTGTGCAGCTTAATACAGTGTGCTAACTGACGGGATACATACATCCGGTCGGATCACCACGCTGCATTACGCTGTGAAGCATTCCTCAAAAGGGACACTCCAAGAAAAGTTCTGTTCTGCAAAAATAAAATACAAACTTCTGTAAGTCAGGACAGAGACCAATCTCTAGAATGACGACCTTAGTAGACATGAAAATAGCCAGAGAGCACCTCTTGCATAAGCTATTTGTGAGAGGTGAATGGACCGAACAGGGCCAGGATGTGTGGTTGCAGGCCATCACACAACAGGTCACTGAAACAGGGTCAGATATATATAGAGATCAGGGTCCCTTACATCTGGCCCTGAGTGAACTATATATGGCTCCTAAAGCCAAAGAGGAACACAATAAGATTGCCAGGATAGCAGCATACCTGTACCTATATATGGGAGACATGCAGGATAGATGTGCTGAAAGCCAAAATCTGGCAAATAGGCAACAGATGGCATTACAGAAGGCCCAATCTGATCTGGACTCTTCTGAGCAGAGGCTGCAGAGGAGCCAGGAGTCAGAAGATGATAGTAGGCAGCACATCATTAAAATAAAGAAGGATATGGATGTGCTGCAACAGGAAAAGGTAGAACAGGATACCAGATTTCTGGCCTTGCAGAAGGAATACCAAGAAGGTTTGGACTCCCTACTGCAAAACCAGAAAAAGCTGGAGCAACAACTGGACTTCAACAGGGTATGTGCTGAGCAGGTAGTCACCCTGCAAGGCCACCTAGATAGAGTGAAGGCAGAGAGCAACAAACTAATTCTGAAAGACCTGGATACCCAGGCAGAGTTTGATCAGGAGCGCCAGAATGCTGGTGCCTTCCAAAGGCAGAGGGACGACCTGGCGGCACAAATGCAGGCTCTTAGTCAGGAAAGAGACGCCATAGGCCAGGAAGTCTGCCATTTAAAAAGGAAAATGGAAGAAAATCACCTGTCCCTCCAGGGGCTGGGTGACCTCCAAAAAGAAAACCAGAACTTGTTAGAGCACACCAGGAGGGTGGAAGAGGCTTTGGCAAGAAAGGAGCAGGCCAATAGGGACATTGCCCAGGAGGTAACCCTCCTGCAGCAAAGACTGGCCCAGTACTCCAGGACCAATCAGGAAGCACAGAGAGAGAATGAGGCTCTCTGCCAACACAATGATAGGCTCCAACAGCAGGTAGCGATGCAGGAGAGACTGATAGAGTCGAGTAAGGCCTTAACAGAGGAACTGAAAGCACAAATGCAGGCTCTTGCATTGCAACAGGGAGCAGGGGCGGATAGAGATGAGGTTCGCTGGGAAAGGGAAACTCCGGAGCATAACCTCAGGAGCCCTAGTACCAGAGGCCCTCATACCTCTCAGTCCCTGGACTCTGCCACCCCCATGTCCCCTGGCGCACATGAGCACAGGGCTGCAGGGATGGCAGATTACTATCCAGCTAAGAGTATGGGGCTCGTAGGCCAGTACCACTCAGGAATGGAGGGGTGGGCATCCGGGTATGGGCACCCAAGTACAGTACAGTTCGATGGGGAACCCCAGGAGAGTAGGCCCATTAAGGGCATCCTGAAAACCTCTGCCCAGTTAGGTCAGTGGAGGGGGTACCCATCAAATCCTGGCAGCAAGGAGGAATCTGAAGACTCCTCTGAACTGCGCAGGACACAGGAGACCAGGTCCCCACATTCTGCCAGCCATTCCCAGGCTCGCAGAATCCGGGAAAACCTGGAAGAACAGACGGGAACCTCTGGGAGCAGTGCCTCTGAGTCCGAGGATGAATGGACAAGGGTTACCCGAACCAAAAAGGCCAATAAGGCAAAAAGGGCCTTGCTTAAGGACCCCTTAAAGCAGATTAAGGCGATCAGGAGCGTCATCACGCCTTACCATAAGAACGCTAAGTATTCTGTTTGGGAGCACTTAGAGTTGTTTGAACAAATGATGGAGACTTTCCATTTGAAGGACAGCCAAAGCTGTATTCAATATGTAAAGTGGACCTTCTCCCCGGAATACTCCAGTTTCTTTGCGGGGCTGGAGGACCAAAATCATTTAAGATGGTCCACCTATAAGGCGGCCATCTTGAAACATTTTTCTGTTCACAGAAATCCTCAAGAGGCTCGCAAGGCAGCCTACAATTTGCAATGTGGGGAGGATCAGGCCCCACAAGAATTTGTGCAGGAGTTAAAGCGGGCTTTTGCACAGACCACAAGAAGGGTGCGCACGGATAGCAGGGAATTTATAAATACGTTTTTCCATGCCTTGCCCAAATATATCATGACCCAGCTCGTGAGGGATTTTCACGAGAAAAGATCTTTAGACTGGGTCATTGAACAGGCTACCCGGATCTATGAGGTGCAGAAACCGATAGATAGCAAAAGTAATGCCCAGAAAAACCCCAAAGCCAACAGCACCCCTGCTGCTGCCAAGGTGGCAGAGGTAAAGGTCACCCCCGTTTTGGATTTGGAGATGGGGGGCCTAAAAACCTGCCTGCACCTAATAATGCTAGGCCCAGGAGGTCCTCGGGTCAGTCACAGACAGGGAGCCAAGGAGGCAGCCCCACAAATGGGGTCCCTCGCTCTCCTGATTATGTAAGTCCCCGTTACAAGGGAAATCGACCCATCCTGGGTTATGTGTGGACTCCTCCAGCCCAAGGGGGGGGATCCAGACAAGCACCTAACCCAGGGAACTTCCCTCCAAACTTCCCACAGGAGGGCAGAAATTTACCAAACCCTGGGCAGAACTTTTTCCCCAGATATCCACCCGACTTTCAGCCCCAAAACCATCCATCCTTCTTTCCCCAATTCCCTGAGCCCAGACCACTGAATCCGGGAGAGGGGAGGCCAAGGGTGGAGGGGTACCCAAATCTTCCCAACCAGGGGTACTACCAGAGGAGGGACAGCTACCCTTCCCGGGATCAGCCCAGGGGAGAAAACAGGGCCCCGTATCAGCCTGAGCGGGTTTCCCAGTTAGAGCGCCAGGTTCAAAACATGGCGCGGGATCTGGGTCACACACTGAGGGCTCAGCAGAACCCTCAGATGGGCGTGCCGGCGCAGAACACACCCAACTCTGGACCTGGTGCTCCAGAACAATGACGGGGGCAGCACCCCGATAACTCACCGGTTCCCAGGGAGGAGGCACAAAGGGAAGGGGGGTGTAAAGCCTTGGAGGAAGCTTCCTTCCTCACTTGTAAACAGCCCCTGGAAACCCAGGAACCGGAAACGAAATCTCTTGCCCCTGAAAGTCTGCCTCCTAAGGAGCAGAGGGGGGGTGGGAGAAACAAAAGACCCAAACAGACTCAGTTTGAGGAGGAGGTACAGGTCTTCCAATTTGAGGGAGAGGGATCCTCAGAGGATCCTGGGAAAAAGATCTTCTCCTTCAGAGAGGGGGGAACTCCTCCCAAAGAAAAATGGGTCCCTAGGGATGCAAATCCAGACTGGGGAGATGTGGAGACTGAGCTACCGCCGCCCACCATCTCATCCCAGAACCAACAGCAAGAAAATCCCCTGGTTCAAACCCATCCTGGTGACTGCCTCCAAAAAGGGGGGGGCGGCCCGGAACCGGAGCCAGGGGAACCCACAATGGCTCTGATCTCCAGTTGCCAAATTTTAATTTCAGATTCCCAAGGCTCTCCACAGAATTCTGTCCAAATTTCTTCTCTTGCAATGTCCAAAACCAGAAAATTTGCCCACCAGTTGTCCAAAAATGTACATTATCTGTGCCCCCTTGAGGAGAAGGAGGGAAGATATTATGCACCGGTACAAGTACAGGGGCAGGGTACAATCTCGGCACTGGTGGACACTGGATCTCAAGCTACCCTTCTGTCCAGAAGGGCCTTTGACGAACTGAATGCAGGAAGGGGAGAGAATTACCAAATTCCTCTCACCTCTCTTCCTGGACAACTGCAGAACTTTGACGGGAAGGAAATTCCCGTTGAGGGGACTGCAGACTTGGACATTAAGATCGGGCGACACAAGTTGAAACACCCGGTCATAGTTGTGACCCCAGAGGGCACCCCTTGTTTACTAGGGAATGACCTCCTGAGAAGGTTGTCACCCCTAATAGATTGCGTAAACAAGGTCCTCTGGACCCAGACTAGCCGACCAATAAAATTAAAACAGTGTGTCAACCATGTTAGTTTAAACGGCACCTGCCACATGGTTGAACAAAAATCTGACCAAGTAGAATTTCACTTCCAGAACAACCAGATTCCAGACGTGACAGTAATAGCAGTAGGACAACAGACTGGTGATGGGGGGTCCTCTCTATTTCTGAAAATCAACCTTCCTTCCAGTCTAAAGTGGTATTCCACGCTGGAAGGAAACACTCTGAAATTCTATACCAATCCACAATCTGAAACTCCCACTCCTATAGTCCAGAAAGAGGTGAAATCAGCTCAGAGCCTGGCTGATATTCAGCAAATTGGAGAGCAGTTGTTCATCCCTGTTCAGTTAAATGATGGGAAGGACTCTGTTCTCGCTCGAGTGTGTGTGAACAACGGTAAGAGCTTCATCAGCGAAGCCATGTTCCGCCAACTCCCAAAAGATCCAGCCATTCCCACCTTCAAACTGATAGACAAATGGGAAATGGACCTGGAAGCACCTAATTCCAAACATCTCCTGCCAAGCAGGTGTATGCTCAAAATCTCCATTGGCAACAAGAGCATAGTCCACAATTGTTGGGTCGTGCGAGACGTCCCTGCCGCCTTTTACTTAGGCAGTGACATTCTCAATCGCTTTGCCATTAGTTTGGACCTAATAAACTTCAAAGCTTGGTCCCGATTAGCGGATAATCCCATGGGCTTTGATGATCCAGAAAAAGCATTTAGGTCAGCTCAATTGCTACCTTATGCAGTTGAAATTCAGACTAAAGAGGAAGTCACCATCCCAGAAAGGACCCGACAATTCTCCCTGGAAGTGAAAGTTAAAAGAGGACAAGAGTTGAAAAACCCTGATGCTTACATACATCTAAATGCTTCTCTCCAACAGCAAGGGTTGGGGGTAAACCCAACACCATTAGTCAACATAGAACATGACACCATTCCAATAGAGGTGGATAACAGCGACTTAAAGAGTATTACTCTAGCCGCAGGCACCATTATTGGAATGGCGGTTGATGACCGACATTTTTCCATCGACTTAGTAAATGAACTGTTAGGACCAATCCCCAAGGACTGTTTTGACAGTGACAGTGATGACAATACAACACCAGACAGGATCTTTACCCGGCATGGGGGGAACTTCCTGGTGTACACTTCTTGCCCCTATGGTAAGGAAGATGTGACTTGTGACTTCAGGAGGGATGAGGTGATTTTCCAGGTCCATGAGGGCTGCCTTTCCCACCTGAAGCCTCCGGTCCAAATCAGCACTCTGACCAGGGACTTCTCCACCCAGCTGGAGGAGGCAGCGGAGATAGCCAAACCAGAAGTCTTTCCAGGCTTCAGGCAGATGGTGGAAGAGAGAGTCAACCTAGCTGATGCCTGTGTGACTCTGGAACAAAAGCAAAAGTTGAAACAAGTTTTCTTGGATTTCCAAGATCTCTTTGCGGTAGACTCATATGACTGTGGTCGCACTGACATCCACACAACGACAATCCCCAGGGACCCTGGCATGACTCCTGTGTTTGTGAAGCAATATCGCTTGCCTCTCGCATCAATGGAGTCCCTTACCGAAATAATTAAGAACCTTGAGTCCAGGGGAATAATCCGTCCAGTCCACAGCACCTTCAATAACCCGGTGCTGGGAATATTGAAGCCAAACGGCCGGTGGAGACTCTGCGCCGACCTCAGGGAGCTCAACAAACGGGTCCATACTTCCCGATGGCCTCTGCCCTACATTGACCAAGGGCTGGCCCAGATCCAGGGGTCACAGGTATTCACAGCAATAGACCTGACCAATGGATACTGGACTGTGCCTGTCAGTAGGGAGGACCAATACAAGCTGGCTTTTACCTTTGGGGGCCAGCAGTACACATGGACCCGGACTCCCTTCGGATACCTCAACTCCGGTAATGAGTTCAATATTTTCCTACATAAGGCCATGCCCGACCTGGGTGCGAGGGGTAACCTGGCTTATGTAGATGATGTCCTCATCAAAAGTTCATCTGTGGAGGAACACATAGCGGAGATCCGTTATGTTCTGACACAGTTGAGGGCCGCCGGAGCAAAACTTTCCTTTCAGAAAGCACAGTGGTGTAGAACCCGTGTTAATTTCTTGGGGCATGAGATTACTCCTCAGGGCCTCTGTCCCCCGGAAAAGAAAGTGGAAGCACTTCAGAAACTGAAAGACCCCACAACTCTGCGGGAACTAAGGAGCCTCCTTGGACTGACTAATTACAGCAGAAAGTTCATTGAGGGCTACGCAGAGATCACCAGACCCCTGATTCATCTCCTGAAGGGGGGGGTCAAGTGGGAATGGGGTCCAGAACAAGCCGAGGCAGTAAAACAACTCAAAAGAAGCCTCTCACAAGCGCCTTGCCTAGCTTACCCTGTCAGAAACAAGGAGTTCTACCTGGAGACGGGGTTCTCTAATACGTGCTTGACGGCAGTATTATACCAAAAGCATGACAAGGTCAATAAAGTAATCTCCTATGCGAGCAAAACTTTATCCTCTGTGGAGGAAAAATTCAACGATTGTGAGAAGGCACTCCTGGCAACGGTGTGGGCATTGAAGAATTACCGCCCGTTTATCCAGGGGGAACGCATCATAGTGGAGACTCCACACCAGCCTCTGCAATATCTCCAAAGTGACAGAATCCGGGCCGGAAATGTGAGTAATTCCCGAATTACTTCCTGGATTCTGTCAATGCAAGGCTTTCCTGTGGAGGTCAGATATGGCCAAAACAAGAAGAGTCCCCTCGCGCAAGGTCTGGCTGACTTGCATGATTGTGCCAGAGAAAACTGTCTCGAGGACGAAAGTCTAAAAATAAAGGACAGCACAGAGGCATATCTTAATTCCCCACACAAAGTCTTTGAAGAAGACAAGTGTGAGGGAATGGCCACTGTCTATGTGGATGGATGCTCTTACCATGTTGACAACGACGGGGAGAAAGAACTGGTGGCTGGCGTAGGGAATGCATGGGTGAATGAGTCCCCAGAACCCTCCGCTGGATACAAAATTGGTCCCCGAAGTAGTCAGGTGGCAGAATTGATGGCTGTGCATCAGGCCATCCTCACTGCTGTCCAGCATCAACTCCACGAACTGGTCATAATCACAGATTCGGATTATGTACGGAACGGGTTCGTGGAGCACCTGGTTAATTGGAAAACCAGAGGCATGTTATGTGCTAACAACAAACCCTTGAAACATGGGAAGTTGATCCAAAACATGGATGATCTGGTCACATCGAATGGGATGACCATCTACTGGAAAGAGATCAAGGGTCATTCCAAAATAGAGGGACCAGACAAAACTGGAAATGACTTAGCTGATCAGCTGGCCAAAACCGGGGCCATCCAAGGGGATCTAATTGAGATTGAGTCCCTGTTGGGGGAAATCCAGGTCACTGCCATCACTAGGTCCCAGACAAATGCTCACAACGACCCTTCAATTGCACAATGGAGTAAGGAGACCCCTGATGCTGATTTGATTACCGCTCAGAAGGGGGATCCAATTATTGGTAAATTTTACCAACACCTTGAGGACCCTGAGAACTTTCCCTTGACGGATACCGATTATATTGGGAAAGAGGACCTAAGAGTGTTGATGAAATGTCCAAAAATGTTCCGGATCCAAGACGGTTTGTTGGTAAGGAAATCCAAAGCTGGCCACGATCAGTGGGTGGTTCCTACCTCATTCCGAAGCCTGATGTTAAGTCACGCCCATGATGCGGCCACCGCCGGTCATAGGGGGTTTCACACAACACTGGAAATCTTAAGAGAGGTTGCATACTGGCCACACATGGGGCAGGACCTCGACCAATACTTGAAGGGTTGTCTTGTGTGTGCACAATTTCAGCCATCATCCCTCACGCATCGTGCACCTCTCCAAAAGAGGGGGATGACATTGCCATGGTCAGATTTACAAATCGACTTTGTAGGCCCTGTGATTCGCTCGGCTAGTACATGTTGACTGTGACATGCTTGTTTACCAAGTGGGTGGAATGTCTCCCAGCCCCAAATTGCAAGGCAGAAACTGCAGCTGCCTTGATGATTAACCACATCTTTTCCCGTTTTGGTCTACCTCAAAGGATTGAGTCAGACAGAGGTAGCCACTTCACCAGTGAAGTAATGACAAAGATGTGGGAGATACTGGGGGTCAAGAGAAAGCTGCATATTGCTTATAGACCAGCTTCTTCTGGGGCAGTAGAGAGATATAACCGGACAATTGTGAGCATATTAAAGAAGTTTGTGGCAGATTCTGGGCCAAGTTGGGATATCCGATTACCTCTGGTCCTAATGGCTATCAGATCTACCCCTTCATCTGCAACCAAAATGTCACCATTTGAGTTGATGACTGGGCGCAAGATGGTGCTTCCTCAGCATTTGCTCTACAGGACCCAAGAGCAGACACTGATAAATGCCTCCACTACTCATGAGTATGTGGAGAATTTAAGGAAACACCTTCAACATGCTTTTGCTTATGCTCAGCGGAATCTAGAAAGATCGGCTGATAGCATGAAGACCCATTATGACCTGAAAACTTCCAGGAAGGAATATCAGGTGGGAGACCGGGTCTATCTATACAACTTCCAAAGGAACCAGGCCAAGCAGCGCACATTTTTGCCTACATGGAAGGGACCATTCGAGATCATAGACAAAATCTCCCCTGTGGCCTACAAAATCCACATCCCCAAAGGTCCTTTGGCAGAGGGGGAAGACAAGTGGGTCCACATAAACCAGTTGAAATGTTGCCATCCCAGGCACACTCTGCAAAAACTGGAGGAATCCTCTGGAATCCTAGCGGGTACTGTCTCAGACTAATTCAGTTCCAATCATAAAACATACCACATCTAGTCTCTAAAATATTGTGATTTGCATGAAACTGTCTCTTAGTTATACTGTTTTTTTTTCAAAATAAGAATGTAATGTTTCGTTATGATGAAATGCATATGCTGCCCCACTATCTCAACAGTGGTGGAAAAACGTCTATGAGTAGGTATTGCCGCTCTTCCTTTGTCGTCCTAGGAGAAAGAAAACCTGGAGACGGGCCAAGGAGGGCGATCCAGAGACCAGGAACGAAGATCCAATGGGCCCAGTGGACCGCCCAATACTCCCATCAGGACTGGCGAGGGGAACCGATCGATCAGTACCGGATGGAGGAAAAGATGCTGAACTGTGCCATCTATTGGAAGAAGATGAGGAAACATCCCAGATCTTGCGAGTCCCATCAGTGAAACCGAATGGCCATCGCAAGAGGGGGGCTTGTGGGATGTATTTACCCATGCATCCGAGCCCTACCTCAAAACTGTGCAGTACTGACATGAAAACATCATGATGGCCAGAGCTTCCCAGAAAATGCACAGGGAAATGCAGGAAGAATAGGCTGCCACCCATTTTTGCCGATGTTATGGGCACAGAAGGACACTGCCTAAAACCACCATTGGACTACCCGCACAGTAGTCTGAAACCATTGGGAATGGCAATGCTGATTGCCAAATGCAACCTAGAATTGTGGGGAATTCATTCTTAAATCCCAAAAATGGGTGCAGTACCAGTACTCACCACTATCCAAAAGCCGGCGTTTTAAAACCACCAGATTTTGTAGAAAACTGAATAAATGAACCCAAAACAGGCCAAAGAAAGACTTACTGAGAGGTGGATCCAATGTAAAGTTATATTCTGAAGTGACTTGAAGGTTTATAACAAGACTGGCTGCGCTGTGGATTTCAGCAGTTTAAGTAAATTTGGACTGAAAGACACTAAAAAAAATCTAAATGTTTAAATTGACTGAGTGACCTACTTTTGAGTGTCACATAGGTTGCAATTGTTTAAATGTCATAGTTTTAAACTTAGAATCAGCCTTCTAGCTGCATATGTGAAAATGTTTAGTTTTATTTGAATGCAGAAACTGGGGAACAGAAATGACAGCTTAAAGAGATTCCAATTTGCCTGGCAACTACCCCCATCAGGAGTGAAACTTGAGTCACAGCTGTGTTCCCAGGCCTAGCTGCCCTTTTGCTGCTCACACTAAGGATATGCCATCTATCTGATAATTGAATTACCGGTGCTCTGCAGGAAAGTGAACAAAGCCCTGTCCTGGCTCAGGCAAAGGTTTTATTGGCAGGAGTCGTAAATGGTCGTAAAAAGTGGCTTCCTCCTGAGGAAAGGGGAGGGGCACTGCCTGTGAGAGCAAGCTGGCTTGGCAGAACTGGATAAACCAGTATTTCTACCTTGTGCTGAGAGGAAACCACACCCTTTGGAGCCAGAACATAACTTTAAAAAGATGGATCATTCATAGAGCGGACATGTGAAAATTTTATAAATGATACCATAATTCTTGTGATTTTTCTGCCCACATTTTAAGAGGTTTTTCGACCCGGTGGCGTGTTCAGGGGGGTTTTAGCGGAAAAGTGGATATTACTCTAAATGTATGCATGTTAAAAATCTGAAACTTCATCAGTTAATGTCCATACTCCCTGCACACATGTATGTAAAGTTGGGTCAATGTCAGAAATTGAAAAATCAGTTAAAAAGTCAATTATGTGCCATTTCTGAATGCAAGCTCTTAGAAACAGCAGATTTGGACAGAGACATGGCTAAATTCAGCCACACCATGTATATGTAATTTCAAGCAACTGTGTAACTGTGAAATATGTCTTTTATTATCAAATATAGAATATGTGCAATCTGACAGAGGAGTGTCCTATCTGCAAGCCATAAAATGACATCCCTCTGACTCACAGTTCATTCCCCAATCAAATGATAAATGGAAGTTTGACCAATTAGAAGCTGAGAGAGAGGTAGGGTCAGTGATGCTAGAACACACCCACATTCTAAACACATAAAAGCAGACAGACAGGACAGATAGGGACCTTCAATTCCATTTGCTGCAACGCGCTCTGCCGGACCATACAACATCCAGAGATCCAGACTTCAAATTCATCAACCTCCAGAAAGCCAAACTAGAGACCAGACCAGAGAGAGAAAGCAGTGCTGTACCCAGAGAGAAAGCAGTGCTGTGCCCAGAGAGAGACCCGAGCCCAGTCTAAAACCCTGACCAGATCCGTGACGAGGCCCATTTCACTCAAGAATATAGTGTGAGTACCTAGAAAACTGTGCAGAACCAATCTCCTAGTTAAAATAATATAATTCAATCTATTTAATCTAAGTAGAACTGCCTCCTAACTGTCACCTGTCATTTGCAAAGCTGTCACTTGTCATTTCCTAGTTGCAAGCTGCACTTGTCTTTTTGAACTTTAAAATTTCAAATCTGAAAAACGACCTTTATTTAATCGCTCATATCTCCGCAACCGTTTGTGCTAGAGACTTGCAATAACTTTCATCTGAAAGGTTAGAATCGTGGCTTTCCTACGAACCTAGAACCGCATCCCTACCCCTTATAGTTTTACCGCAATCGCGGAACACGCATTCGCGAATTTTACCGCGATTTGCAAATTTCTTCACATGTAAAAACTGCTGCTGCTTGCCTTCCATTTGCCAGAAATTCGTTTAACCTGCTAACTATCCCTGCATCATTGCTAGTGTGAGCCTGGACTAATATTAACTAGATACCACTCACCCTGAACCTCTGAAAGGGAATTAAAAGCATTTCCAGCATATTTCTCATCCATTGCTAGCACCTATCAAAGCATTTTGCCTGGGTTTTCAAAACTCCTATCTGTTTTCTGTAGTGTAAGCTTGCTGGGGTGAACTGATTTACATTGATTGCATTTCTGAGAACTGTGTGTTTTCCTTCCATTTCCTTGCCTTGCATCAAGGGGGGGAGGGGATTGCCAGAGAAAAGTGATTACATTGTTTGGTTGAAATCATATTGAGTATTTTCTGTACTGCATTCATTGACTATTGCATCCACCTGAGCTTACATAAAGCATCCTCTACCACATTATACTTTTGTTCCTATTTACCAGTGTGCTACCTTATCCATTTCATGTCAACTCATTAGTGATTATAAGAAGTGTGCTAGTGCCAGATTCTCCGTTGTTGATCTTTATCATATCAGATTAAGTGTGCTATTCAATTATTAATTTATTATAAAGTGTGATATATATATATTTTAAATTATCAAATAAACCTTTTAAACTTGCAAAACAGAACTACTTCTTGGCTCAGTGGGGTCAGGGGGATTCCAAGAGAGGGGTGTTATATAGGGGTAGTCATCCAGAACGCATGAACTGGACATAAAGATATATCAATAAGGATTTTCATTCAGTATTCTAGACTAGGCGTTAACTTAGCTGTAGTGCTGAATTGAATCCTCTTACATGCCTTCATAATCAACTTCGAAATGATAACCACACAGTTCCAGTGGGACGAGGCTCTTAAATTCAATTATCTGAGAACCCAACTGAAGGGAGAACTCCAACTCTCTCACCACAATATTAATCTCCAGGGAGCCACCCCCTTTCAAGAGATAAAGACTGCCCTGTTAGAACAGATTGGACTAACCAAAAGTGTTTTCAGGTTAAAGTTCTGCAACCTGCAGCTACTTGCTAACAGGGTCCAATGAAGTTGGGCGGCCAAGTACAGAACACCCTTGGCCAATGATTAGGAACGAAGACATGACAAGAGATAGCAGAGGCACTGGCTCTGGAGCAAATATGTGATGCTCTCCCACCATCTCTCCAAATAGTTGTGCTCTAAAAAAACAACCTTCCTTAGATATGGCCATTCAGATAGCCAGTCTAAACACAGGGAAGCAACAATGCCATAGGAGGGAGCTTAAACCATTCAATAGGATCTCTTCTATTGAACCATATTGAAGATCAGAGAGACTCTTTCTTATACAATACACTACAAAAGAAGAGGCTGTGCCGAGACCCTTATATCCACCAGTGATAAAAACAAAAATAACACCAGGGGAAGGTGTAGCACAGGGAAACCTTTTTTATCCACCACACCTACTTGATCTTTCCTTTTGGAAAAAGGGTCATTTTTCCCCGAGTCTGTCCCAAAACCCTCCTAGATGAATGCATGGAAAAAGGATAGGCAGGGGCAGATGACTGGACAGGAGATAGAGAAGAAAGGGAAGAAGACCAGGAAGAGGCAGTGGTTTGCTACTGTATCCCTCAAACCTTTCAAACTCAAAAGACTATCTGAGTTAACAACATCTGGGCTAAATCTTTAATTGATTCAGAGAGCAAGAAAACCACTGTACACTTAGACCAAATCCACCCCAAGGATCTTAAAAGGGAGGGAGCCAGAAAAAGCACTTATATGCATCTGAATGCATTGGGATGTAGAGACCTAACCCAAAATGCCCCTCAGCTTGTGACAAATTGGATCACAGGAGTACACAGGAGTACAAGGATGAGTAGGGGTAAAATGTCCCAATCAGCCCTCACACTTCTATAAACCAAAACACAACATAACCATAAAGGTAAAATAGAGACAATAAAGAGATGTAGATCCTTTGCCTTTTGTGGTAATGCAGGCTAATGGAAGGTTATCATTTTAAGAGGGGTGTGAAGTGTAATCAGTAGTGACTCAAACAATTCAGTATCACAGTTCAAAAAAGGGACTGTCCAATCACAGTTCAATAAAAATATAAATACTTTACAGAAACACACAATCTGCACGTAGAACGAAAAGAGAATAACTTGAATTTAGTTCTTGGTGGGATGACTCATCAGACCAGGTGTTGACAGATGATGCAAGCTGATCAGGCTTAGTTAAGGCACGTAGGATTGTGGAGGCCTTGGCTGCAAGCCAGCAGTAAGTAGGGGTGAATGCTGGTGATCTGTGTGGTAGAACGGCAACTCTTCAAAGATGGTCGGGCAGTTTCAAGAATGTTTCAAAGTTGGCCAGGCCAAATCAGGCTTTAGACCCTGCAAGGGGTCGGTGAGTGATGCTCGAGCGGCTTCAGTCGGTGGGTGACAGTCGTCAAAGTGATGATCGAGGGTACATCAATGTGCAATCAATGAGGCAGAAGTTGACGCGCTAGTTGGGCTGAGCCATGGTTGTAACCCCCATTTAGAGTCGGTGAGTGACCCTGCAGTGATTCGGTTCAGGTTATGTGATTTAGCAGTCACTTCAGGCCTAGCAGGTGACATGCTTCTATTAGACAAAATACAGCACCGAGCTGGTTTGGATTCAAGCAATAGATCAACTTGTTGGAGGAATGTAGACACCAGTGCGAGCACCTTCCCATTTGTTTAGAATGTGGGAAGACAGAGCAACCATTATGGTGCAATAGAACAGGGACCTTCAGCACGTCTGGTCCTCCGATTGCTGTGAGACTTTTGCAAAGAACTGAAGGACAGGATCTTCCCTTCAAGGTCTGCTCCCCTTGCCTTAGTAGAATGGTTGGTCCTGGTTCACAGCACTGGTCACTCCCAATGTGCACTGGAAGGGTCTAGGGGACAGATCTTCTTTCTGTCTTGGACGGCTCCTTCTTCACCTTAGGCTGAGGGCTTTGGACAGTGCCACTGTTCCAAAGTAAGTCCAATGAGAATCTTCAGATTGTCTCTTTGGCCTTAAAGGATCCTTGAGGAACTGAGGGAATTCTGCTGAAGGGGTGAGAGACCCCTTCTTTTAAAGACCCACGTCATCAGGTTATTGGCCGCAAGCTAGCCTGCTTTAGTGGACTAAACCCTGCTCTTGGCTGGAGCAGAATTCGCCCTGTTGATGTCACACACAAAGTGCTTTGCTCCAGAGGAAGTGGAGGAGACAGGAAAGGAGAAGAGAGATAAGGAGAAACACAATGTTGGAAGGCTTCTTCCAGTGTCCAAAGCCGTCCCACTTATCATACTCCTGCCACCTTCTCACTTTCTGACATGAAAGGCCTTTGGACATGAAGCACTTTGGTGTGCGGCTACTTCTCCTGAATGTGTGCTCTTCTTTGACACCCGAGCCCAGGATAGCTGCCTGCTCTGCAGCTGTCCCTGGGGGAGGGGGTTACTGGCCCTCACAAGAGGGATCAAAGACAGGCTGGGTCATCTGGGATTCTGTTCTGCCATTTGGCAGTATTGGCCCGTCTGACCTGAATACACATTTCCTTCTACAACTGGATCTGAAACATGTGCGATATCAATTTGGATGTGGCAGCCATGATCATAAGTAGTGCCATGCAGTATTCCTACACTCAGGCTTAGCTTATTGTTAGAGAAAACACTGCCACCAGCATGGCCAACACATGATAATCGTAGTTTTGATACAGGGGCATAACCTAAATGCTGCCCAGTGCCACAGGGACTCTGCTGTCATGACCATAACATTGCTAGCAAGAGGACCTTCTCGTTTACCATAATTTTTCAGCATGTTCCTTTATAATATAATGTTTTCATGGTCCTCATTTTCCATAGCCCTTCTCATTTGTCATTGTCCTTAATCCTAGACTTTTTGTTCAACCTACTCCTTCATCCTAGTCCTATTTCTTCATCATATTTGTTAATTTATTTTTTTAATGTAATGTTTTTTATAATGCACCTCTTGAGCATATGGTGAAGGTAAATGGGTGCTAGTAGGGAGACAAGAAGACCTCACAAATGTGGCCAATGTTTTCCTAGTCAATGCTGATTTGGAGGAATATTAGATGCAATAGTATTAACTAGCAGGTGTACTCATGTTTTGCACAGTAATTCCTAGGGCTGAAGCATGTAACCTGGAAGTGCCAGGCCCGTACATGCATGGCTGAAGCATGTAAGCTTCGTACTGTTGAGGTGGCATGCATTCATCAACTTCTGTGGGAAATTAAGTTCCTATAACTATCTTGAGAGATTTGCCATGATGTGATGGACAAGATCATTGCGGACACTTTTGATGAGACATGCACCATTTCCTGTCACCTACATTACTACAAAAGCACGGTTTTGTGTCACCTGCATGACTTCAAAAGTGAGTGCCGCTAATAGCAGCTAGAATGCTGATAGTGTGGAAAGTTTAGGTACAATGAACTGCTGAGGTTTTTGTGAACTGCGGAACTTTAGGAACAATGAACGTAGAACTCCGCCAGAACTGGTGTGCAGAGCCATATGGCAGGGCATTGCAGGCCACTTAAAATTTCTAATTTAGAGAACATTTACATGTTATACTTTTTACATTGTCTCTACCCTGGAACCTACCCGCATGCACAATTTCAGGTTTGTTGCATGCTGGAAAGTATGCTGAACATTTCGAACAGACACACACACATATATCCAAGCATTCCAGACTGCTTAAATAAAAACTTAGCAAAATGTACATTTTACAATGTTTGCATTACCTACACCATGGAACCTACCTATATGCCACATTTCAGGTGTGTGGCATGTTGGGAAGTATGATAAACATTTCAAAGAGACACACACACACACATGGTCAAGCATTGCAGTCCCATTAACAAAACGTTTACATTTTAATTTGAAAAATGTATATGTTATACATTTACATTGTCTACACCCTGGAACCTACCCACATGCCAAATTTCAGATTTGCAGCATGTTGGTATGTATGCTGAACTCTTCAAACACACAAACACACACAGACACACGACATATCCAAGCATTTGCAGATCGCTTAAAAAAATGCTTAACATTTGTTTAGAAAAATGTATGTTATACCTTTTACATTGTCTATACCATGGAACCTGCCCACATGCCATATTTAAAGTTTGTAGCATGTTGGGAAGTCTGCTGAACATTTCAAACAGACACACACACATACACATGTCCACACATTTCCCTTTTATATATTTTATATAGTTAAGGGGAGTCGGCCTCGCATAGGTAACTCAACAAATTCTATTGTTGAGAACTTTTGATTTGATTGAGGGATTTGGCTGAAATCGTTAAGTTGGTTAGGAATGCGCCACCCACCCACCCGACTGCAGAGTTTCGTAAAAAAATTGTTAAGAAATAAAAAAGTTATTAAGAAGACCTTTTTTTTTCCCCGAAGTTGTGGCCTACTTCCCATTCATTTTCCCATAGACAAACATGGTCACTTTTGGCTGGACCGCACAGCCCAAACCGCTGGACGTATTTGCAGGGACGTCATTTCATCAAAATGCCAGGGGTAGTGGAAGTGACATCACATGACCCTTGACCCCCTGATGACATCACAGGAAGTGATGTCTTTTGACCCCACCCTGAAGTGATATCGCTGGAAGCAATGGAACACAACCTTTCACCTATTGACAAAAAAGGAAGTGGCATCACATAGCATTGTACACTACGAAAAATATGGTTCCGATTTCACTATAATGTGATTACATTTCATACAAGAATGGATCGCCATATGTATCGTTAAGATCAGTGTGTATAGGCCCATATTACCAAATTACTGTGAATGCAAGCAGACAAAAAAGCCAAATGATAATGATGTGTTTTTGTAAAGCACTTGCGCTTAACCGCTTTATATAGAAAAAATATGCACCCAATATCACCCAACCTGTGTTGGTACTCATTTATCAACCTCAGAAGGATGAAAGGCTGAGTTGAGGCGTTTAAGAACATACTAAATCAGTGACTCAATCCTTGAAGTGTGCCTGAAATAAACCTTTAATGAGTCTAGCAATTATTGTATAGAATTCCAGAAAGACACATTATTTGGTATTCCTATTCTTTCTGATTTAGGGTTAGTGCTGACAGTGTTAGTGCCCCTTCTCAAAAATAGAAAGCTATATCTTGGTTGATTTGCCAAAACAAGGGTTTTTTAGAAATGAAACAGCCACCATTTTTTTTTTGTTTTTCATCAATTCCAGAGATAGCGGCAGCTTCAGCATAAGTTATTGGAAAATGAAACACAGGAAAAAAGCCACTGCAGCTAAATAAAAATGCAAATGCCATCAGTCTAGAGGTGAGGGCGGTGGATAGAGGGCACCAAGTGAAGTTTGCGAGTTGAACAGGGTCAAGGGTCTGAGTTTGCAACACAAACGTTTTCTGTAACCTAACCTATATCCGTGCATCCGCGACATCTCAAACTGTGTCACAGAAACAGTGTGTGTTGTGAGGGGAAACGGAGAGGACAGGGGAAGTGAGGAGGCCACCTGGGTAGTGGGGAGATCTGGCGCAGTTGATGGGGGCACTTGGTCAAGGGCTCGGGGTGGAAGCATTTTTTCTTGCTGTTTTTCCAAAATGCGCAGCTGTGAAAAACATTTAGCCACAGCTATCTGTGGTTACATACCTACGGTTATAGATTTTTTTTTTTAAATAGATATTTTTACAGCAAGAGTGACACATGAGGTGAAAAACCAGTGACACAATAGCAATCCAGGTCTCCCATCCATGCATTAACCAGAACAGACCATTCTTAGCTTCAAAGTGGTGAAGGGGGCAGCCCCCTCAGGCCATGTTAACTAATAAATGACTCAAAGTTACGAGACCACTTAGAGAAACATAGCTTGAGGGGACTGGCCCTTTCCTTACTTTAAAGCTAAGCAGGGTCATTCCTGGATTGAAGCTAAGCATGGCCAGTCCCGCTGACTAGATGGATTTTTAAATGGTGCTACTCTCAGTCCTTGAAAGTTTTGCACTCAGATACCACGTTTTTGCCTTTTTCTGAATTGAATTCTGGTATTTGTAGTCTCCTAGTCAAGATGGGGGAATAATGCAATAATTGTACACTTTTTGCCTTACAGAATTGTATAAGGATTTATATATTTGAGGGACACTTTGGTATGTGTAGTTTTCAAGTTGTGCTTGTAAAGAATATTATTGATGAAAGCCAGGCTTGGGGGTGAGGAGGGAAAATGATGAGAGGGCAAGTAAGTCATGAGTATTTTCCCACAATGTGGCAAGAGAGTTTGCAATCCTAGACACTGGTGCTGTTATTTTCTCCTGATTGTGACAGCTTTTCTTGGCACAAGCAAAGGACACATGTGGGTGGACAGCATCACTTTTTTTCAGAGGGTGGACCAAACCCCTTAGGTTTTTTTGAGGTTGGCAAGCTTTCTTATGTATTTGGCTATGAGGATTTTATTCAGGTTTTCAAGTTCCCAGTGCAGACTTTTACCCACAAGACCATAAGTACATGTTTCGTATTGGGATTTTGTTTTCCAGGGAATATTGAATGACAGATTGCTCAGTTTCAAACAAGAGCACATTTTTACTTTGCCAGCATATTTATTAGATGATTTCTTCTCTCAGGTTTTTTTTCTGGTGTTGATTACTTTGTTTAAAAGTCCAATGCTATTTTGTCTTGTGCACTTTCTTCTAAGGAGTGTTGCTCTTTATGTGGTACTATGTGTTGGTATCTAATATGTGTCAAAACTAACTACAAGTGATATGTGCGCCTTCTGCCATGCAAAACTCACCCTGCTCACACTGTGGTATGTGCTAATAGGTATTTCTCAGCCTCAAACATTTTGCCTGGTTGGAATGCTGTAAGTGGATCCCAACAATAGGTTGCTTGCTGTGATGAATCAAAGTGTTCTCTGAGTGACATATTTAGATAGGTGGATGGATATGTCTGTTTGTCACAGTCCTTCTCCTCCATCATAGTCCTTCTCCTCTTTCAAAGTCCTTTGACACATACCTTCATCATCGACTTTCATCAATGTCTTCCTCCTGGGTCCTTGTCCTACTTCACCACAGGTCTTTATCTTAATCCTTCATCGTACAACATCTCACTTGTCACAGTCCTACACCTCCATTATATTCCCTTTTCATAGTCCTTCTCCTAATGCATAGTCCTTCATCATAATTCTTCATCAGAGCCTTTGATCATACTCCTTCACAATATTTCTTCTCCATCATAAATGTCTTTCATCATAGCCCTTCTCCTTTGTCACAGTCCTCCTCCATCACAGTCATTCATCGTAGTTGTTCTCCTCCTTCCTAGCACTTTGTCAAAACCATTCTTCATATTTCTTCATCGTACATTGTCTGTTTCATTTGTCAAGGTGCTTCACCTTCATCATAGAACTTCATTGTAGCCCTTCATAAAAGTCATTTCATTTTGTCTTAGTCCTTCCTGCTATTCCATCACAGTCATTATAGTGTTTCATCTTAGTAATTGTCTTTCGTAAAACACACTCCTTCTAGTCCTTCTACTACATCATATTCCTTCATCACAGTTCTTCCTCATCGTCTTACATCATATTTCTTAACCCTAGTCCTTCTCCTTCATCAAACTCCTTCATTGTATCCCTTCTTAATGATTGTCAAACACCTTTGTCATTTTTTATAATTACTCTCCATTTTACTTCTCCTTCATCATAGTCCTTTGACTTATCGAACTCCTTCATTACTGACCTTCTCCTATGTCATAGTTGTTATTCATAATCTTCCTCATTCATCATAACCCTTAATTCGAGAACTTCTTCATCATGAGCATCTTCCTAGTCCTTCACCTTCATCATACTCCATTGCCATAATCCTTCATCATAGTCATTCTCATGGACCACAGTCCTTCATAATAGTTTTTCTCATTCATCAGTCATTCATCGTAGTCATTCAAACTAGTCCATCTCCTTCTGTGTACTCCTTCATCATATTCCTTCATCAGAGCCTTTGATCATAGTCCTTCATCATAGCCCTTCTTCTTCATCACAGTCCTCCCCCATCATAGTCGTTCACCTTCACAGTACTTTGTCAAAATTATTCTTCATAGTCCTCCATCATACATCGTCCGTTACAATTAGCATTCAACATAGAACTTCCTCATAATCCTTCGTAAGAGTTCTTCATTAAAGTAATTTTACTTTGTACTTCCTGCTAGTCCATCTCCTTCGTTATAGTGCTTCCTAAAGATCACTACTTCTAGTCCTTCTCCTTCATAGTAGTCTGTCATCATATTCCTTCATCAGAGTGTTTCTGCATTGTTTTCCACCCTATTTCTTGAATCCAGTCCTTCTCCTTCATTGAAGTCTTTTGTGATACCCTTCTTAATTATTGGCCGTCATTTTTATCATTTTTCGTAGTCAATCTCATCTGTACTGCTCCTCATCCTTCATAATTGTCCTTTTCCCTTATCATAGTTCTTCATCAATATCCTTCTCCTATGTCCGAGCTGTTGCTCAATGTCCTACTCATTTCTTATAACCCCATGCACTAGTAATTCTTCACTATCATATTCATCCTAGTCATTCAGCTTCATCATAGTCCATTGTTATAATCCTTCATCGTAGTCATTCTCATTAACCACAGTCCTTCATGCTAGTTTTTCCCTCATTCATCAGATTCATTCATCATAGTCCTTTTCCTGCTACATAATCCTTTGTTGCAGCCCTTCAATATTGCCCTTCTCCTTGACATAGCATTCATCCTAGTTCATCTCTATCTTCAGAGTCACTCATCCTAATCCTTCTCCTTCTCCACAAATGGGCACATGCAGAATCAATGCTACACCTGTTATCCTGCCAGCCCCTCGTTTCATCAAGCTCCACTTTAAGATCCTACTACAGGGATTCAGCATCATTCTGAAAAACAAGTTATGGAGAAGCCTCAAAGCCATGTGAGGGGCATGGTTGGGTGTGTGTGAGGATAACATTTTTTCCTGCAACTGTAAGTGCTGTGGGTGATTAAAAAGAGGAATGTTACTAACAATGGGTTTTACTTCTGGAAGAAACCAGGGATTCTGAATTGAATTGAATTTAATGTAATTGAAACAAATTGATATTTTATTTCTATCGCGCTCATACACAAGTTATGTTATGTTATTTTGCATTTATATAGCGCCTTATGTACCATTGTTATGATCACAAGGCGCTGGTAGGTTGAACGCCCTATGGAACTGAAGTTCGGGTCTGTAGAGAGAGAGAGAGAGAGCCATAAGGTGCGTGTGAGCACCGGATATGTGTGCAGCAGGTGTTCCTGTGATAGCTGCTTCTTAGCGGTAGGTGTGGTGGTTGGGAGATCAAGAGTATGTGTTCGTTCTGGCAGGTTGTTATCCAGACCGATTCTGGCTGCGTTAGGCCTGAGGAGAATGACTAGACCGGAGGGTGTGTAACCAGCTGTGTTTAGTTAGGATGACGGGGAGTATGAGGCAAGTGATGGTATGAGAACAGCTATACAGAATGGTGTCATAGTATTGCTGTGTTCTAGATGAGTGGTGGTGTAAAGAAGAGAGTAAGCATGGAGATGTGATATGGTAATATGGTAATTTACTTTAGGTGCTTGAGATCGAGCACACTCCAAACCGCTCCATGCACTCCAAACCGCTCCATGCACTCCAGCCATTCTATGTTGGTTTATGCACTTCAGATCGTTCCATGCTGTTGAGTCATTTGTGTAAGTGTCCACTCCGTGCCCTCTATCTGGTCCGTGCATTCCATCCGTTGTATGTACTCACTCAGTTCTAAGCACACTATCTGATCGATCAGTTCCATCTATTCATTTTAATCAATGCGCTTCGTCCGATCTATACATGTTATCCCTTCATCATCCGGTCTGCTCATTTCCATATTATCCATTCTCTATGCATCATCCATCTACCTCCTTGACCCGTTTCCTACACCCATTTTCATCTGTTCCATCGACATACGTCATCAGTTAATCCAAATACATCATTCGTTCATCCACCTACTTCATCCATTCCACCCACTTCACCCGTTACATCCACATACTTCTTTCATTCCACTCACATCACACGTTCTGCCCACTTCACCGGTTCCACCCACTTCACCGGTTCCACCCACATACTTAATCCGTTCATCCACCTACTTCATCCATTCTACTCACTTCACCCGTTTCATCCACACACTTCTTTCGTTTCATCCACTTCGCCCAAGTGTTTCAGAGCGCGACAAAGTGAGGGAAGGGGAACAGGGGAGAGCAAAACAATATTCTGACTAGGCCCAGTGACATTGAGAATGTGCAAGTCCATGGGAGAGTGGGAGGTGGAAAAGTGCATGGCAGGGGGAGAAAAGGACAGTGTGGAGCAAGGAGAAAACAGATAAATAATAATAAATTAATAAATAATAAAGGCAACAAACAGTGGCAGTGCAGCCAGCAAGTGGCAAGTGCTGCGTTTAAGGCAGCAGGCTCGGTAGGTCTGATAAGTGCAGGAAGAAAACAAGGGGGGGAACTGTATGGGTACAGATACAGACCCCAGTGCAAGGGGTGGCCTGGAGGCAGTGCTGGAGGGTGGCAGGGTGAGCAGGTACCTGAGCCCAGAGGACAGAGGGTGGCCAGGTGCACAGTCCCGAGGGAGAACAGAATCATCAGGGGAGAGGGGGGCGAAGGCAGAAGCAAAGAGGAAGGTCTTGAGGTGCTTCACAAACCGGAGATGGTTTTCCTCCACTTTTAGAGTGGCAGGGAGGCTGTTCCAGAAGGAGGCCCCAGAGATCTACACCCAGCTCATTTCTATGAAAAACGACTGAACCTGAGGGAGTTAGAGGTAGAGGAGCAGAGAGCTTGAGAGGGGAGGTATTTGCAGAGGGATAGCTGAAGGTATGTTGGACCCAGGCCCCAGAAAGCCTTGTGGACAATGCAGAGGGTTTTGCATTTAGCCTGTGCATCCAATAGGAGACAATAGAGAGATTTCAGAGCTGGAGAGATATGATCTGAAGGCTTGAGGCCAAGGACACGTTTCGTAGTCCTGTTCTGGATAAGTTGCAAAGGGCAGAGAGTAGAGGCAGGTAGATTTAGAAAGAGGCTGTTGCAATAGTCCAACATAGAGAGAACCAGAGTTGGGAGACAGTCAGCTTCTGGAGGAAAGAGAGGAAAGGCAGATACCTCTGAGGAGGTGCAGTAGGAAGTTTGACTTTTTTGAGACATCAGCGATGTGGGCGGAGAAGGAAAGTGTGGAAACAAAGGTGACCCTGAGGTTCTTAGCCTTGCAGGTGGTGATAGGGGGAGGGCCAAAGGAGGCCAGCCAGAGAGTGAGGGGAAAGGATGGTGAAGGTGTGCCGATGAGGAGGATCTCAGTCTTGCTGGCATTCAGACAAAGATAGTTGGTGGCACACCAATCTTGAATGTCAGTTAGGCAATCAGAGAAGAGAGAGGTAGAGGAGGTGGCCGAGGGCAGCTTGAAAATGAGTTGAGTGTCATCCGCATAGCACTGGAAGTTTGAGAAGAAAATGGCAACGCAGTGGGTGAGAGTTGCCAGGTATTGGTTGAAAAGCCAGGGCAAGAGGTTAAACCCCTGGGAAACACCACAGGTGGAGAGGAAGATAGATGATAGGAAGGACCCAAGTTTGACCTGGGAGGGTCGATCAAAGAGGAAAGAGGTCAGCCAGGCCAGAGCCTGATCGGTGATAGCCAGGTTATCACGGAGACGGTTGAGCAGGATGGTATGGTTGACCATGTCAAAGGCAGAGGAAAGATCCAGTAGGATGAGGACCGAGGGAATGCTAGAGTCAAGGTTGGAAAGAAGATCCTCACTAATGTTTAATAGAGCAGTTGCCATCTCTGAAACCAGACTGATGGTCATGGAGACAGCCAACAGAATTGGAATATAGGTTAAGCTGAGAGATGCAGGAAGCAAATTTGAGTGGGCACCACAGGTGTATCGAGTCCTTCTGGCGTTATCAAAGGTTTTTAGTGTGATAAGTCTTTGTTAGGAAGTTAGATCCTCTATGCAGGAGCTGGCTGAAAAAGGCCTGGAGACACCCAAACCCAAAAAATACAGCAAGAAACAAAGATTAGGTGAAAACCCAATCATACAGCCGCTCTCTGGAATCCCATACTGGGTTCTACATTAGTTGTAATTTCACTATGTATAGTTCCTTCGATCCAATTCTTGAAAAAATACAAAAGTCAAATATATAGTGATTTTTCAATGTTGAAAATTATTTTATAGAAAGAAGTGACTAGTAGCCACCAAAATTGTTCTTCGTGAGGAAGAGATTGCCATAAATCACTCTATCTGAAGACTTATTTTTGTGCCAATGCATTTCGGAATATAACAAATTCCTTCATCAGGGCAAGTCTAAAACAATAAACATATAACATTCACATGCAATTGTGCCAACCATCCCAAGATTAATATCCAATATAGAATAATTACCATATTAGAAACAAGGTAGGTATATAAATATCAGTATGAACAGTCATAACAAAATGGAGGGAAGTTAACCTATAACAAAAGGCAGACCTCTGAAACATAGATTTCGCCATTACTCACCTACATCAGGTAATGGACCCGATTCCCTCCATTTTGTTATAGGTTAACTTTACTTGCCTTTGTACTGATTTGTTTCTTATTTTATATCTTTTGACCTGCCTTCTGATCCGGCTCATTACATTGTCGGGTATGTGTTTACCTTCATATTTTTTCAACTATTTGGATGATGACTGTTCATACTGATATTTATATACCTACGTTGTTTCTAATATGGGAATTATTCTATATTGGATATTAATCTTGGGATGGTTGGCACAATTGCATGTGAATGTTATATGTTTATTGTTTTAGATTTTCCCTGATGAAGGAATTTGTTATATTCCGAAATGCATTGGCACAAAAATAAGTCTTCAGATAGAGTGATTTATGGCAATCTCTTCCTCACGAAGAACAATTTTGGTGGCTACTAGTCACTTCTTTCTATAAAATAATTTTCAACATTGAAAAATCACTATATATTTGACTTTTGTATTTTTTCAAGAATTGGATCGAAAGAACTATACATAGTGAAATTACAACTAATGTAGAACCCAGTATGGGATTCCAGAGAGCGGCTGTATGATTGGGTTTTCACCTAATCTTTGTTTCTTGCTAAGCTGAGAGATGGCCAGCTTTTCTAGGAGTTTGCCCAGAAAGGGAGTAATATAAATTGGGTGTTAGTTGGCTGTACAACAAGGATCAGCTGTGGGTTTCTTGAGAAGAGAATGCACAAAGGAGTGCTAAAGAGTGGTGGGGAAGGATCCTGAGGCAAAAGAGTGGTTGCAAAAATCTGCAAGGCCCGGAGCGAGGGTATCAATGTGGTCCTTGATATTTTTAGAGTATTAGGGAGAGAACTGTTTTGACAAGGCTTTCATAGATTGGACTTGTCTAGCAACCTCATTAGGGAAGAAAAGAGAAAAGGACAAGAAGGAGGGTGGGGTGATGACTGAAGGAGGGTAGGCATGTACAGACAGAGCGTGGAGAGGACAGAGAGTGGAGGAGAGAGTGGACAGGATGTCCTGGGTTTTTGAGATAACGTGAGAGGCAAGGGCATTGCAAAGAGCCTGGGAGACAAGAGGAGGGGTAGAGACAGCAGCAAGGTTGGCCAGCTCCTTTCATATTTTAAAGAGTTTGGCCGAGTTGTTTGAATGTGGACTCTCTTCTTGGTGCAGACAGAGAGTTGGTATTGCCTTTGGAGTAGGTGACAGGCCAGTTTGTCAGAGGATGAGCAGGAATCCCTCCATTTTCTCTCAGCCACCCTACACTTACGTTTAAGTGTAGCTAGGTTGGAGTCATACCAGGAATTGCACTTGGATTTGGACTTCAAGCCGATCCTCATGACAGGGGCAAGAGTATCAAGAGTATCAGAAATAGAAGAGTACAGAAGAGACAGGTCTGTGCCAGGGTGCAAGTCAGCCAGATGATGAGGGGGGGAGAGAAGGTGGCAGTGAAGGCCTCAACTGACACAGACTTCATGGGTCAGATGTCCAAAAAGGTAGGTGGCAGTGTTGGGGTAGGCTTGGCTTGGGGGGAAGAGAGAGAGCAAGATGAGAGGAGAGGAGGCAGTGGTCACTCCAGTAGAGAGGAGTGGACAGAGGGATGGAGATGGCCTGCCTGATCACCTTACAAAGAGCACACATGTGGTTTGAGCTTGCACTTGGCCTGCCAACCAAAATAATAAAGCAAGGTGAAGAGAGGGTCTGTGGTTTTCATATCTCAGGCAGCTCATTGTCTGAGCCTAAAGTGTATGCCTCCCCTAACCCTAGGTTCTTGGCTTATCGCAATACGTGGGGTCACCAGACTGCACCCTCCCATCATCTGCTAATCCACATATCATTGTTGTATACAGTTAAAATTATGTCTATTTTATAGAGAGAGAAAGCGAGAGAGAGAGGTTGATAGTGGCAGAGTTTGAAAGCGAACTGGCAGATGTCTGCATAGGCTGGTAGTAGGATTATGGGGAGGAGAACAGGCTACTTCTATGTGTTGTTCCTTTGTATGCTTTGCTATGAGTTGTAATGCTTTGTCATGCCATGCCCTGCCCTTTACATGCGTTTATATGCAATTGTATGACTTGGTTTATGGGGTGTAATTGTTTGTACAACTCGCTAACCTGTTCAACATACTGCATTCTGCCTCATACTTTACTGAACACCACTTTGTTTCTGACCACTGGGATGTTATCCCATGTGTCCTACTGTATTTATTTCCTGGGTGCCCCTCTACAATTTCTCCCCTCTGATGTTTTGGTCCATGGTATCTCATTGTGGTTTGTCCACCTTGTGCCCAATGCAATTAGTGCCCTACCATGTTTCTCCCCTCAAATGCACAATGTAATTTAAATAACTGGCTCCTAAAAATCGCACCTTGACCTCACAGAATGTTGAGCTGTCCTTGGAAATCCACCAGGAGTCTGCGCTCTCTGGAATGTCTACTCTTAACTTGACTCACAAACTATGCTCTCCCACTGTCTACTTTGTACCCACTGCTGCATGACTGCTTACAATCTTTTCTGTCTACTTGGCACTGACTGCTGCATGCTTCCTATGGCTTATTGTCTTCCTTGCTATCCCTCACTATCATCAAAGACCAGCTGGTGCCCACTGTCCCCTTCCAAAGACACCAGTTCACTCAAGCATAGATCAGGATATTTCCTTAGAAGTACATCACCTGGAGGGCAACACTGTCGAGTCAGCGTTGAAGGAGAAACCCTACCAAGATTTTTCTATGCCCAAACTGTATGGATTTCTCCAGTTGGCCCCCGGGCCTTTCTCTACAATACCTGCTCTAACATTCTCAGACTCTATGCTTAAACACAATATACAAATCAGGCATCAAACAAAGGGCATGCAAGGCAAACTGCTGAACACAAATGAACACACATTTCATGTGCACTCGTCACATGAAAAAGACCTCCACGCAGAGTTCATGGTACTTCCAATCTGCACATTTCACACATCAGCAAAGGTATCTTACTTTTTCCCTTCCTCCCCACCAACATACTCCATTCCTTGCTCTTTTTCAAACATGCCTTAGCACCTGGAGACCATCAAATGACAGTGTTGCACTGTACAAAACCATTAACATAGCCTATGCCAAGCTTTGCTCGAATGACAAAATACCAGCACATCATGCCAGTTAATGCCTCATATGCATGATGTAGTCACCATAATAGGATCATTCAAACAATCAATCTATCAACAATCCTTTATTTCGGATAAATAGTATCCATAAAAGGTAACAACTAATATGCATAACATTTGATTAAAAACATAAAATACATAGATTAAAAACATATAATATAATTGAGCACTAACCACTGACAATTCAGATTTCATTTAATTCGAGAAATTAGGAACTGGATATTAAGTAGCAAATAGTGCTTGTGCATTAAAAGGACACAAAGAGATTTTAAAATAAAACATTGTTTGCAGATTTCTTAACCTTCAATTTTCCTTTTCTTTTTTCGTAGTCTCCAGGCTCCACGTATATACCCACCTACATACAAGGATATTGACCAAGTCATTAAAAGAGATTCAATGTTCAAATGCCTCGTGATATTGTACAAATCTGTTTTCACTAAATGGTGGATCCAGTAACTTTTTCCTGAATGAAACATAACTAGGACAGAAAAAAAAGAAATGTGCTGTACACTCTGGTTCTACCTCACACATTGGACATCTCGCCCCTATACTCTGACCTGATCTTTTACTGAGTTCCACCTAACAACAGGCTTAAAAACCAAACTCTTTTTATGGGGACCTTTGTGATTGATTGTTGGTCCAGGTCAGGGAATCCTTGATTTTATCAATAGCTAGAATCGTGAATCGTGTATTAGCTGGTTTTAGAATTTCTAGAGATTTTCTAGCATCCATTACCTATAACATTAACCTTTTTCTAAGTTCTCGATTCACCGAAGCATTACATCAATTTGGGGTTTCAAAGTATATATTTGCATTGATATTTCCCAGCATCAGTTTTATATTAGAGAACCTTTTATATTTTCCACCCCCCTTGCCTCAGCAGGTTTGTCAAAATGTACTGAGTAAGTGTTGCATTTGGGTAAGCCCAGACCCTAGTCCATAAGAGAGAAGGTTCCAGGGCCAACAAATCCTGGACGAAACGTAGGCCTATTTTATTATGGGCATCGATATTTGGAGCTGAACTAGCTACTTCAGGAACAGGTTTTCTTCTTTTGCATAATAACTTGCTCAGAGAAGCCCCATTCTGCTGCTCCATATTTTACAGCCCCAGAGTTCGGGCTGTGTAAATTGATTTAATAATGTTGAGCTGTTGCTGCTTGTGCTGTTTTATGAAGGCTGTGTAAATTGATTTAATAATGTTGAGCTGTTGCTGCTTGTGCTGTTTTATGAAGCAGGAAATTCCATAATAGACTGTCTCAATAATGATAGCTGTTTTGCTGTGTGAGCCTCTGCCATAGAATATTCTGCTAAGCGAATCCAGAGATAATCAAAATATTTTACCCTCGGGATAGGATTAGCATCACACCACATGGTGGAGCATGTTACCTTTGTTCTTGTTCGACAGCAAACCAAGACTGCCAATTTTGTTGAGTTCACTTGTAAGTCCAAATCGCCCGTGAAGATAGTATATTTATTAATTAAGAGCTGTAAAGCTCTCGGAGTACAGGCAATGAGGACTGTATCATCAGCGTAAACTAACCGGAATTGGCATCTCTTCTGTCTTGGAAACATCTGTATAACAATTGACTAGTTCTTTTTGCAGGTTATTAATATACAAAGAGCACAGTAGTGGGTTTAGTGCACACGCCTGCCTGACCCCTGATTGAATCAGGAATTATTAGCAACCAATGGTAAAACCACATGCTCAACTATCAAAGTAACTTCAGAATGACAAAGACATTCCACATTCCACATATGGTGTACTTAAGTTATCTGATAGTCAACCAATATCTTCTAAAGAAGTTAAGGGGTCAAACCTGTTCTTCAATACCAGGTTTCGCACAATGAAACACGTGTGTATAGGCGCATTATAAATGCCATATCATCATATCATATCATATGATATCCACTCTCAGCATCTCTTTAGGTTTGTTCATTACCACATTTTCATTGTTTAAGGACACATTGTTATGGTTTTTGATAATTTGACTATATTATGGCCCACTGCCTGATTCTTGTCTAAAACAATTCGACCTTACCTGACACTACAATTTAGGGTAAACGAAAGAAACAGAAGCCAGCCTTAGTTGTGATGCTCGGCGAGGGTACACAAAATGTCAGCCTAGTACATATGAAGCAGCTTGACAGGATTCAAATGACAACACAATACAATCTCCTTTTTCCAGTTTAGCAGTCGCTCCCAACCCAATCATCTCAGCTGGCCATAAGAATGTAATTGGAGTTGATACAGGGCCCATGTATGTGGGTGTTTATCCAATGGGCAGCCTTACTAATTACTGCCACTGTAGTTTCAAACGATCCTTTAGGTAGGGCTTCCGCTGCCACTATTATGCCCACACGTGGGTCAGCTGCTGGTGGAAGGCTCATGGTAGTTACCACATCAGGATTACCAGAGGGGTCAAATATTTCCTAAATTGATTACTCTGTCCTGCTGCATCATTACCATTTGCTACGCCATGGGCTATTGCTTCTCATGGCTTTATAGCCAACAGAGTATTACCAATACTCCCCTGAATACATTGGGCAGAAACAACTTGTGCACATGGCTTGAAATTGCTTGTGGAATGGTGCTCTTGGGGTGATCACTAACATTGGCCTTCACCTGCACTTTGTTAGTTGTCAAACGATTTACAAATGTATTTAATTGGCTAGTTTCATTTTTTGTCCATCTAACCACATCAACCATAAAATGTAAAAATGTAAAAAAAAAAACGGTCGTTTTAATAATTTTTTTAAAATCCCAGATCGGTCACAGTGTCTCTTTTAAAATAATATCCATGCACTAATTTTGCTGCATTGCTAGAATGTGTGCAAATTCTAGACTATTTATCTGTTTGATATCCCAACAGACTCCTCCACTTACTCGCTTTCCCCTTCCCTTTTTGATCTATAACTTGGCTCAGCCGGAACCTCAGCCTGGGCAGCCCCTGTTTCTCCAGTTCTTACACGTGAGCCATCAGATGACCTATCTGTCTCAGGGGCTAAGGTAACCATACTGGTATGAAACGCTCTACCTCCACCTCCACCTCCATTACCCTTTTTACCACCTGTTATACAATAGATGAAATTTCACCCAGATAGTCTGGTGAAGTCAAGGATTATCTTGGCCATAAGCTTTTTCTCAACATTCATAATTTGTTCTTCCTATTTGCCAGAGATTTCTCCAAGGGAGAGGTCCAATAAGGATTGAGTCTGTTTACTTTGCTTTTCTTTCACTGTCACCATACCTATTGGAGCCTGTTTGTCTCTGGTTTCCTCTAATTTGGTATTGGAGTTTCTTTTAACAATGTTGGTCCTTATCTGCCTATTATGGTGAAGATGGAGTAGGACAGGCTAAAAATAGGAGCACAAATCGGGGTAAAGCTGAGGCAAGGATGAGGTGAGGGTACGTATAAACAGCAATAAACAGTGTACATTAAATTGTGCAGTGTGATACAGAACAACTACACTCAGTCAGCTCAGTCTTATATGAGCAAGGAAGCACTTACAATAAGACTGCAAGTTTGGGCGGGCATGTCCTGACATGTTGGGGTGTCAGAGTCTGACACGCCCCCGCCGGCCCACACACCTCACAGTTCCTGAAATTCTGAGTACTGATACAGCCCTTCACACTTTTCAGTCTGTCGATTGTTTGATTTAATTATTAGTCACGGGCCATCACCGACCCACTGTGACCCACCTCATCCAATAGCTAGAAAAAGAGAGCTCAGAAAATCCATGTACACCGGACCACGATTTGCAGCCCGCCGTCCCCACTTTACACCTGCTTACACTGGCTTACATGGATTGGGTGAGAGTCTGACATACAGACAGGACGCAGCAATCATGGGCAAACTCCAAACTCCAAAGTGAGCAGACACTAAGCAGACACCAGGCAAAGCAGAGCCTGCCTCCATATTTTCAGTCTGAACTCCTGGTCCTGAATCCTGTGTCCAGATCCAGCTCCACACAAGTAGTTATGGCTGGCGATACATCCCAGAGCAATAATAATGACCAATGTGAGGACAATAATCAAATAGCTGCAGCGTTTTGGGCCGCTCCGGAAGGCTCACTGGGATTTTACAGACCTCACAGGTTCAGACCGATCAAACAATATGCAACAGCCTCACTGCCCACTCCCAAGCACAATGAGGTTTCGATTAAACCGTCTGTGCCCTCCCACATCTGCATCAGCTACCAAGCAACCAATCAACCAAGCGAAAATTCCCAGACAGGGGTCTGGTTACAACAGCTGCTTGAACAGCCTTGGCGTCAAGGTCAGCCCCTCCAAGACCCTATGAACCACTGCTCTACAGAGTATTCACCCACAAACAGCATGCCCTGCAAGCCGCTCTGCAGGGCTCTGCTTTAAATCATGCAGGGCAGCTGTGTCTGATGTTTGATGTGTTTCATGCCTCCTCATCCAACAGCAGGGCAAACAGTCTGCCTCGCCAGATCAGTATGAATGTCATAAATGGTGATTGGCACAGAATAACATCGGAGTTAGATAATATCACTTAACACAAATAGGGCATAACACTCTCTCAAATGACATTTTAGAGATCAACAATTTAGTCAGCAGAGTACAGATGAGGAATAACATCTTAAAAATGTATTTCAGAGAAATGCAAAATCTGTACAATTAATGAGGGGGCATTGTTATAAAAATATCAACCTCCTGAAAATGGATCAGACAAACTATATTATATAGTGAATTCAATGCCAAGTCCCACAATGCAAACCATATCTGATCACCTGTGAGATACTGCAAATATGAGATTGCAGAATTGATTGCTTGCCATCCTAGTTTTGCCCACACCCTCCAACTTACATTGTTCTACTGTCAGCATGCTTCCCTTGCCCTTCCTGCATCCCCTGCAACTCCTATGGGTGAATGGATGGTGCACCCAACTTAATAGGGCACTTTGAATAATTCACAATCCACCTTTAATTCTGCCAGCTCCTCATCTCATTGAGCTCCCCTTGATGGACCACTGCAGTGCAATGGCAGGATTCTGGAACTGAAATGATGGTGCTGCTTCAAATCCAGAATGGGGGAGACGGGCAGGAGGGGGCAGTGATTCATTGTTGGCCTTTGGCTGAATGTGCTGGGGAAATTAAATCGAGGCCTTTTGCAGGCACTGGGATAGACTACTGCGAGAAGAAAGCACTGATTCTGACCCTTGGCCAAATTGGCTG